>NW_005354519.1:473027-497520 GCF_000412655.1 Myotis brandtii | reverse complement strand
ACACAGCACATACAACTTTGCCATCTTTGCTCATTGCCCATACTGGATGGTGAGCTTAGTGGGGCAGCGGTGCCACAGTGCCCAGCGTAGCTCTGGCACATAGCAAGGGCTCAGAGAATGTTTCCTGATGAAATGAAGGCTCCCCTCCTAGACTACATGCTCCAGAGTATAGACCTGCATTTTTTCCTCCACACCCCACATCCAGCATAGTGCTTGGTACCTAGCCAGGCCCAGGAAATGACTGATTGAATAAATGAAAAAAAAATGAATGAATCATGAGGCCGGAAGCCTGTGTCAGCTCAGAGCAGGGCAGAGCAGTGCCGCTGAGTGGATCTTGCTGCCATGTCATCAGATGCTGTACCTGACAGTGGGCCACACGCCCCTGTGGGTGGGGCTGAGGTGGGGAGCCCCAAGATGGGAGAAAGGGCAGGGGAGACAGAGGGGTGAGTCAAGCAGAGCTGCCAACCGTAGCTCCATGTGACTGGCTCCTCTCTTGTTGCTGCTGGAGGCGATTTGGAGCAGATCTGTTGCAATGTCCATGAACCTCCGAGGTAGGACATTTGAGAAAACATCCGGCTCCCCATCCCCATTGTCCCAGGAATAGACAGACCTGCTTCTTTTGAGTCTTACCTTCCTGCTCAAATGCCCTCAGCAACTTAAAACCTATAATTTCCATGATGTCACCCAAATCTGCTTCAACGCTTTTTTCTCAATTCTCTTCTTCAAACCAGCCAAACAGACCACTGGGCATTTCGGTTTGTCTGGCTTGTTTCCTGGAGGCATTCTGGAACCCACCTTCTGGATTCCTGGCCTAGTGAACGGGCTGGAGAGCCTGGGTCATCAGCTGGGGAACTGCTCACTGGTGGCCACCCAGATGGGAGAGTCTACCTCAGGGCCTTTCACCCTGAAACTCCTCGGTCCACACCGGCCCCTCTCCGTCTGCCAAAGGCCTGCAGAACAGCTTCTGGGCAAGGGTTTCTACTTCTTAATCTATTTTCACAACCTGTGATTGAGCTGCGTGCAATGCAGGTATCAGACATTAGTGGCATCTTTTAATTCTCTATTATTGATGAAAATTTTTGGTCTGGAAAGAAAAACTGGGTTTGGGATTGATTTTCATCAGCTTAATTCATCTTCGGTATCGACTGGTGCATACGTTAGAACGAAAGACTAAATCCGGGCTGTTTCAGATGAACAGGAATGTTATTACAGAGCATCTAAGTTTGGGGAGCAGAAGGGCACATTTGACTCTGCACATTACCACAGTCGTTTATGTCCTTCCATGAGGTCTTAGCGGGCAGGTGCGTCTCTGATTCTCCTTCTGACCTGCCCAGACCCAGTACAGTACCTGCCACATAGTTGACTCCCAGCCAGCATTTGCGAAGCACATTTGTTTAAACAGCCCCAGAGTTCATCACAGCCCTTAATTATTGCTCATCAGGAGGGAATCCCAATGCTCAGATGGCTCAAGTGTGCATGAATGCCCTGGGGACTAGGATTCTGGGAAAGGTATCGAATATCAATCCTACAAGCCAATAAATGATTATTCTTCTCAGGAAAATACAGTCGAGACCCTAATTTTGGATGTGCTTTAGCACATAGAGGCAACTTTAGCGGCAGCTTCTGGCATAATTCAAATATCCTAGCCACAGCCATCCTGCCTTGAGACCACCAACACCCACATCCTCCCATCCCCACACCGACAGCCTCCTGTTGTTGCCTGATAGGTCTGGCTCACTCTCTCTCCACCCAGAGTCCCTGGGGTACAGCCAAAAGGGGTGGGGTGTGGGGGGGGATGTATAATTCTTTTCCTTCTCTCTCCACTCAACATGAGACCCAGGGACAGAAACTCTAGATTTGACTCTTGGCTCCCCCAGTGCAGGGCCCAGCTTAGGTAAGTCCCCAGAGCTCTCTCTGGGTCTGCAGACCCCCTTGTGAGATGTGGCTATTGAGACTCATCTTCCTGCCTTTCTATTGGGCAATTTAGTTCCACGTGGGTGACCGAGGGAGGCTCCCTGAGAAGTGCCAGCAAACTAGTCCCATAGAAGGAACACAGCAGAGGGGGTGGGAGAGCAGAGCAGGAAGAGGAGCATCTGCCCACAAACCAGGAGGGGGATACATGTGGGCCAGTGCTCTACTCACCCTGCCTGGGGTTGGCCTGGAAGTGGGTAGCGCTGGCTGGACATCCACAGAGCTCGAGGACACTGCAGGTGAGAGATGTGACAGGAGCCAGGTGGAGGGGAGCTGAGCTGGATCTTGGGGACAAAGGACTGCAATGCCTGAAGGGTCTCCAAGGCCAGAGCCAAGGCTTTGTGTTGTAGTGGGAGGGGGTGAGGCTCCTTCCCTGGACCCATGGGGGAAAAGAGAGCTCAGAGGGGAGGAGACAGCTCCCATGGCCTTCAGCATGGGAGAACAGGAGTGCTGACACCTGGGGTTCAGGTGTGCTTTTTGTGGTTTTCCCCCAATGCATTGGGAGAGGGGTGTGTGGTTGGGATTTTGAAGACCTGAATGCATGTCCTGGGTGAGCCTCTCTGAGCCTCAGCTTCCTCATCTGGCAGATGGCCACAATGACAATAATACTTCATTACAAAAATTGTAATAGTTGGATCTCTTTTAAAATAATTTTAATTGTGGTATAACACATGACACAAAATTTACCATCTCAACCATTTTTGAATGTGCAGTTCAGTGGTGTTACATGTATGTACATTGTAGAGCTCCGAGCTTTTTCATCCAGCAAGACTGAAACTCTGTCCCATTAAGCAACTCCCTGTGCCCCCTGCCCCCCAGTAACCACCATTCAACTTTATGAAGTTGACTTCTCTAGAGACCTCCGATACATGGAATCATGTGGTATTTGTCCTTTTGTGACTAGCTTATTTTACTGAGCATAATGCCTTCAAGGTTCATCGTGTGGTAGCATGTGTCAGGATTTCTTTCTTGTTAACAGCTAAGTAGTATTCCATCATCCAGTTCTTTAGTGTGTGTGTGAGGATCAAAGGGCAGTATATGAGAAAGTGATGTGTGAACTCTGGTCTGCACGTGCTCTGGAGGAAAAGCTCTTCACAAGACTGGCCTTATTAATTGGTGGAATGGATCACAGGGTAGAGATGAGTTGAGCTGGGCACAGGAAGTAGTGAGGAACAGAAGAGAGGAGGAGTGAACAAGCACACTGTGCATGGCATAGTCTTGCTTGGTGACTATGAGATAGCCTGGGTAGTGTCGTCTCTACTGGATAGATGTGGAAACCAGGGCTCAGAAAGGTTAAGCCATGTTCCCAAAGTTACAGAGCCAGTAAGAGTAAAACAGTGGCTAGAATGGATTGCTTCGGTCACTGTACAATCCAATCATCTGTGGCTTATGTGCAAAAACAAGAATAGTGTATGTTTATACAGGAGAAAACTTGCAGTGTATTCCTAACGATGCCATAGAACTGGTGGGCTGCAGAGAAACTGAGCAGAGACTGAAAATGCTCTGTGGAACAAGCAGATACTAAGGCCAATTTAAGAAGAGGGATCAGCCCAGCCAATGTGGTTCAGTGGTTGAAGATCCACCTCTGAACCAGAGGTCACGGTTCGATTTCCGGTCAGGGCATATGCCCAGGTTGTGGGCTTGATCACCAGTGGGGTGTGTGGAGGAGACAGCCAATTATTGATTCTTTCTCATCACTGATGTTTCTATCTCTCTCTCCCTCTCCCTTCCTCTCTGAAGTCAATAAAAATATTTTTTAAAAAAAGAAGAAGAAGAGGGATCAGGGACAGAGGCTGTGCAAATGCTGGGATATGCCATGAGGAGCAGGGAGTTATTGTACAGACAAGAACATCTACTGACTGCCAAAGAACCCACTGGTAGGATACCCCCATGGGAGAATGCAAGTCACCCTTGCTGCAGAAAAAGCCAGAGCCAGGGTGCAATGGGGGAAACTACACAGAGTCCTCCATTGCAGTACCTAAGAAAGTGGGAGCTAAACATGGAGGGCCAAGATGGCAGGGACCTCAGAGAGTATGAGGACCCTCTCTGTCTGCTTCTTTGCCATTTTATAGCTGGATGAATTGAAGCTTAAAGAGTGACCCAAGAACCCAGTTCTCCTGGCCACCAAGTTTAGTGCTCAGCCCTGATGTGTTGCCGTGTTTATTGGGCACCTGCATTAGCTTAATTGCTAAAGAACTTACTATATATTTTAGCACAGCTTCTCTGTAATAATATGATAGGAGTCTGATGAGTGCTCTGGGGGGTCAGTGGAGGCAGTCCAGGTTCAAGGTTGATATCAGGAAAGACTCCATGGCAAAGGTGGGACTTGAACTGGGCTTAAAGCGTGGAACATGAGGGAGGAGGTTGTTCCCAAGCCAGAAAGGAATAGAAAGGCTCCAGTTAGACACAGAGAACAAAGGAGGATGTGTGCCAGCCATGATGGTTTCTGAGACTAAAAAGGGCAGGTTTGAGTGGAAGCTGGAGAGAAACATTCTCCAGCAAAGGTTCCCTGATGAACTATCCAGGGACAAAGCAAAGAGGAGAGCTAGTGGCATCTGACTTGCACTAACAGAGTCTCAAGAATGGCATTCGTATATACAGGCATTGATTTAATGGGTATTAAGGAAAACTTTCTGCAACTAGCACACCAAAGCTGTGGTTCCCTGAGATGACATAGAATTTATTACGTAAAAATGTGAGTAGAGTTAAAGAAAAATATGTAGACAAGACTACAGGTGGTATGGCTGGTATGGTGCATACCAAGGTCATAATACCCAAGAGACTGGAGAACACAACAACAACAGAAAAACAAAGAATAAAGGAAAGGCATGTTGGAAGTAGAGAGCTGAGTAATATGGTGAAGCCATTGGACAGTGAAGTACACCAAGGAATTTGAGGATTATGTGATTAAAAACCCTTGGAAAGTACTTTTTAAAGACTAAGGAAAATGACAAGACCCGAAAGACAACTTCTTCTCTTAGTTCATAGTTAGGAGGCAATTATCTTTGCAACTGCAGTTAGGAAAAACTCATGTCTGTGAGCCTCCCATGTTTCCATCTTTGCCATGGGTGCTAGGAAGCTCAGAGCTCAGTTCTGTACTCAATTGTGTTCATTCATTTGAGTCTAGCTTTTAAAAGAAAGTTATAATTGTTCCTCCTTCCACTCACATATCCCCATTTAGCATGTCTCTTGTCTTTATTTTTATAATGATTTTTAAAAATTTATGCTATGTCATATCCTTTTAGCAAATAAGCAGAAGGTAAAGAAATATTTTAAAAGCATTTCCAAGACTTTATTACAAGAGTAATAAAGTCATGTACAGTATGCTTTCTAATGGTAACCATTGAGCTCTTTGTCAGTCCTTCTGGGTCTCTTTTTGCCCTTAACTCTACTTGCATTGAAGTTCAGGTCTCAGTTTTATGCTTAATGGCAGCAACTACCCTTAGTCTAGGAGACACAGATCCGTCGATCTCATCTCTTCCTTAATTGGTTCACATGCTTTCATGTTATAAGTTATTTTATTTTTTTTGTGCCTTCTGTTGTGCCTTCTATTTTTACCACAATTCTTTTGGGAAGTGAAGGGAGTATAAACACCTGGAGGAAAAAAGGAATGAAAGGATGGAGTATGTGAGTATTTGAAATGTCTAAGGAGAGTTGATAGAAGTTGATGCATATTTCTTAAGATGGCAGGAAATGCAATGTTTAAAGAGGTGAAAGTTGGGAACAAATGACAATTCTTGCAATGTCCTTTTGGCTAGGCAATTTATTTTCTTTTCAATAAGTTGTTATGCTTTCTTTCCTGAAAGATGGCGGGGCTTTCCCTTGCCTTAGCATGATGAGAGGTTAGGACACATGAGGTCAGAAGACAATGGGCTCCCACCACAGGAGGTAAGAGAGAGAGAATGATAATGGCCAACTAATTTTTTTATTAGTTATCCACATGGCTCAACTTAACAAAGGCAGAGATGAGCAAGAATCCGGAAGGGAGGCTTTAACTTCTCTCCCCTATTTGAAAGATTAATGGGGAGGGGATGTGTCTCAGAGAAGAAGTGGGGTTTGTGGTTGGAGTGCTGGGAAGGGAAGATGAAGGAAACCATTTACTGGAAAAGAAATAGGAAACAAGGCTGAGTGAAGAATGAAACTGGAGGACTCAACGAGGCAGTGTAGGGAAGTGAAGTGTGAAAGAGATATAACCAAAAACACAGTATAAATGGAGGCATCCATATAAAAGTCATTGATATGAAAGGAAACTTTAGAAGGTTGAGTGAAATAACGGGTTGGAACAAGGCACTCAGTAAGCTTTTTGTCAGACCCGATGGCAAGTTGAGAAGATTTTAAGGGAAATTTTGAGCTCAAGGAAAAAGTCTGAAGAGAAAGAGATGCATTCACTCCATCTCTTAATGAATAAAAATTGGGTCCATCAGTTACGTCCAAGTGTCTGGCAGAATAGCCCCTAAGGGGAGAGTTGATGCGAGGTGATTAGTGAGTATCTGTGGCCAGGTCCAAATTATAGCCGGCGACGGGTGGCAGTGGAAATGTTCCAGAAATTTACACTGAGCCAAGTGTGTCTGTGGCTGTTCCTGGCATGGCCTCCTCCCCACAAATTCACATTTGACTCCTACCTGGGTATAGTCCACCCGACCTGTCTTGTCAGGCTAGTGTTAGAAGCTGTAGTAGATGATGCCAGAGTGTCAGTGGCTTCAGAGGATTTAAATGGATTTGTTATCCACATAAGAGTACAGGTGGATGGCCTTCCATGTGGTCATTCAAGAACCCAGCCTACTCCATTCTCAATCTCCAGGGGTGCTAGGGTCCTTCACCTCTAGCCAGTGCATTGGGGAAAGAGGGTGGACTGTTACTTGTGGGCCTGGAAGGGATGTTCACTTCTCACTTTTCATTGGCTAGAGCTTGGTCACATGGCCACACTGATCGCTAAGGAGGCTGGGAAAGGAAGTCCAGCTGTGTGCCCAGTAATAATGAGGGAATCATTTTGGTAAATACATAGCTGTTGATGTCACATCACAGTATTTAAAAAAAAAAATAAGTGAAACTCAAACTTTAAGAACAGGTCTCATGGGAGGGTAATTATGTTTATTGCTGTGGGAGTCTTTGTTCTTTTGAAGGATTCAGCAAAATTGTTCTAAATAGAAACTCTCGGCCTGTGTGCATTTAAGAAGTCGCTCCATCCTCACTGTATTTGGGTGCTATGCTGTCCCAGGCACACGAGGAGAGGTGATGTGGATGGAATGACTCCTGATCCCTGAGGCCCAAGATCATGGAGTCTGCACATCTATTTATACATTCTTACTGGGGGCTGAGGGAGAGTGGGGTAGGTGAAGGAACATACAAATTGAGGCATCAGCCTCATTGGAGCACTGATTCCTCTGGTAAACATTTGGCTTGCAGATCACATGCTCACCCCCTGGTCTCCTGACAAGCCCAGCAGCTCCTCCCCACCCTCTGGCCTTGGCTCTCCAGATTTCCTGGGGTACATGGGTCAGTGTTGCTCTCTGACAAGCCCACACCCCATCCAGAGGCAGGCACCTCCTATGCCATGGGCAGAGTGACTTTCTAGCTGTAGACCCCATCCAGGTGAGTCTGGGCAGGACACGTTGGGAATGCAGGACCGCCCAGTGCAAGCACTTTGTGCACCCACCCTGCCGCACTTCCAGATTGGATCTGACTTGCTGTCTGCTGTCAGGTCTGGTTGTTCTCAGCATCCTCGTTATCCCAGCCTGTCCATCCCACGAAATTCTGTGTTTTCAGATTGCTTTCCCCTGGATGCATTTGCCTGCTGCTGTCCTGGTTTCACCCGGTACAATTCCTGCCTGCTCTTCAGAGGGCGGAGCTTGGCCCGGAGATGCTGGCCAGGGAGCTAAGAGCAGCAACATCTAATCCTGGCTGTGTCCTTGTCTGACCCCCACACACCAACTCAGACTCGTTTTAATGGCCTCAGGTTAAGTCCTCGCTCCGGCACTGACAGCTGTCCTCCCTCCCGCCTTCCTGCTTCTTCTGCCCAGCCTCCCTCCTCCTGCTCAATCTATGGGCCGAGGAGATTGAATGGACTCTCCCTGCCCATGGCTGCCTGCTCCCTCCAAGAGGAGACTGGATTTTTGATCCTCCCTCCTTTGCTCCCACAGCACCCTGGACAGGGCCCTTCCAGTCCTAACCTTGGGCCCGCTGTTTCCATCTCCCAGATAGGATTGGGGTTTGGAGTTCTCCAGGCAGGGCTATCTTTCAGGATGTATTGAATGAGTGAATGAATGAATAGATTTGCACTGAGGAAGTGGGGGGGGGCTTCTCTTCACCCACTCAGACTCTGGGGTGACCCTGACTGGCCTGCAGTTCTGTCCAATGGAGTTGTCAGCGGGTGACCCACGTCAGTGTGTGAATGAATAGATTTGCACTGAGGAAGTGGGGGGGGGGCTTCTCTTCACCTCCTCAGACTCTGGGGTGACCCTGACTAGCCTGCATTTCTGTCCAATGGAGTTGTCAGAGGGTGACCCACATCAGTGTGTGTTCACATTTTTACTGGTTCAGGATTTTTAAAACGGCGCTCTCCAAGTGGCTTGGCTTTAAGTTTTCACCATCCACAGTGTGAGCAAGGTGCCATAGCCCAACTGTTTCAGTCTGATTCCAGGCCACTTCCAACCCCCTTCCCTTGGGCCTCTGCAGCCAGAATGCAGGCTTCAGACCTGCCTCCATGCCCAAGCTCAGTGCAAGCACCTTCTGCACTCGCCCTGCCGCACTTCCAACGTGTCCAAGATCTGGGACAAGTTGTTTCTCTTCCTTGAGCCATTATGTCCATATCTGCAAAATGGGGATAGTCACGTACACCACTCAGAGTTGTTATCAGGGTCGGAGTTGGGATTGAAAGAGGTGTTTCCCTTATGGCACATGTACTGTCATTGCAATTACTTTTAATTGCTTCTCCTCCACTATAAGGCCTGTTCTCCACTCCATCCTCAGGGCCCTGTTCATGGTGCAATAAGTGTTTATTGAATGGATTGCCAGAGACACCAAACTTAGCACTTGGCATAGAGTAAGTAGGCAATGAATAGTGGTAGTTACTGCCTTCTCTGTCCCTCCCCTCCTAGAATGTGAGTTCCTTTGTGGACAGAAAGTATGATCTCCTTGTCATCACATTGTAACCTCTTCAACCCTTTGTATCTGGGGAAAAAACAAACAAACAAACCAATGACGATGTAGAAACAAGCCCCTGGGCACCGGAAAATACAGGACAAGTGCTTTTCACCACATCCCTTGGAGAGCATGTGGGGATGATCCCCAGCTCATACCCAGTTCTGGCCCCATGAAGGCCCCACAGGCTTACGGAGAAAGCAGGTGGTCTCAACTCAGGTGTGGTAGAGGCAGGGAGGAGGGGCAGAGGGGAAAGCAGGGGGCTGCCAGGCTCTGCAACCCCCAACTCCCTTCATAGCTGTTCCTCCAAAGCCTCGCTCTCAGCTACCTCAACCTAAAGCTCTTCGGAACCTGAGTGAGCATCTTCCATTTTGGGGTTGAAAGCCAGCCCTGCTGAGACCTGCACTTGGGCGAATTTGCCTGGGGTTATTCTCCTTTATCTCCACCTGTTACTGAGCCCACTCTGGGGCTTGTGGCTGCAGGGTGGACCGCCAGGAGTACACTTACATCAAAATGATTTACTTTTTAAATTTATTTCAGAAATAATACATGTTGGTTGCAAAGAATTTCATGAAGACAGAAAATTCCAAAGATGAAAATAAAGTTTATCTGTTTTTGTATAGCCCAGAAATAACCACTATACAATTTTTGGCTTATCCTTTTATTTTTTATTTATCCTTTATTTATTTATTTATTTATCATTTTGATTTAAATATACATATATAATCTAAAGACAAAATTGGGGTAATATTTTATTTATTTTTATTTAAATATACATGTATAATTTAAAGACAAAATTGGGATCATCATAATAATAACCTAATAACATAATAACCTTTTATGTTATACCTTTTGACTTATGAAAATTTTCAAGTATGATAACTACTTTTATAGCAGCATTTTTAATTGACTGAAAATTATCTAGTACATAGCTATAGTAGTTGATTACCCTCTTATTGTGATACATCCAGATTGGTTCCAGTTTTTTGGCTATTGTGATAAATTCCTTTGTGTCTGCATGTTGTTTGGAATTTAGAATTATATTTATCAGGCTATAATTCTTAGAAATAGAAATATGGATAGACTGGCAAAATTTAATTAAATGTGCAAATTCTGCCTTTTAAAAAGTTAGTTCATATGATTTATATATGGAACGACATAATTGTCAAGAACACAGTGCCTTCTCTTTGAGGACCCTTGGTTATATTTTCTCCTGAGAAACTAGTTTTTGTTTGGTGGACACAGAGAATATTGTACGTAATCACATCTCGTCTTCATATTAGTCAGAGAAAGACAAGTATCATATGAGTTCACTTATATGTGGAATCTAACCTAGTTTATAGATTTTAGAATAGTTTGTGTGCTACACTCACCCTAGGCTTGGCTTCTCTTGCTTTCTTTTCTGCCCAATTTGTCTTCACTTATTTTTGCATGTTTTGATATTGCTATACTATGTGCATCCTTTTAAAAATTTTTATTGAATTTATTGGAGTGACATTGGTTAATAAAATTATATAGGTTTCAGGTGTACATGTCTATAATACATCATCGGTACACTGTATTGAGTATTCACCACCCAAAGTCAAATCTCCTCCCATCACCATTTATAACCCCTTTACCCTATTCTAGCCCCTCCCCCCCTCCGTTTCTTTCTGGTAATCACTATATTATTGTTTGTATTTATGAGCTTTGTTTTTTGTTTTTGCTTAATTCCTTCACCATTTTCATACAGCACCCCCCCAAGTCCCCTCCCCTCTGATAGCTGTCAGTCTGTTCTCTGTATCTATGAATCTGTTTCTACTTTGTTTGTTAGTTTATTTTGTTCATTATATTCCACATATAAGTGAAATCATATGGCACTTGTCTTTCTCTGACTGGCTTATTTCACTTGCATAATATTCTCCAGATCTATTCATGCTGTCGAAAAGGGTAAGATTTCCTTTTTCTTTTTTTTGACCGAGTAGTATTCTATTGTGTAAATGTATCACAGCCTTTTATACACTCATCTACTGATGGGCACTTGGGCTGCTTCCAAATCTTGGCTATTGTAAATAATGCTGCAATGAACATAGAGGTGCATATATTCTTTCAAATTTGTATTTTGGGTTTCTTCAGATATAGTCCCAGAAGTGGGATCACGGGGTCATAAGGCAGTTCCATTTTTAATTTTTTGAGGAAACTCCATACTGTTTTCCACAGAGCCTGCACCAGTCTGCATTCCCACCAGCAGTGCACGAGGTTTCCCTTTTCTCCACATCCTCACCAGCACTTGTTTGTTGATTTACTGATGATAGCCATTCTGAGAGGTGTGAGGTGGTATCTCCTTGTGGTTTTAATTAGCATTTCTCTGATGATTTGTGATGTTGATGATGTTATTTTTCAAAATGATTTTTTGAATGAATTTTAATCCTTTTCATCTGCACTCAGAGCTGTCCGGAAGGGGATTCCTGCGTTGGGTGAGAAACTGGACATTCTGTAAAATGCTTAAGACCCATGCTATCACCCACAGAGAGAATACCATAGCTTATGTTTATTAAGTGCCATCATTACCTCATTTAATCCTTAACACGCCCTAATAACATGGATACTTTTGTTACCAGGGTCCCTGTTCCAGATGGGGTCGCATAGCTAGTTAGAAGGGGGTACCAGACTGGGACTTGGGCCTTCGCTGGTGGGTTGGAATGAAGGCAGGAGTGGAGAAGCCGGAGGGGCGGCGGACAGGCAACGAGCTGGCTGAGCCCTCCACACCTAGTCCCCGGTCCTCCTCAGGTCCCAGGTCCCCTGCAGCCCCTTCTCTCAAGGGGCTTGTCTTTTGGGTTTCTTCAGATATAGTCCCAGAAGTGGAATCACTGGGTTAAATGGAGAGGAGCATGTTTCTCTCGCAGGCAGAGCCCGGTTTGTAAACAAACACTGGGGAGCCTCCGCCCGCCCACACAGCAGATGGCTCCTCAGCTGCGGTGCGGGGTCCCTCCCTCTCCACTGAGACGCAGAGCCGCGGGGCAGGTGGCATCGCCCAGTGCCTGAGCCCCAAGGAACACAGTCCCACCCCCTTCTACTCTCTGGAGGCTGGAGAGAGGAAGCGTGAGCCGGGGTGCCTCTGGGGTGGGACTTTTTATGTTTCTGATGGGCATCCATTCATTTAATTACATTAACAGTTTATGATAGTAAAGGATGGGGAAACTGAGGCACAGAGCCTTAAACAGTCTGCCCTGGATATACAGCTGGTGTACAGCAGAGGCGGGAGTTGAACCCAGACCACTGAGAACCACTACTGTAGCAGGTGTTTCTTACTCCGTATCTAGAAATGGTGGGACATGAGTGAGATCTGGCCGGATTTGGGGGTTTGGGCCATTCATGCGTTTGCTCTCCTTGGTGCTAGGGGTCACCTCCAGCTCCTGCCTTCATTGAGGGACCTCAGGCAGAGGCACTTAGGCTCCACCAATGACAGCTTGCTCAGTGTCCCTGAACTTTGGTGGGTTTCTCAGATCATCTATGGAGCCCGTTGACATGACCAAAGCCTGTCCTGCTGGCTCAGTCTCAGGGCAGGGCAGGTGGGGCCCGTTTCCCAGCTCCCACAGGGCTCAGGTGGGAGAACTGCCGGCAAAGCTGACATCAGCCAAAGGCTAACTTTTGAGGAATTGCCAGACTGTTTCCCAAAGCGGCTGCACCATTTTACATTTTTTAAAACTTATTTATGTTTTTATTAATTTTAGAGAGAGAGGGAAACATTGATGTGAGAGAGAAATATTGATTGGTTGCCTCCTGTACTCACCCTGGGCGGTGATTGAACTCACAATCTTTTTGGTGTACAGGACAATGCTCCAACCAACTGAGCCACCTGGCCAGGGCCATTTTACATTCTCATAGGACCTCTTGGAACAGAGCTGCTTACACACCTGGACTGTCACATGTAAGAGAAACCAAATTATATTGTGTTTGAGTCATTGCCTTTGGGGGTGTCTTTGATACAGCAGCTCAACATCACTGTAATATACCAGCCCACTGAATCTTCTTACCAGTAATGGGAGTAAAAGGAATAAAGCCAGTATGTTTGGTCTTGTATGAAACCTGCATAATATGGAATGGTCTTGCATTTAGGTGGGAGAATGCCACAATCCATGTATCCATTCGTTTGTTTATTCATCTGTCAAAAAATTTGAACTCTGATGATTTGCCAAACATATTACCTAGAGCCCTGCCTTCACTAGACAGCCAGGCACTTGGTTTAGTAGGAAATACCTTGGGCATGGAATTCAGGCAAAGCTGGATGGGGTCTGGATTCTGCCTCACTTGCTGAATGAAGGGTCTGGGCCAGTTAGTTCAGCTCTCTGAGCCTCACTTTCCTCATCTCTAAAGGGGGATACTAACATCTACCTTGCAGGGAACTTGTGCTGATTAAGAACTTGTGTGTGAAGTGACTGGCCCGTGGGAGTTGCTAGCAGTGGTTATTGTTAATAACCCCTCACAGTGTCCCCTGCCGAAGTCCAACTAGGACGAATGAACAGAACACTGAGGGGGACTCGGTGGCTTCTCTGGAGCGGGGAGAGGCTTACCTGGTGAGGAGGTGTGGGAAGGGCAGAAGGGGTTAACAGTGCAAAGGCAGAGAAGTCAGGAAGATCATGGCTGGTTGGAGAAGAGTTCCGAGCCTTAAGTGGGTAAAAATTGGAGTCTGTGTTCCCAGTCCCCATCTCTGTCCCCTTCTCCAGTCCAGCGTTAGCCTGGCCCTGGGCTGCTGTGGCTTCTGCCTTTGAGCCCACTTCCTCCTCCTCCTCTGGAGATGTGAAGCTCTGCTCACTCAGATGAAGGCCTTAATCAGAGCTTAAGACCAGCCGAACCCCCAAGGATCTTGTTTGCCTGACCTGATTTTGTAAAAATCCAGCCTCCATCTGGGTTTGGGGGTTGTCAGTGCTGCCTTATGCATTAGGGACAAAGGAGTTGGGTTTTTCCATTTGCATGAAAAGCAGGAAGAAGAAGATGAAGATGATATTAATACTGTAATAATTTTCTATTGAATATTGGTGGGCTGGGAAGAACTCAGCATGTGTTAACAGGGGATCTAGACTTTGGTCTTGACCCTGTGAGTCATTCTCAGCCACTTTCCTCTTCTGAGAAATGATGGACTTGGGTTGGCTGCACTTCCTGACAGTCTGAGATTCCATAAGGGACCCTGGACTATAACAACCAGTTTACCATCTCTAGAAGTCCTGATCCTGTGCTTGAACCCACCTTTGCACCCACCCAGTGACCCAGGGCCATTCCTCCACCTCTTTGAGCCTCTGTTTCTTCCCTGAGGTGGTCTCAGGATGACAAGCAGGTGTGTGAACTAGCAGGGCTTTACCCCTGGAATGTCTATCTGGGGAACATTTTCTTGGAGGAGTGAGCCCCAGGCTTAGTGAACCAACTCCTTGAGCCAGAGAGCACGTGGTCCCTCAGCTGGGCTCTGTTAACCCGGTCACTTATCTTTGGTGTTCTGATGCTTTGAGATCCTGGGCCTTACTGACCCTGGAGGAACTGCCCCTCCTAAGGCTAGTCAATTCCTGCAGGTAGTAAACCGCTCCTGCCACTGTACTTTTCAGATACAAATCTGCATCCCCAACCACTGCTTTCATTGGGCTCTGACTCTTGGGGCCTCTATTTACCTGCACAAATCACCCAGGGCCACGTACCAGACAACAAGGGACAGCCCCAGTGTCCCAGAGCCACTGAAGTAACAAGTGACCCCCTGATCCTAAAACTACTTCCCCTACCTTGCTGGTGTTTCCTACAGATTGAGACTCTCGCCAACAGTTCCCCTTCTCTTTCTGCCTCCTACTGACCCGGGTGCCTCCCTGAATGGCCCCCCATGGCATGGCTTACCCCCTCCTATTGGAATCTATAACAAACTATCTTTTCAATGGCAGTCATCTTTGGTCTGTTGGAAACTCATATTTTTCTATCAATACACTATATTTTAAAACATGGGCCTCCTACAGTGATACTCACATCTGCTGCTTCCAGACCCTCCAAGTAGCAGAGTTCCTTCTTCTCTGCAGTCAGCTGTGGAGAGCCAGGTGTCCTCAGGACCTCCTGGTGTCTGCTCTAGCCATCCCAGCCAGCCTGTACCAATGCAGCCTCATCCAAGAGTGTCCTTGGTCTGGAGGCTAAGTTAGAATGTGCAGTGCCAGGACAGCGAAAGTATTAGGTATTTTGATTTAAAACAATTCTGTATATGTTTTATCCATCCATCTGTATCTGTGTCTACCTTCAAAATCTGTTAGGCACTGCCTCCGTGGTTCAATCAGCTCAGAGCAAGCAATTTTAAAGCTGTGTTCTTTCTCTTCATTCATTTAACAAGTGTTGATTGTACATTCGTTGTTTGTAAGGTGCTGCATGTGCTCTGGGCTGTGATTCAGGTCCCTGCCTTGTGTCTTCAGGAGCTCACCATTTAGTTGTAGAGGAGGATGTGCATATAATAAAAGATGCTTTAAAAAGTGATTTAAAAGCCCAAGGCCCAGCTGTAGGGCTCAGGAAGAGCTTCATGGAGGAGGTGGCATTTAAAAGGTGGGCCTTGAAGGGTGAGCAAGGGGAAGACTGAGGATTGGGGGGAGGGGCAGAGGGTCAGGAGGCAGCTGTGGTGTGGGGGTGGGGCTTGGATGCAGAGAGTGATGTCTGAGAGCTTGGGCTTACAGTCAGTCCGGGCTGGGTCCTTCCTCCTCATCACCAACCAGTGCAGGGACCAATAGAACTACATGCTGAACAGAACTACAGTGGACTCCAGCTCCCCTCTGCCCAGACTCTGTGCCCTTGGGGATTCATTAAACTTTCTCACACGTGTGAAATGAAAATAATAAAAACACCTACCTCGTGGTGCTGTCATGAGATGAACTAAGAATGATTGGCATGAGGAAGAGAGAATATTGGACATATGTAACTTTTCATTGTTCATTCATTCATTCATTCATGAAACACGTGGTGTCTGAGCCCCTATTGTGTGCCAGGCCCTGTGCATTTCACAGCAGCGAACAAAACACAAAATCCCTGCCTTGTTGAGCTTATATTGCAGTGTGGGGGGAGATGGAGAAGATGAGAAATAAGTGAAGTGGATAGTGACTTAGATAATGACCAGGTGACAAAGCAGGGATAGAGGGTACTGGGGATGCCATATAGAGGAACCGATGTTATTATTGTTTATCATTTAGTTTGGGTGGAAAATCGGTTATATGAAGTGGGGAGAGTTGCAGGAAAGTTTTTGTGGACAGTCGGGTCTAGGGGCACCAACAAAGGCTGAGCAGCGGCAACCTTGAGCTGTGCATCGGAAAGGGGAGGTTGCTGCTCCTGTTCTAGGATTGAGGGCTAGGCAGTGGGGAGACCCTGGCAGTAGGCGAGGACAGAGGAGGATGAGGCAGCCGAGGATGAGGCCTCCGATCTGGGTGGTGGGCACCAAAATGGGACAGAAGCCACCTTGCCTGGGGTTCCTTGGCATGGCCCAAGCTGGCCTGGGCTTGGAGAAGAGGCAGGGCTGCGTCAAGAGGCGTGGCTGAGGACAGAAGCTATATCCTGGGGCCTGCGAAGGTGAGAGAGGCAGGGTGGCCTGGGCTTGGAGAAGAGGCAGGGCTGCGTCAAGAGACGTGGCTGAGGACAGAAGCTATATCCTCCCTACTCATCAGGGCCTGGGGCCTGGGAAGGTGAGAGAGGCAGGGAGGCTGGAGGGTTGTGAAAAGGGGACTAATATCTCCCTTTCCTAGTGGGAACATAAAGAGTAGGAGTAATCTTTAAGTTTCCCCCAAATCAACAGCGATATGAACTGTTGCTTTGGCGTGGCTGTCTCTGTGGACCACTTGGGTTCTGGAAGTGTCCTATTAGGGGAATGCTGGGGTCCGACGGTGAGAGGCGCTTTTATGAGGTTCTCTGGGTGGAATTGCCTTGGTGGTATAGCTGTACATCTCTAAACCATGTGTCAAGAGCCTTGTTATTTGTAGAGAAACTTCTTCCTGCTCTTAAGCCATTTCCAGGTGAACACGGGGAATGTTTACCCAGCAGTTCTCAGAAGAGCCTTGTGAGCCACGGGCGTCGGGAGCAACTCAGAAGTTTAGCAACATGGAGAATAGAGAAGATCTGGGGAACCGAGGAACTTGTGGGAAATATACATGACAACAGTGTAAATAAAGAACTTCCCAGTAAACGCATAAATAAGAAGCAGGCGGCAAGCTCCTTGGAATAGTAATCAGGCTTGGCTGGTTCTGCCTTCCCCAAGTTTGATGGGAGCAGCAGGACGCCGCCATCTATTTTCAACAGAGGAATCACCTCCATGTATGTTACTGCCTGAGCCACAGAGCAGGGCTCAGTCACGCAGAGAGCTGTGTGTCCGGGGCAGCGGCTCCCATGTCAGAATTGCATCACCGTCCCCTTGTGGGGCACCCAGCAGTGGGGGCGCCCATAAGAAAATGCAGAGGTACAATGAATAGTGTTCAGAGAGTGATAAGGGCTGTAGAGACAAAGCAAGGAAATGGGATGGAGTGTTTCAAATAAGTCTGTTGTTGTTCTTGGACATGTGGTCTGGCTGGAACACAGTGTCCGGGGGTCTGTGAAGGAAGTGAGGTTTGACCAGTGGTGTGACAAGAACTGTGATCCATGGTCCCCAAACCAGGACAGGGGCCCGAGAGAGGCTCTCTCGCTGCCCTCGCCTTTGCTTTCGTCTCTGTGCAGTGGGACCCATAGGCCCATGGTGCTGACTGTCCTGGTGGGTGAGGTTGCTGTGAGGCCATGCGGATCACTTTAGAAAGTCCTAGATGAATGCAAAATGTCCCGCTCCTTCTGTTGCCCTTCAGGGCCAATTTGGGGGAAGTAGAAGCTGACTAGAGCCAAGATGAGGGGTATTTGTCAGAGCTGCCCTGGGATATGGAATTTGGGGGCGCTGGGCCAGACTCCCCAGAGGAGCCGAGCTTGAGGTGGAGGGGATGGAACAGGCACCTGCCTCCTTGCGGGAGCTGAGAAAGGCCTGCTGCTCTCCCTCCCGGGCAGGGAACCCTCCTCCCACAGATGTCCAAGCAAACCCCCTGGATGTGGCCTTTAGCTCCAACAGCTCTTCCCACTGCCCTTCGCTGTCCCCTTTTCTAGAGGAGAACACAGGACCTGCCCCAGTCCCAGGCCCCTGCCAGCCCATAGGGACTTTGCATGAATTAGAAAAAGAGCCCTTAAATGTATACAATTTTTATTTAAAGAAAAGAAAAGGGACCTTTCCTTGGGTAACTCTTTTAAGTTAGTACAACCTGAACCCCTCTCTGAGGTGGACCAGCCCACAAATGTCTAGGGAACTCTAAGGCCCCGTGGGCAGCAGCCCTGGCAGCCCCGCCTTCTGACCCTGCACACAGCAGCCCAGCAATATCACCCACAGTCCACCCCCCACTCCCTTCCCTGCTTCCCACACACTACCAAGGTGAGGCAACTCTTCCATATTGATCTCTTTAAAAATATAATATATTTTTATTGATTTCAGAGAGGGAGAAAGAGAAACATCAGTGATGAGAGAGAATCATTGATTGGCTGCCTCCTGTATGCCCCACACTAAGGATCGAACCCAGACAAGTGCCCTGACTAGGAATCGAACCATGACCTCCTAGTTCATAGGGGCACACTCAACCACTGAGCCATGCAAGCCACATTGTTCTCTTGGTGGAGGCGGGAACCGGGTTTCCTAAGGGGCAGGCAGGAAAGAGAAGGGACGGCAGATCCTGTCCAGAGCAGAGTTGGGACACAGGCTTGCACTGATGCGTGCACCATGTGGATTTGTGTAGCGGGGCTGTCTCCTCTGCTGCTCCAGGACTCAGCCAGGAGACTGGGAACCTCTGTATCGACCACACTCTCTCAGATAAATCGGTACATGTCTATAATGGAAATAGCATCCCTCCACAAGACACTGTGTCCTTGGGCAGTGCACAATCGGAACACCTGTACATGGGTGCCATCTTTGTCCAGGGCACACAGCCTGTGAGTCAGGCTTCACAGACAGGCCTCGTGGCTTCTGGTGGTCATCGGTGCAGAGTTAGTGTTAAGACGGGATCACCATGACCTATCTTCCTCCTCTGATCTTGGTCAGCATTCAATGCCTAGAGGTAGCTTGCCTTGGACCAATGGGAAAGGCCATGTTTAGTGGAAGGAGGCGGGTGGGGGCCCCCTCATAGTTCTTTCTTCCTCTTGAAGGAGGAAGGAAGGCAGCTCCAGTCCCTTAAGCTGCTGACTTCATGAGAAGAGATGGATTTATAAGATATCATTGCTGAGTCCCACCCACCCTTGGACCAATGGGAAAGGCCATGTTTAGTGGAAGGAGGGGGGGGGCCCTCATGGTTCTTTCTTCCTCTTGAAGGAGGAAGGAAGGCAGGTCCAGTCCCTTAAGCTGCTGACTTCATGAAAAGAGATGGATTTGTAAGATATCATTGCTGAGTCCCACCCACGTTCAACCATGGCAGTCTGTGTTCTTGGAACTTGCACCCTTTGATTCCCCATCCATTATTTCCACCCTATTTTGTTTATCATATTATCGCAACAGAGAGAATTTAAAGAGGAAAAGTGTCCACCGCAGTTCTTACCTTTGTAGCACAGCGGCCCCGCATCCTTTCCATCACCGTGTTCCCGTGAGAGTGCGCCCCTGTGCACACAGACTTAAATCCCTGGATTCTAGAGCATGGAAGGGTCTCTAGGGAATATCTACCCCCCTCTCCTGGCTGAGGTGGGCTGGGGTTTGCCTCCCCTTCCCTGGAGAAGGGTGTGTTTGTTGGAGGAAACGAAAAGGGAAGTTTTGTGCACTGGGGCGGGGGTGGATCACCGTGTTCCCGTGAGAGTGCGCCCCTGTGCACACAGACTTAAATCCCTGGATTCTAGAGCATGGAAGGGTCTCTAGGGAATATCTACCCCCCTCTCCTGGCTGAGGTGGGCTGGGGTTTGCCTCCCCTTCCCTGGAGAAGGGTGTGTTTGTTGGAGGAAACAAAAAGGGAAGTTTTGTGCACTGGGGTGGGGGTGTTTTTATTTTTATCTACAAGGCAGAGCAAGTGAATCTTGGTCCCCATGGGAATTCTCAAGAACAGACTGCTAGGAACAGATTTGATCAATGAAAGCTATTTCCAGACAGAATGAGCCATTGATGAATTCCTGCACTGCCCAGTCAAGTCAGTTGGGGCTCATCAGTTTGTGGGAACAGACCAGAGCCAGGAAGGGGAGCAGGGTGACAGGACCAGGCTGCGGTCCTCCCCCGGAGACGCTGCCTTTGCTGCTCCCTTAGCCAGCTTTCTTTCTCATTAGTCCTAGAGCAGTGGTTCTCAACCTTCTGGCCCTTTAAATACAGTTCCTCATGTTGTGACCCCCAACCATAAAATTGTTTTCATTGCTACTTCATAACTGTAATTTTGCTACTGTTTGAATCATAAGTAAATGTCTGATATGCAGGATGGTTTTAGGCGACCCCTGTAAAAGGGTCGTTCGACCCCCAAAGGGGCTCGACCCGCAGGTTGAGAACCGCTGCCCTAGAGGATCAGGGGTTGGTCTTTGCCTGTGATGGATGAGTTCACCCAGGCCAGTACGGGAACGGTGACATGGGAGAGGGGTAGGTGTGCAAGGCTGGAGGACTCAGGTTACTGAATGCAGAGACTTCAGAAATAAAGTGAACCTTATCCCCCAACCTTTGCCCCCCCCCCCCTTTATTCATAGCTGAAGAATGAGGCCTGGATGAGGAAATGATTTGTGCAAGATGACACACTGCACCCATCTCAGGTGCACAGTGTGACAGGTGCAGGGCAAGCTTGGCATCTGCCCCCTCGAAGTTCTTCCTCACCTGTGACTTAACAGCCTCTTCACTCCGTGACCAAGAACTCCGAGTCTAGACCACAAGGAGTGTCCTAAATTGGCTCCAGGGGAGACTCCCCGTGGTCGGAGTATGATAATTCAATGTGTTTGTGTTGAGCCCTGGGGATGGTGACTGAGAAGGTGCCTGGTGCCGAGGGCAGGTAACTTGCAGAAGGTCAGCCAGTGGTTCCCACACAGCAGGTGAAATTGCAGAGTCCAGGTCCTCCTGGAAGTTCTGATTCGGAAGGTGGGGGAGCTCTACTCTGAGAACTTAAGCAGGTTGTCCCAGCAGCTCTGGGCAAGGCTGGCAGATCTCCGGGTGCAGGAGGGGTGCTGAGTGAGATGATGTGCAGGAAAGGGCTTGCTGCCGGAGGATGCACACACATGCATGCACAGGCATGCACATGTAAACACTGCACACGCACACACACATATACACACACATGTGCATCGTTGCTGCTAGAGGTAATGGTAACACAGTTGTTTCCAAGGGCTTTTAACTGGGCAGTTTTAGTCAGATGGCTTTACTGTCTGAGTGGTTGGATTCCTGCTGACCTCACCCCCTCCCTTTGACTTCCAGGCTTTCTCCCATCTCCCTCCACCTTCTGTCCCTCTTCTCTTTCTACTCTTGTCTGAGGCACTGGGTCCCACACCTGTTTATCTCTTGATTTGCCTGTTTGGGGGACAAAGCATGTGTCACTGGATATGTGGACATGGCTTTGTCTCATTCAGCCAGTGCAGGGAGGGGAGCAAGTGAGTGGAAAGGGGTGGTGGTGTGTGAAAGGGAATGGGAGAGGAGAGTGAGCCCGTGGGTCCTCGGCTGGGACCCAGTGGCCTTCCTGAAGTGAATGTAGAATGGAAAAGGCAGGCAGCAGACATAAATCACAACCTTGGATCTGCTACTGCAGAGCTGTGTGTCTCTGGGCTAGTTATATAACCTCTCTGAGTATTTGTAAAATGGGGATCACGGTCCTCCCTGAGTTGTTATGATTAAATAGGTTGAGTAGGGTGGAGCTGGCCATAAATTACAAACCCGGGCTGGAGACAGGCACAGAGCATCCCACCGCAGGCTTCCCTGGCTGAGGGCACTGGGGCTTCGGTGATGGCTCATAGACACCCTTGTCTTTTTCTCATCGTTCAGGGCTTGGAGAGACCAACTGACTCACTCTAGCCAGGACTTCGATGTGGCCGCTACGATTGCTGAGATCAGCCATAAACTCAACATGAGCCAATGGTTGGTTGTGAGCCTGAAATGATACCATTTCTCTGTTGCTGATGCTGCACTCTTTCCCCTCTCTGTGCCTGGCATGTTTTTCTGTGCTACTCAGGCCAGCGTAATTGAATCCGTCCTGAACAGGCCTCTATTACAGATCTATGGAACAGACGCTGCACGTCATGCCAGCCACTGCAGCCCAGCCTCAGGAGCAGGGTGGGAAAGTAATCCTGGCATTCCTTTGCAAATATTTACATTCTGCAAGTAGAAATCCAGAGGGACAGAACATATTGCTCAAGGTCACATAGCAACTACTAGCAAACATCTGATATCTTGATTTTTAAAGCAAGGGGCCCTGGGAAGGCAACACATGCTGTACAGTCATGCCTCACTTAATGATGGGGATATGTTCTGAGAAATGCACCATTAGGGGAGTTCATTGTTGTGAGAACATCAGCGTGTACTTATACAACCTAGATATATAGCCTACTGCACACCGGGGTTGTATGGGATAGCCTATTGCTCCTAAGGTACAAGCCTGTATAGCATGTTACTGTACTGAATACTGTAGGCAATTGTAACACAATGGTAAGTATTTGTATATTGAAACATCTAAACACAGCAAAGATACATTAAAAATGTGGCATAAAAGATAAAACATGGTGCACTTGTATAGGGCACTTACTGTGAGTGGAGCTTGCAGACCTAGAAGTGGCCCTGGGTGAGTCAGTGAGCGATGAATGAAAGCAAAGGCCTAGGACATCACTGCACACCACTGTAGACTTTATAAATACTGTACACATAGGTTATGCTAAATGTATGAAGACATTTCTCTTTCTTCAGTAATAAATTAACCGTAGATCACTGTCACTTCTTTTACTTTACTGTGTAAACTTTTAATCTTTTAACTTTTCGATTCTTTGGTAATAACACAGCTTAAAACACAAACACATTGTACAACCACACAAAAATATTTTCTTTCTGTATATCCTTTTTCTAGAAGACTTTTTCTATTTTAATTTTTGTTTTTACTTTTTAAACTTTTTTATTACAGACAAAGGCCCACATATGAGCCCAGGCCTCCACAGGGTCAGGATAATCAGTATCACTGTCTTCCACCTCCTCGTCTTATCCAACTGGCAGGTCTTCATGGGTAGAAACACACAGGGAGCTGTCATTGCCTATGAGAACAATTCTTCTGAAACACCTTCTAAAGGACCTGCCTGGGCTCTTTTTATCTATCTATCTATCTATCTATCTATCTATCTATCTATCTATCCATCCATCTATCTATCTGTGAGAGAGGGAAACATCGGTTGCCTCCTGCACACGCTCAGACCGGGAATTGAACCCTGCGACCTTTCGGTTACGGAAAGATGCTCCAACCAACTGAGCCACCCAGCCAGGGATGCCTGAGGTTCTTCTTGAGGAGGTGACCCTCTTTTCAGAAATAGGCCCATGGTGGTTTGCTTGGTTTCTTCCTCCCTTCCTCCCTTCCTCCCTTCCTCCCTTCCTCCCTTCCTTCCTCCCTCCCTTCCTCCCTTCCTCCCTTCCTCCCTTCCTCCCTTCCTCCCTTCCTCCCTTCCTCCCTTCCTCCCTTCCTCCCTTCCTCCCTTCCTCCCTTCCTCCCTTCCTCCCTTCCTCCCTTCCTCCCTTCCTCCCTTCCTCCCTTCCTCCCTTCCTCCCTTCCTCCCTTCCTCCCTTCCTCCCTTCCTCCCTTCCTCCCTTCCTCCCTTCCTCCCTTCCTCCCTTCCTCCCTTCCTCCCTTCCTCCCTTCCTCCCTTCCTCCCTTCCTCCCTTCCTCCCTTCCTCCCTTCCTCCCTTCCTCCCTTCCTCCCTTCCTCCCTTCCTCCCTTCCTCCCTTCCTCCCTTCCTCCCTTCCTCCCTTCCTCCCTTCCTCCCTTCCTCCCTTCCTCCCTTCCTCCCTTCCTCCCTTCCTCCCTTCCTCCCTTCCTCCCTTCCTCCCTTCCTCCCTTCCTCCCTTCCTCCCTTCCTCCCTTCCTCCCTTCCTCCCTTCCTCCCTTCCTCCCTTCCTCCCTTCCTCCCTTCCTCCCTTCCTCCCTTCCTCCCTTCCTCCCTTCCTCCCTTCCTCCCTTCCTCCCTTCCTCCCTTCCTCCCTTCCTCCCTTCCTCCCTTCCTCCCTTCCTCCCTTCCTCCCTTCCTCCCTTCCTCCCTTCCTCCCTTCCTCCCTTCCTCCCTTCCTCCCTTCCTCCCTTCCTCCCTTCCTCCCTTCCTCCCTTCCTCCCTTCCTCCCTTCCTCCCTTCCTCCCTTCCTCCCTTCCTCCCTTCCTCCCTTCCTCCCTTCCTCCCTTCCTCCCTTCCTCCCTTCCTCCCTTCCTCCCTTCCTCCCTTCCT
>NW_005354519.1:436659-465206 GCF_000412655.1 Myotis brandtii | reverse complement strand
AAAGAAAAGTTGAGATTTATAAATTTGCAAAATCAACCAAAGGCAACCACAAACACAACCTTAAAAACCATAAAGATAAAAGCCAAGGTAAAATGCGTTTGGAGAACCAATCCCCTGTCTTTCAATGCCAGGACCCAAATATCGAGAGGCTCTGAGAAGCTGTGGCTGTTTCTCCTTGGACCACGGAGGGGTCATGGCCCAGCTCCCGTCGAAAGTGCACATCACCTCCCACCCCATCTGTCTGAGGATCCGTGGGCCCTTGGTGTACCAGGACGAGACGAAGCGCATGTGGCTGCAACTCGACATAGAAACAGGAGGTGTCCGGCAAGTACGGTTGCGCCAGGAAGACATCCCCAGTGGACATATCGCACTCACAACCAGCCCAGAGACATCGAGCACTATGCGGTTCCATTGGACGCTCAACCCTGGAAACCAGTACCTGGACAGCGTAGGCCGGTTCTGGCACATTGTGCACCACATCAAGGAGGATGGAGTGGAGGAAATGATCCTTGAGCTAATGGACGACTCATAGGACATGTGATTTGGTCCGTGGCTCTTGTCAACCTGAGCCCCAGTCGTGCATGCCTGGTGGTGGGATGTTTATAGTTCTGTTCTCCTTTTTACTAAGCTCTGTTGTTCTATCTGCCACCCCCAGGGTGTGAGGCACATTGATATCTCTATCTCTCTGTCTCTCTGTCTCTCTCTCTCTCTCTCTTCTCTCTTTCTTCTTCTTCTTCTTGTTGTTGTTGTTCTTCTCCTTCTCCTTCCTTCCTTCCTTCTCCTTTCTCTCTCTCTCTCTCTCTCTCTCTCTCTCTCTCTCTCTCTCTCAGATTTGCTTATAAGCAGATAATGCACCATGAATGTTCCTCTGTTCATGAAAACCTTGTAGAGTTGAGGTTCATGTTTTCAAACTTTTTAAGGAGTTTGCAAAAGCTTCTGCTGAAGCTTTCACTGTGAATTTTCTTGGGGGCTTCTCCTTTTCCTCTCCTGCAGTTGCCTTTTCTCTTGCCTCTTCAGCTGTGTGTTCCTATCCCAGTCCCAACAATTCCTCATTACTTAATTCCTCGGGAATCACCTCTAGGAGCTCCTCTGTGTCACCCTTATCCATGCCAGGTTGAAGTTGGTTGCTGTCTCAACCACAGCCTTGTTGATTTTTGCAATCTTTGTGCTACAACTTTACGATAGCTATGACGTCACTAGGTGAGAGGAATTTTTGAGTTCCATTATAATTTTATGGGGCCACCATGGTATATGTGCTCTGTGGTTGGCTGAAAAGTTTTTATGTAGAGTATGATTATAGTTCCTATTTGGCAATGGTAAACTGACGCATAGAAGGGAATGCTCTTTCAGCCACTCTGCAAGGCACACAGGCAAGAGGACACTGTTTCTGTGCTTACCTTGAGTTGGCTCTGTTCTCCCCCTTTCCTCCCATAATTCTTGAAGGATTTAAAAAGGTAAATAGGAAAAGGTGGTAGAAAAATCTGTCCATCAGATTTGGGTAACATTTTGTTTTTCTTTCTTATTTCTCATTCCTTACTAGAAGAAGGTACCCTTTTGGTTTTATCAGCCGGTGTTTCCCTTGGAGCTGCCCTAGGAGCCCCTGGGGGAGGTGGGAACACCTGGCAAGCTTTGCAGTTCTGTCCTGAAGAGGTGGGTGTGATTGCCAAGGCCGCTCTGCTGCCTGTTGTTCAGCCTCCTCCTCTGGGGTGTCCCAGTAAAGAATCTGCACTGGCGGCGTTGGCTGCTCCAGCTGGCCCTGGAGGTTTGGGTCTTCGGGCCATTCTGTCTCCTGGGCATGGGGCCACCCCTGGTCAGTGCCAGCCACAGCCCCTGCAGAGAGGCCCAGGAAGCAGCAGCCCGCCCTGAGTCCAGGCTGTGTTCTTAGTATCTGCTTCCACTTTAGGCATTGCTCTCTCTGCAAATAGCATAACACCCAACACCAGCCTGAAGAGAGCTCTGAGCCCTTCTGCCTGATACTGTCCTGAGAAAAGGGGGAAGAGATAGAGGTTTTAGCTGCTCACCAAATAAAGTGAGGCAGCGGGAGATGCCAAGAGAAGATGGCATGAAGCCACCTGGCCCATTCCAGCCAAGAGGACCCCAGCTAAGACATTGACAAGAATAAGCTGCCCCACAGCAAGCCGGTGAACAGGGTACCCCTTCCCACGGAGGGCTTCTGAGCTCCTCAAATCCCAGAGTCATTTACTCTCCCCAGGAAAGTTTCTTGCTGCCCAAGCTGGCCACTTTTGCAGGGTGACCTCCAAAATGCCGTCCGGGGCAGCAGTCACAAGGATCTGGTCCTGACTCATCCCCAGCAGACTCCCTGTTGATCTCATTGATAAAAAACCTGCAGCCACTGCCGCCACTGTGCACCTGGGCAGCCAGCCAAGCCCAGCTTCATTCACTGCTAGGCGGCAGGGCTGTGGGGAGTCGGGTAGGGAAGTGCAGGGGGATGAGGCCAGGGAGGAACAGAGGCCTGAGATCTGGTCCGGACTAAGTGGAACCATGAGCACCGTCCAGCGGGTGGCCACCTGGACAGAGAGAAACCCAAATCCTGAAGGCCATAGGCCTGCTAGAGGATCCAAAAGTAACCCAGCCACGGTACTCACCCTCTGTGACTCCTTTCCTGCAGAAGGCCTGTGGGGACCAATTGGATCAGTTCTTCTCAAACCTTGGGCCACATCAGAATTCCCTGGGGTGCTTTAAAAGATACAGATTTCCACATCCCACCTAGAAAATCCGACTTAAGAGTTGGCCCCAGAAATCTGTATTTTTAGCCCATTCGCCAGGTGTTTCTTGGGGCCCACCAGTCATGGCCAGGCCCTGCTCCCCTCCAGGTGCCAAGACAGGACTCAAATTGAAGCCGAGCCCGAAAGCTACAAGGCTCGACAGCTGCTCATTGGGATAACACCTTTGGGACCTACGGATTGCTTCTGTTTAAATCTCCAATCATCTCACGGCTATAGTAGGACAAATGCAGACCACACCCGGCATGGGCATGTTGGGCTCTTGTCACTGCCTGTCACTTACAGGCATGTCTCGGAGATACTGCGGTGCAGTTCCAGATCCCTGCAATAAAGCGAACATCGCAATAAAGTGAATCACGAGTGTTTTGGTTTCCCTGCGCATATGCTTACACTGTACTCTAGTCCATTAAGTGTGCAGCAGCAGTGTGTCTAAGAAACTATGGGTCTCTATGGCAGTTACTACACTTCAGGCTTCTTTCCTGCTTAAGTCTCCCTGGCCCTCGCTGGCTCCAGCTGGGCTCTGGGCCCTCCCTGAACTGGTCACTGTGGCCAGGGCAATGAGAGCTCCGAGTGGCCAGATGTGAGTGACCAGATGTGAGTGACCTGCCTCCTCACCAGGGGCGGCCTGGCACACATGTGACGTACTAGTAGCTGGTGGCCCAAGTTCATGGCATTGGTCAATGGCCTCATAGAGTCACTACATAGCAAAATTTGGTACATAACTTTAGAGAGTGAGGAACGGTTTTTATTGTGCTTGAAAAACATAGTTATGTCAATGAAACTTGGCTCCCATTTCTGTTGAATCCCCCAACCAAAAATCCCCCCAAATCTTGAGAGCAATGTTTCTCAGATTTTAGTGTGCATCAGGGTTGGTGTACCAAATTCTGAAAATTTAGTGCACAGTCACCTGGAAGGTTTGTTAAAATACAGATTCCTGGGCCACACCCCCCAGAGATTCTGCCTCAACAGGTGTGGGGTGGAGCTTGAGAATTGGCATTCCTAACAAACTCCCAGGTGGCGCTGACCCTGCTGGTCTACCCTGAGTAGTGAGATTCAAGTTCAACAGCTTGAAAAGGACTTGGTCAGATCTCTGTGGAGAGATTCTTCCTTTAAACTCCCATGATTCGCTGAGGCTGGGCAGAGAGTGTATTGCTCTCGGTCCCCTCCTCTCATCTGGACTATGTGACCACCCAGGAGATGGTCCTTTAAACTCCCATGATTCGCTGAGGCTGGGCAGAGGGTGTATCGCTCTCGGTCCCCTCCTCTCTGGACTATGTGACCACCCAGGAGATGAGACTAGAAACTTGCTGAGAATCCTATAGGCTCTGAAACACCCTTCTCTCTACTGGTAAGGAAGAGACTTTCACAGGTGACTTCTAATCAGACACAGAGGAACCCTGGACGTAGGGTGAGACCTGCCTTTTTCCTTGCTGCTGTGAGCTGTGGCACTTTGAGGAAACCACTGACCTCCCTGTCCTCAGTTTCCCCATCTGCAACATTAGCTCATTACTCTCCTCCCCACCTCCGCCACAGGATGCCGGGTCTGACAGTGTTTTGTAAATGACCCACCACCATCTGCACACATGTAAGGAGCTGTTACTATCAATACCTGTGAAATCCTTATTTGTGCTATTTCTGGGCATAACCGGGCATTTCAGGCCTTTGCATTCTTCATCAAGATCCCCAGAATACAGCCGGGGTTCTGGAAGTTTAGCTGTAGACCAGCACCTGCTCTCAGGCCTCTGGGGTTCCTCTCCAGGCCACCCTTTGTGTGGATGGTCTGAGCCCAGCTCACACCTTTCCCTTAGGAGGTTGACCAGCCTTTTTGGGTGCAGAGATTTGGCCTTGAGCCTCCATCTCTGCTGGGGCCACATACTTTGCTCAGAGCCTGAGGCAAAGAGCTCTGCCAGTGTTTGATCTCTGGGCTCCTGTGTGGCTGATGAAGGGCCCGAGCTGTCACAACATGGAAAGAGAATATGATGATGCTGCTGATGCTGGTGGTGACGCCGATGGTGCGAGCTGGAAATGGGGTGCTACGTCATCGTTGTCATCATCATCATCATCATCTGAGCAGCCACCAGATGGCTTGTACCTATGCTGGGCTGGGCACTGGGCCGGGTTGTCCATACTTTGGCTCTCAACCTCAGGGCAGCTCCCTAAGGTAAGTCATCATCTCCATTTTACAGATGAGACTGAGGCTCAGAGAGAATCTGTTACTGGCCCAAGGTCACACTGCTACTAAATGTGTATGGATCTGAAACGCTGATGCTACCACCTCCTTCTCCCACACCACCTCTCAGGGTTTGGCCAGCACATGCGCAACATACCCCAGGAGAAGCCTGTCTTACTGATTATTGCAAGTGAACAGTCAAGGCGGGGCTGTATGTACAGGGATGAGCATGCTGGGTCAGGAGAGAGCACAGAGCAGCCCTGGTCACTAAATGTCACATTCAACCTGTCACCTCTGTCCCCATCAAAGGCAGGAGGAAGGTGGGACAGGCCCAGGCAGTTTGCAACCGTCCCATCTGGGGCCTCCCTGGATGCTGGTACCTTTAGGGGCCTGAGCTCAGAGCCAGGGTCATCTCCCATTCTCTCCAGTTTTAAGCTGTTGTCAGCTGACCTTCCTAGAAAGCCACCCATGGCTCCCTGTTGCCTATAAGATAGAAGCCCAGCTGCTCAGCTCAGTGTCAGACCCATATTCTCTGGCTCCCAGGACTTGAGCCTCTTGGGGCCACATCCCACCTGGAGCTCTAGACAAAAGGAGCTTCCTCCTGTTTTCCATAAATGTCCTCGATGTCTTGCCTTTGTGCCTTTGCTCATGCTGTTCTCTCTGCCTGCAATATCCATCACTTTATTTTGTTTAGCAACTTCTTCTGGTCCTGCAAAGCTCCGTTCAAGTTCCTTTCCTCTAAGCTGTTTTCCTTCACCTTTGAGATCCTCCATGCCCCCGCCTTCCCCACCCATTCAGCCTCTTCCATCTAAACTCCCGCAGCCCATCCTCTGTTCCCTTTGCCTGGCAGTCACCCCTGCCCCATACTCTTCTGTTTTCCCCTACCCAAGCTGTGTGCTCGCTGAAGGCAGGCTTTTGGTCTGATTTAGATTTGGCTTTGGACAATGCTCTGCAGACAGTTGGCACCCAACACATCGGTGTTGAATAAATGACAGGGTGTTTTCCTTCACCTTTGAGATCCTCCATGCCCCCGCCTTCCCCACCCATTCAGCCTCTTCCATCTAAACTCCCGCAGCCCATCCTCTGTTCCCCTTGCCTGGCAGTCACCCCTGCCCCATACTCTTCTGTTTTCCCCTACCCAAGTTTTGTGCTCGCTGAAGGCAGGCTTTTGGTCTGATTTAAATTTGGCTTTGGACAATGCTCTGCAGACAATTGGCACCCAACACATCAGTGTTGAATAAATGACAGGGTGTAGCACACTGCTTTTGGAATTTGAGAGTCTGGGTCTAATCCTGGTTCTGTCATCCTGGCCGGCTGGCTTGTTTCTCTCCAGGCCTCAGTTCCCTCTTTTGTAAAATGAGGGAGTTGGACTCCATGGGTGGTTTTCCACCTCTTGTGTACCTGAGACCTACTCAGGAAGCTTGTTTAATATGTATATTCCCAGGCCTCTTCCCGAGAGTCACAATCTGAAGTTCTAGGGTGAGCTTGGGTATCTGCACAATTCACGCACCCCCAGAGAGCTTTCTGGTGCCGGTGGTTCTCAAGACTACTCTTTGAGTGACTCTGGTCCAAGTAGACTTTGAGGCAGGTCCTGTCTGAGTCTGAGAGGCTGGTAGAACTGTGAGGGGAAGAAGGGGCTGTGGAGTGGTGGCCACAGTGGGTAAGGCAAGAGACATAGTCATCATCCCTACCATCATCATCATCACCATCATAATTATCTTCATCATCATCACCATGATCACCTTCATCACCACTATTGGCATCATTACTTCCATTATCATGCCGCCATCATTATGATGATCATTATCACCATTATCTTAATCATCATTACCAGCACCATCATTAGCATCATGATCTTCATCACCATTGTTACCATCATCACTATCACCACCATCATCATCATCATCACCATCATTACCATCACCATCAGCATCACCATCAGCGCCATCACCACTCCTCGGTGCTCACTAGGGGCCAGGGCTTGTGGGTATTACCTCCTTCAATCTTCCCAAAAGCCTTGTGAGTTGGACCCCAGGAGTAGAGTACAGGAGGCAGGGCTCAGAGGGATGCCTGGCTGTGCCCTGGAGCAGACCCTGGGGAGTCCAGTGTGCAATGGCCCCAGGTCCCAGGCCATCCTGCTGTTGGAGTGGGCCCGTGCCTTCTCTCTGAGCCTGGAGAGAGCAAATAGGGTACTTCTCCTTCAAATTCATTCCTTTACCCACTGCATCACTATTACAGGCCTCCTTCATACCAGATGCCAGGTTTGAATTTGATCCAGACCAACTTTTTTTTTCCATTTTCATAAAACAAAGATTTTATTTTTCCTTTCCCCAGCCCCTTCCTCCCCAAAATAAACTCCTGGGAAAATAGCATGTGGAGCTGAGCCTTGGGCCAATTTGTGTCTTTGTGCGCAGCATGCACACTCCATCTTTCACACCACAAACAGCTTTGCTCTGAAAAAATATGTTTTCCCTCCGCAAAACTGCCATTTTAGGGCAACACATAGAAAGAGACTATTTTACTCTTTCTTCCCCAGGAAAACCCCACCAAGATGTTGTTTTCCTTTGCTTTTTCTGGAGGGGAGATATTTTTTGACAGCTTTCGTCGCTAATCTGGCTCTCAGCCCTACGTCTGGTGCCAACTTGTAAAGGAAGCAAAGGAAAAACTAGATGAGCAAAGGCAAAATTCTCATAGAGGGGCACCAGAACCCCAGAATTCAGGAGTTTTCAGGGACCTTGTGGTAAGCCCAGTCTCCCGACGCCCTGAGAATCCCCTGTGAGGAGCCCAGGATGGGGACACAGCTATGGCGGGGCATGGATGCCTGCTGGGGGTCCTGATTTACACCCATTCAGCAAACATTCCACCAAACTTTCTTCAAAATATATTTTTATTGATTTTTAGAGAGAGAGGGAGTGAGAGAAACATCGATATGAGAGCAGAACAGATATATCAATGGGCTGGCTGCCTCCGAACACCCCTTACCAGGGTTTGAGCCCGCAACCTGGTCCTGTGCCCTGACCGAGAGTCAAACCAGCAACCTTTTGGAGCACAGGACGAAGCCCAACCAACTGAGCCACACCAGCCAGGGCCAGACTTTCTTTTTTAGGCTGGAGATGGGCAGGGTGTTGGGATTACAAAAACAAATCAGTCATGGACTCTCCCTCCATACTCTCGTCTCAGACAGAGGGGAAATTTGTCTATGAATTTATCATAACACTGAGTAGAAGGTGAGATGTACAGGAAGCATGACTCAAGTCTTAGTTTCATTTGAAGTTTGTGTTAGCCAGGGACGTTAGGGAGGTGTGGAGTAAGAGGTGGCACTGGAGCTGAGTCCAAACTTTCCAGAGAGGTTCTCTCCAGTACATTGAGATTGGCCCCCATGGGACTGGCCCCCACTTGCCCTCCTTCTTTCTGGCCCAGCTCAGAGTCGACGCCCACTTCTGTGTGGGACAGCCCTTTGGGTGCTGAAAAACAGCTACTGAGAATCCCCAAGTCTCTGCTTTTCTGGGCTTATTTCCTGGACCCTGACGCCTCACGGTTCTGTTCTCATGGCCCGTCTCCACGGGTGGGAGCGGAGTGGAGTGGTCCTTTCCACTCTGTAGCCAACTTCCCGAGCCAGGAGCCCCTGTGGCCTATGCTTGTTTGTGCAGCACGAGGATTCGTGCTCTGGGCAGTCTGGAAGCACTGATCCCATGGGGTTGATGTTATCAGGGCAATTGTCCCGGCGTGGCTGGACTTGGGACCATCCGGAAGGCCTGTCGGCATCCAGATGGAACAGGAAGAGTGATGAGGACATTCTGGGTGAGGGAACACTCAGCAGTGGAAATGAGCCCAGTTTGGGCAGGCACGAGAGAGGGAGATGGGTGGGCTGGAGCAGAGATCTATGCAGAGTGAGCTGGGAGGGGACAGGGTAGGACCCAGATTACTGCAGACTGTGAATACTAGAATAAAGAGTGGACCTAACCCAATGAGCACTTGGGAGCCATAGCAGGTTGTGGAGTGATGTGTATGATTTGGGTATAATTTTTATTGCAGATTTGTGTATAGGGGAGACACCAGGCACAGGGGTGATTTCCAGGTGAATAAGGTAGGTCCTGACTCTTCAGGAGCTTACAACTGAGTAAGATGGAGAGATGTACAGGGGGCCTCCCAGCCCAGAGGTCACTTCCCAAGGGCTCAAATCCTACCACTTCCACCTACCAGCACTGCAGCCTCAGGCAAGCCCCTAAACGTCAGAGCCTCAGTTTCCACATGTAAATGGGGATAATGATAGTACCCATAGGGTTGCTATAAGGATCAATGGGATGATACACTGGAAGAGCTTTGCCTAGTGCCCAGCTTGTATTAAGTGCTTGCCATTCGCATAACTATTATTAAGGAGCAAGGGTACATACACTGAGTTGCTAAATGCTACCTGCAGGAGAGCCAGTGCGATTGGATAGCTGGGGTCTGGGCTCAGTAGGCAAATAGCACGCAGGTGGGGTTCCTAAAAACATGAGTAACGTGGTGTGTCAGCTCATCCCAAGTACTATGGTCGCTCACCCATTGCTGGTGGAATGCAAAATGGTGCAACCACTTTGAAGGACAGTTTGGCATTTTCTTACAAAACTAAAGCATACTCTCACCATATGATCCAGCAACTGTGTTCCTTGATATTTACCCAAATAAATTAAAAACTTATGTTCACACAAAATCCTGCACATGGATGTTTATAGCAGCTTTATTCATAATTGCTAAAACTTGGAAGCAGCCGTGATGTCCCTCAGTAGGTGAATGGATGCATAAACTGTATTACATCCAGACAATGGAATATTATTCAGCAATAAAAAGAAATGAGCTAGCAAGCCACGAAAAGACATGGAGGAACTTTAGATGCATATTACTAGGTGAAAGAAGCCAGTCTGAAAAGGCTACATACAGGGTGGGGCAAAAGTAGGTTTACAGTTGTTTGCATGGATAATCTACACTAATAAAAGAGAAAGATGCAAATTGACCATACCTTCTTGATGCCCACCAGCCAATCAGGAGTGAGTATGCAAATTAACCCAACAAAGATGGTGGGTTAATTTGCATGCACAGGCACTGAGCGGCCAGGGGCGTTCCACCCCCCCCCAGCCACTCTGGGCCTCTGGGCAGTGTGGGAAGGCAGAAAGGCAGCTCCAGGCTGGAGCGAAGGCAGTGCCAGCAGCAGGGGAAGGAAGGCCCATTGCATGAATCTTAGTGCATCGGGCCTCTAGTACTATAATAATTAATAAATACCAATACAAGAATAAACTGTGTTTCAAGTACTTATGACTGTACACCTACTTTTGCTGCACCCTGTATTATTTGATTCTAACTAAATGACATTCTGGAAAGGTAAAACTATGGAGACAATAGAAAGGTCAGAGGTTAGGGGGAGCGAGAGATGAAAAGGTGGGGCACAGAGGATGTTTAGGGCAGTGAAGCTATTCTGTATGATACTGTAATGGTGGGTGCATGTCATTGTACATTTGTCCAAACCCATAGGACACACAACACCTAGGGAATGCCAATGTGAACTGTGGCCTCTGGGTGATAATGATGGGTCAGTGTAGGGTCACCCATTGTAACAAATGTAGCTCTCTGATGGGGGTGTTGATAGTGGGGGAGGCTATGTGTGTGGTTGGGGGTTGTGGGGGATGTGGAGTATATGGGAACTCCTTGTACCTTCCACTTAGTTTTGTAGGGAACCTAAAACTACTCCACAAAATAAAGTCTGTTATTTTTAAAAAGTAATGTGGCTACACAGAAGCCCAGTCCTCATTTCAAATAGTGAATTGACTGAGCAATCATTTGTGTATTGACTGTTCAGGGGCTGCAGCACTGGGCATAGGACATGCAGGGAGGAGGAAATGCCTCTGCTCCCAGGAGCTGCTCCCATCATGCATATGCCAGACACTCGGCTGCCATAGGGGGAGCAGCAGGCCATTCGAGGTGGGGGCTCCCAGCCCAGCCTCAGGAGCTGTAACTGGGGCCTTGGATGGGGGGGTTATTTTGAGGATGCGGGATATAATGGTGACTGTCCCCACTTGAAAGCCGAGCACATATTCTCCTCTGTTCTTACTACACAACGTCAGGGAGGTGTGAGCTGCATGTTACAGGTGAGGAAGCAGATGAGACCTTGAACCACGAACACAGATGAGTTGCTAATGTGCTGTGACCGGGGTCAGTTTGCACTTCTCTGAGCCTTAGTTATCTTATCTTTAAAATGGGGCTCATGCCTATTTTGTAGAATTGTGCTGGGAATTAAATGATAAAGTGGATATGAATGCTCTAGATTCATGCTGGCCAATAGAAATGTAACGTGGGCCACAAATGCCAGCCACTTTGGGAATTTTACATTTTCTAATAGCCACATTCAAAAACATACAAAGGCCCTGGCCAGGTAGCTCAGTTGGTTAGAGTGTCATCCTGATACTTCAAGGTTGCGGGTTTGACCCCGGATCAAGGCACATACAAGTATCAACCAATGAATGCATAAATAATTAGAACAACAACTCCATATTTCTCTCTCTTAAATCAATAAATAAAAAATTAAAAAACAACCAAAAACATAAAAAGAAGTAGGCAAAATTAATTTTAATAACATACAGGGTTAGGCAAAAGTAGGTTTACAGTTGTTCGTATGGAAAAAGACATGCAGGTTATGATTATTACAATAGCTTTATTAAGCCAAAACAATGTTACAATTGCTTGGCCAGAGTGGCTCAGTTGGTTAAGCATCGTCCCATGAACCCAAAGATCACCAGTTCGATTCCTGGTCAGGGCACATGCCTGGGTTGTGGGCTCTATCCCCAGTGTGGGGCGTGCAGGAGGCAACTGATCAGTGATTCTCTTTCACCATTGATGTCTCTCTCCCTCCTTCTTCCTTTCTGAAATTAATAAAAATATATATTAAAAGAAAAAAAGCGTGGCACAGTAAACCTACTTTTTGCTCACCCCTGAATATATAATGTTTTATTTAGCCCAATACATATATAAATATTATCATTTAAACATATAATCAATATAACATGTATTCATGAGATGTTTATATTTTTGTACTAAGACTTTGATATCTGGTGTGGTTAACACAGAACACCTCATTTCAAACCAGCCACGTTCGCAGTGCTCACTAGCCATGTGTGGCCAGACGCTGCCATAGTGGAGAGAGCAGCTGGTTTATAAATATAGGCAGTTTCTACTTCTCCCTCTACAAGTGGGAATAACAATATCACACCCCAGAGCTTCACTAATTACTCATCCGGTCACACTCTATCTAGCGTGTATTAGTATTATTAGATCAAGAGCTTTATTTCATGTGCCACGATTGTATATTCATAAATTCTAACCCATGAATTTGAGAGTTTGCAATCACAGGCTCATGCAAACACGGGAATTAGTCTTTTGTTCCCCAAGCAATTTGTGTTCACCTCTTTCAGAGCACTTACCAGCCTGGCATGCGTTCGGATTAGTTGCGTGAATCTCTGTCTCCCCCAGTGCTGCCCTGACTCTGAGTTCTCGGAGGGAAAAGATGTGTCTCCAGCATCCTTCTATCCCCCACCAACGCCCCCTTGCACCCCAAGCGTCTAGCTCCGAGCTGGCCCTAGCAGGTATCCAATAGGCGTTTTATGAATAGGCTCCATCAAGCAAAGTATCGGTTCCTCTTAGAAGAGAAGCATATTATAAAGAAAAGGCTCTAAAGTCAGATTATGTAAAAACGTGTTGAAAGGCAGCAGGGACATCAAATGTAGCCACTGAATTGAAGTTTTTATTCCAGCGGACGTGAATCTGGCTGAGGTGAGCGCAGGGTTCCGGCACATGGGTGTGTGTTTGGGAGATGAGGCCGGAACAAAAGTGTCTGGAAATTTGTCACAGGCATTTGAACTTCTGATGAAATAAATTCTGTCTCATCCCCGTGTGACACATTCTGATCAGCTCAAGGGCCTCCTGAGGGTGGGGGGTGGGGGATGGGAGCACCTTATTTTCCCTGTTTATGTCAGAGCCCCCATCCTGGGGAGATCTGACCCCTGACCCTCCTGCAGGCTTTGGATCCACAAGGACTCAGAGACAACCACGCTGGAGAGTAGGCTTTCAGCAGCTTAGTGGTGACCACGTGAGCAGGCCATTCACGGTTGCTACCTCAACCCAGGACATGCCTGCAGCCCTGGGAATGAGGACAGTTCATTTCTGGGTGTTCCCGGGGCTCACAACTTCCACCCCTTTGTAGCCGTCGACTCATCTGTACTGTCTCTTTAAGAGGCATTGATTCTAGACTGCTGCACCATGGGGCCAGGAGAGAAGGCACCTTTCAGCAGGTGATGGAAGTGGGGGGCACCTGAAGGAAGTCTGTTGATTTGGCCTCGTGGACAGAGATGTGATAGTGCTGGCGTGGGAGTGGATGAAGTCGCTGAGCCATCAAGGCATGAGGCAGAAGCCGAGGCCAGCCACATCCGTGCCAGGGAGCAATATTTGAATTCATTAATAGCAATGATGAAAACTCATGCTACCACTTATCGAACACTTATTATCTGCCAGACACTTTACTAAGCGTTTCACCTGGATGGATCGCTTTCTTTAATTCTTGGTGCACCCCTCCAACATGGGTCCCTATTTCACTGATGAGGATACAGACTCAGAGGTTGGGTAACTTGTCCCAGGTCACTCAGGTGGGCAGAGGCTGCTGGGGCAGGGGCACAATAGGTGTCAACAACCCAAAGTCATGAAATCAGAAAAGAAGTAAACATTTGGATGGAGAATCACTCACACACACACACACACACACACACACACACACACACACCTTAATACGCATGCTGTCGGCAACAAGGCAAAAATAACTTATTATCATTTCATTTAAAACTACGGGAGAGGGAATTCCTCTACTGCTTCTGTGAAGAAGCAAAGGGTGGGGATTGGAGGTGAATTGTACGCTATGTGGGGTGGCTACTTTAGATGTGCAAGACGTCTTTGGGAGAGGACTGTCTGCCTATGTTGTAACGTGCTTGTTGTGATGCAGGTGAAGGTACAGTGACAAGGGCTTTCCTCAGCTCATTTGCAATCAGGATTCTCCCCACCCTGTTTTTCTTGTGAAGTTTTAAGTTCTCCTTCTACAAGTGTCCCCGTCTCCCCACCCACCCACCTGGGGAAAGACAGTGTGCCTCGGAAATGAAGAGAGATGTAAGGTGACCCAAGTTCCTTCGGAGGGACAGCGAGCTCTAGGCAGTGCAGTCAGGGGACTAATTCTCATCTGGAGGAAGGAAGGCATCTGTGCAGAGGGCACCTTTGGGAAAACACTAACGGAAAGAAAGAGGCTTTAATAGATACTGAAGGCATAGGCCGTCTCTGGGTGTGGGATTCCTCAACCCCAAATAGAGGGGCCGAGAGGGCTAATAGATCTTTATGTTCCTCTTCCCACCCCCACTCCCAAGGGACCATCTTAGGTTCTAGGATGGAAAGCATCTCTTTAGAAAGTAATCCACACTCCTCCGCCCCAGCCTAGGCATCCACCCCCTTGCCCCCTGCAGTGCTTTTTAAACTGTGGCCTATGGACACTGGTATCAAAGGCCTTCCAGGAGCCTGTGAGGAGCACCAGCTACCAAGGAGGCAGAGTGAAGTGGGTCGGGGTCTGCAGCAGCGACCTGGGGTGGTGGCGAGGGTGGAAGTGTGGGGGCTGCACAGTGGAGAGAAATGGGGACACCGTGCTGGGAGGGTGAGGAGTCCTTCCTTCCGCCCCAGCACTTTCTCACCGCCAGCCCTGACTCACTGATTGAGACAAGTTCCCGTCTCTGGTTTTTGTTCAGCACATCAGAGGCCGAGTCTGAGCCTTTGGTCTGGAGTTTGAACAAATTGGAGCTGAAATCGCCTCAGCGGGGTAACTGGGAGCGCTTACTGTCAGCATCAACGCCGCTGTGCATGGAAAGGGAAGGGAGGAGTGACACTTTTTCCCAGTGCACCTGGAATGCAGGAGCCCAAATCCAAGGAGCCCCAGGTTGGAGATGCCTAGCTGTAGCCCTAGGACACTGAGGATGCTTAAAATGTGCCGGATGAATTAAATATTGATTAATTAATTATTCATAACAAATATAGAAACGGAAATGATCTCTCTATTTTTGTCGGTTGCATAGTATAGTTATAAAAGCCCAAGCTTTAGGAGAAAAAACAACTTGGGATCTTGGTTCTACCACTTACCAATTGCAGAGCCTGGGGCAAAATAATTCCTCTGAGCCTCAGTTTTGGCATCTGTAAAACAGGAATAATCAAGCTTAGATGTAGTTGTAAGGGCTGAAGAACATGGCACATGGGTCTCCTCGGCTCCCACCGCCCACTTCATCCCTTGACTGAAGACTGAGTTTGGCATTTTGATACAGCCATTGTTTCATGCACTGCATCAGGACCCGACTTTTGGTGTTTGCCTAATATCAGAGGCTGAGTCTGAGCCTTTGGCCTGGAATTTGGACAAATTGGAGCTGCACTTGGCATGGACCCTTTGCTTTGGATCCAACAGGACATCTTGGCCACTTCTTATCACAAGAATGTTGGGTTCACTGCATGCTGAACAGAAACACCTGTGTCCACATTTAAAGCTGCTGCTCCTCCTAGTGACGGCCGTGGTAATGTAGGCTGGTCATGACCTGCAGGTCTTTCCCAGGAGTGCTCATGGGAACGCTGTTCTACAGCACCTTTTCCTAGACTGCTTGTGCTTTTGGCCACTCTGTCCATTACCTGTCATGATCACATGAGTAAGAAGGGTTGGACTCATTAAGACAGGAGCCTGTCTGTCTAGGGCAGTGATTTTTCTTTGTTAAATGGCATTTAAATATATAAAATAAATATCAAAAATATAAGTCTTTGTTTTACTATGGTTGCAAATATCAAAAAATTTCTATATGTGACACGGCACCAGAGTTAAGTTAGGGTTTTTCAAAATGCTGACACACCGAGCTCAAAAGGTTCACCATCACTGGTCTAGGGCGTACTGCCTGTGGATGCAAGGTTTCCAGGGCCATTTTGGTTACATTCCTTGAAAAGTTCCCCAGTGGGCTATAGACTCCATGAGGACAGTAGCTTTATTTCCTTTTATTTTCTGCAGTGTCCAATCCAGTGTTCAGCTGGAGGCAGGGGCTAAGCCAATGTTGCTGGGAACACAGAAGCAGCCAGTGATAAAGGTGGTGAGGGAGGCAGGCAGGAAGAAAGATATCTATATGGAATAAAGCCAAGTTCAAGGAGACAGACGCACCCTAAGAGCTCCTTGAGGGCAGAGTGTGTCTTATCACATAGGTATCTCTCTAAGGGCTAGTTCAGTCTTAGTCTAGTGCAGTGGTTCTCAACCTTCCTAATGCCACGACCCTTTAATACAGTTCCTCATGTTGTGGTGACCCCCAACCATAAAATTATTTTCGTTGCTACTTCACAACTATAATTTTGCTACTGTTATGAATCGTAATTAAATATCTGATATGCAGGATGTATTTTCATTGTTATAAATTGAACATAATTAAAGCATAGTGATTAATCACAAAAACAATATGTAATTATATATGTGTTTTCCCATGGTCTTAGGCGACACTTGTGAAAGGGTTGTTTGACCCCCAAAGGGGTCACGACCCACAGGTTGAGAACCGCTGGCCTAGTGGAATGAGCAGTAAGCAAGGAAGGAAGATTTGAGGCTCTGATTAGTTGTTCTTTTTATAAAATATATATATAGTTATTGATTTCAGAGAGGAAGGGAGAGGGATAGAGATAGAAACATCAATGATGAGAGAGAATCATTGATTAGCTGCCTCCTGCACGCCCTCTATTGGAGATCAAGCCCGCAACCCTGGCATGTGCCCTGACGGGGAATTGAGTCATGACCTCCTGGTTCATAGGTCAATGCTCAACCACTGAGCCATGCCAGCCTGGCTGGTTGTTCTTTGGAATAAAAAATACAGCCGGACCAAGAATTTATAGCAATTATGAACTCTGATGTTCTTAACAACAGAGTCTTCATGGATTTTGGAGCTTTTGTGACCTTGTGACCCTATGTGACCTTGGGCTCCTCATCACAGCTTCCTCTCACTTTGTAAGCTGGGGCTGTTTTCTGCTTGAGAGGGGCAGAAGGCTAGAAGCTACTATGAATTGCGCTGAGCTCTGAAGACGTAAATAACTATCGATTAATATTTGTGTTATGAGAGGGAACCATTACTTAAACAAGGCAGTGCCTGTGCCCACGGGTTTGTATACTAAGAGCATCCTTAATCTGATGGAATCTAATGGAAGCCTGAAGCATTAGAAACTTTCAGCTGCATGCCTTGTTCCTCCCCTCCTTATCACAATGAAAGTCCAACCTTGTCACCCACCTGATCGTAGGAAAAGGAAAGACAGAGTTCTTTATTCACTTCTCCTTCCCCTATGAGATTCTGTAGTGTCTTCTCTCAGAGACTAAAAAGCCTTAGAACACAGAATCTATAGGATGAATTTATAAGAAAAGCCCCAAGTCTCTCCCCAAAGAAGCTGCTGTATGAAGGTGGGTAAAGGCCTAGGCCCGCAGTGGTCGGCAAACTCATTAGTCAACAGAGCCAAATATCAACAGTACAACGATTGAAATTTCTTTTGAGAGCCAAATTTTTTAAACTTAAACTATATAGGTAGGTACATTGTTATTAACTTAATTAGGGTACTCCTAAGGCTTAGGAAGAGCCACACTCAAGGGGCCAAAGAGCCGCATGTGGCTCGCGAGCCGCAGTTTGCCGACCACTAGGGAGACTGTGGCTCAGTGTGTCTTTAAGCCAGAAGCATTTGTCCAGTAGACTCCCCAAGGTCCTTTGTAACAGGCTAGCCTGAATCCTCATTTCCCACCAGCAGATAGCATCATGGTCATATGTAGCTCACCCTTACATAGTACCTACTGTGTGCCAACCACCGTTCTAAGCACGTCACAAATATTAACTCTTCAGATCCTTACAGAAGTCCTATGAGATACTCTTATTATCCCCATTTTACAGTTGAGAATACTGACACACAGATTAACTGACTTGCTTAAGGTCATACAGCAAGTTTTGGGGAAGCATACTTTTGTAAAGGTCTTGAGTGTATTCTAAAATCCTCAAATTTAGAGAAAGTACAAAGTTGGTCTGAGAAATTAGTCCATAAATGTCAATCAAGGGCTCCTTGGCTGGGATTGCAAGTCAGGAGTTCTTTAGGGGCTGGAAGTTCCTGTCCTGGAAGTTCCCACAGGTTTTCTCCCTATCCAGGCCACACCCCAGGGCATGTGCCTACCCCTTCCCTGGTGGAGAGCACACTGGCATTTGTTTTCTCATTGATTCTCACAGATGCCCTGTAAAGTGCCAGTAGAACTCTCCACTTTACAAGGAGGTCACAGAGAGCTTAGCACTGGGCTTGGCACAGAGTAGGGACTCAATTCTAATTTGCCAAATTAATTCTTTAATTTTTTCAATTACAGTTTACCTTCAATATTATTCTGTATTAGTTTCAGATGTGCAGCATAATGATTAGACAACCATGTACTTTACAGAGTGTCCCTTGATATTTCAAGTACCCACTTGGCCCCATACTTAGTTATTATGATGTTATTGACTATATTCTTGAATGACTAGATATTTGGATGACTAGATGGATGGGTTTTTGTATGGATGGATGAATGACAGGAGAATGGGCTCTGACCTTGGTGTGGGGGGTGCACACCTGGAGTCTGCTTCCTGCATTAAATCACATTAAGTGGGGCCAATCCCTGACTCTGAGAGCCCAAACCCAACTCTCAAGACCTTTAGTTGAAGTCCCCCCCATCCCATTCCCACCTTGCCAAGTCCCCATGTCCAGGAGTCAGGGCAGATACATGCCCTTCTGAGAGGCCAGGGGACTGGGACCAGGGTCAGTGGGAGTGTGGCTCATCCTCTCCTGTCATCTGCTCCAACTGGGCCTGGCTCTTGTGTGCCAGGCCCTACCGGGGGAAGGGAGCCGCCTTCCCTCCGTGACATTGATCTCTCAGTGGTTGATCCTCCACTATTTATAACCCACTGCCTTGCTGCTGTGCTTTGGCCCAGCTGGGAAGTGAGCGCCATGACCTCTGATCGGATTTCTCTTTTCTCGGTTCAAGCTTATAAGGAAGTGAAGCCTCCTCAGAGGTCACAGCTTCTGAGCCCCATGGGTGCTCAATCAATGCTTGTACTCTTAGCTGAAGGTTGGAACCAATTAACCGCATTAGCCTTGCCTGCAAGGGCTGTATGTGCAGGCTTGGCTGGGGCCTGTGAGGTTATGGCCCCAGCCTGGGCCAGCTGTGTCCTGTGGGCCAGAGCCAGCCACCATGCTGCTCACTCCATCACTAGGTGAGGTCCTTGCCGGGGCTGGGGCCTGGGCCTGGGTGGAGGTGAAGCACCGTCCAAGCATGATGCAGGTGTGGAGCTCTGTTGGGGGCAGCAAGGATGGTTACTAGGTAGATCATGAGCTATTTAAAAGGGAGGCCCAGGCCAAGGTAAGGAGTTTGAGTTTTCTTTCTTGGCACAGGGGAGCTATTGAAGGTTTGGGGCAGGAGAATAATGAACCACGTTTCAGAAAGAATATGTTGGTGCTGTGTGTGTGTGTGTGTGTGTGTGTGTGTGTGTGTGACTTTGATGAGAATAATAACATTTGACAAACAAGCATCTCTTCCAAATGTATTCTCGAATGTATGTGCCATTGCCTGGAAGAGTGGGAAGTCTTCCATAGACACCAAGCTCTGATGGTAGTTCTCAGCCCCTGCCTTCATGTTCCTTGTCCCCCTCCCTCTGAAGACTTGAATGTTATGGAAAGAAATACCAGCCTAGAGTCCCCATGGTAGAGGCATCTGTCATCAGTTCTCCCCCTCCCTACCATTGCCCCCATCCTGAGTTCATGCAGGGAAGGAAGGCCCCGAGATGCAGCCTGTCAAATACAGCACCTCTGCAGGTAAGTGGCTGGGCACAGGCTTTCATTGCAGGAGCAACTTAGACATCCAGGTCTCATCAAAGAAGGTAGGTATGACTCCTTGGGATCACTATGGTAACCAGTTACACATCTCGCTGGTGGCAGGAAGGGAGCCAGGAGCTGAGTCACCCTGAGGGGGAGGCTGAACCTGGGTGAGTAGGAGGATTTAGGTCAGAGAGATGGAAGGCCTGCTTTGACATTGGAGCTTCTTCCACAGGACGGCTGATTGACTCTCAGAGGGTCACGTGTCCATAGTTTGAAGACCTGGCCAAGAGGCCTGGGGGTTCACCTTATGTCACCGAAGGTACCTGGGGACAGGTCAGGCAGGGGACACAGGAACAGAAGAAACAGCCTGGATGTCAGGGGCCCTCTCAACTTGGCCTCAGGCAACCCTTTCCTCCTCTCTGAGCAGCATCTATACCCATCACCCACCACCGCCTCGGGGCGCCGTGATCCAGTCCTGCCCAAACTGTTCCCCATCCCAGAGAGATCGGTCCTTCCTGGTGCCTCTACTTTCCTCCTCCTGGAATCCCCAACCCATTCTTCAAGACCCAGGTCAAATGCTTTCCCTCCCATGTGCTTCATAATTCTCCATCCTTAACCTCTTCCAGGGCACCTACCCCTGGGAGGTACTGTGTGGGAGTCTGATGCCCACCAGAATGTCAGCCCCTAGCGAGCAGGCACATGCCCTGCGGGTCTCCGGGGAGGACCCAGCAGTGTGTGGCTACTTCAGGTTCAGCGGATGCTTATGGAGAGAATGGATGAATTAATCCCGTGGTGCCGCAGGCAAGCCCGGCAGAATTGGAGCTGTGCTCACACCATCTGCAAGCAGCACTTGGGCTTCCAGGCTAAGCTGCTGCTGTGGTTAATTACAGAGGGGCTCAGAGCACTTTACAGTTTGCACAGCTTCTGCAGCTGGGACCCTGCAGCTTCATTTCTATGATGCTGGTTGTGAAAGCTGGTTGTGTCCTGGCCCTGGGTTCTGGGTTGTCCGCTCAGTGTATATAGGTATATGTATATCTGTATGTATGTATCTATCTAAATATCATCTTCCTACCTATCTATCTCTCATCTCTCTCATCTCTGTCTATATTGTCTATATGTATCGATCATCTGTAGCCATCATCCATCTATATCTATCCATCCATTTATCAATCTCTCTATTCCGATCTATCAATCGTCTGAAAGATGACTTGCTCAGGTTTTGGGCGCTGGAGGGTCTGAGAGGAGGTGGAAGCAAGGAAGGAACTGGGAAAATAGAGGATAAGGAGGCTAGATTGGCTGTGGGTCTTGCAGGCTCTGCGCAGGAAGAGATGAGGGGGTGTGTAGGCAGAGATGCTGGCTTCAAGCCTGGGTGTGGAGGAGAGGGGCAGAGAGCAGGCAGGGACACAGAGGAGCTCCTACGTCAGCTGCGGAGGCTAAGGCGCCGGGTGGGGGCTCCAGGGGGGATGATGTAATTCTAAGCCAGGACGAGTGAGGGGGGAGGGCTTCCGTGCATCCGCAGCCAGCTGGCGGGTGGCGCTCTAGCGGCGCGTAGTGGGACTTCCTGGCGACAGCCCACGCGCCTTTGGATTGGAAGGGCGCAGGCGAAGGCAGCCAGGCTCTGGGCGAAGCCGGAAAGGTCTCGGACTCCCGGTGTGGAGGGATCCGGAGCAAGAGTGGTGCCTGCGCACCTCGAGCACACTCACCCTAAGTCGCCAGCCGGGGGCGCACGACGTCACTCGAAGCTGCTGCACTGACTTGCTGGGTGGAGCTCAGACTCTTTTCACCCCGGGCAGGGGGCGAAGGGCAAAGAGCCAAGGGGACAGAGTGGGGGTGGAGGAAGATCTTCCTCATCGGGATCTTCATCGAGTCTCGTCTCCATCCCTCCCACCCACCCTGCCTTGGCGATTGTCCCAGGGGAGGTGCCCAGGTCATGGGGCCCAGGGGTCGCCCTGAGGAGGGCTCACTAGACATAGGAGGTGATGGTGGGTGGACTTCATCTGGGCCAGTGGGCTGCAGGGGTGGGGTGGGGTGGGGTGCGGGAGCAGGAAGCGCTAGGTGTTAGCTCAAGATCTGAGGAGACTTTGTCCAAGTACCTCTGCTCTCCTCTGCCCTCCCTGGCCGTCCCACAGCAGCCGGTTCAGGGACAGCCGAGATTTAGAGAAAGAGCCTACATCAGAATGGTTGCAAAAGCGCCCAGCCCACCCTCAGTACAGGTCAATTTTCCCTCTTTCAACTTCCGTTTTCCTTTTCTCACCCCTACTCAGGCCCCTGGTCTCCCTCCCGCAGCCCCGCCCCAGCTTTCTCTACCCCACCCCCTTCCTTCCATTTGTGAACTCAGCGCTCTCTGCAGGGCTGGCTGTGGGTCTCAAGTTCAGCCAGCCCTGCGGCCTGCCCGCGGCTGGAGAAGCCCAGAGCCACTTGGCCCGGAGCCCATTCCCAGCTTCAAAGACGCTCAAAGGAAGACAACCCTCTTCGCCAGACCTGCTGAGTTTCTCTGCCAACTCCCCCTCCCCTCCCCGCCTCTCCAGGTACCCCTCTCTAAGGTGAGGGGGTTTCTAGCAGGTAAGAGCAGCAAAGAACACCCAGTCCGTTTAGAGACATCCTCGCTGCTATAAATATTCCCCTCCCCCCAGGCCTTTCCTAAATCAAAAATCTGGGCAAAGGAAGAGTAACCCCTTTTCACAGATAGTTGGGCATCCTGGATGTGCTCAGAGGAGGAAAAGCGGGGGTGGGGGGGGGGTGTTTAAGAACAGTCAGTGCCAGGAGAAACAGTGGAGAAGTTGAAACTGGAACTGAAGGAATTTACAATAAATGAATAAATAAACATGTAGCTCTGGGCATTCCCCCAGAGAGAACACACCCAGCTAAACAGCTGTTAGTAGCACCTTACAACTGCGACACATCTTCCTTCCAGCCCTAACCCCAGGATAACCAGGGGCCTGGCTTCTCATCATGGGTTTGATTTGCCTGCTTTAGAAGTTTGTAGGAACAGAATCATACGGCATGTGTGATTATAATGGGGAGGGCCTTCCATGTTTTGTCTGTGGTTGTACGTGTTCCGGAAGTTGGCTATCCTTTCTAACAGGACAGGTAGTTTTCCCATCCAAGAGAGCAGAGAGGCAGCAGTATGGGTCTTTCTTGTCTCACATTCACCCTACTGGGGCGTTTTCGCCCTGTCCCCTGGAGCTTTATCCTGGTGACTGCAGGAATCTACGTTCCTGTTGCCCACTAGTCAAAGGCTTTATCCCAGGTCTGGGCTGTGTGGCCCACAATGCTGAGACAGAAATTTCTCCTAGCATAATTGCCTTTTCTTTCCCCGGCAAAGACTCTGAGCTGAGACTAACTCTGGAAAAGTGATGCTGAAAAAGATGTTCTGGGGACCCGTGCTCTTCTTGGCCTCCTGGAGGGACCCAATGAGGGAGGGAGAAGCGGGCAGGGCGAGGGCTCCAACCTTAATTGAAAGGTTTGCCGGGGCCAGTTGTGTAATTAGTATCTCTGGGAGCTCGCAGGGGGATTTTCCTGCCTTTAAGGAAAGAACATTTGCTGGCCTACACAGGTTAACAGCTGCCCTTTAAATATTTTGCTTTTGTGGTTAGCTCCGTGCCTGCTTTTGAAAATGTGGTCATTTTTAAAAACAAGAATCAATTTCTCCCAGAAGGGATGTGAAGGGCTGCTATACTCTTTGGGAGCCTTTATTTTTTTTTTCCTCATGCATAATGAAGATTGAGATTATGTAGGTAGGACAAATGCTTAGGGGCTCTGAAAATATGGATTATGCAGATGAGCTATTTCAAGACCTTTAAAAATGCTGACCCTGTCCCAGAGTATTTACTAGCTGTTAGAAAATGTGGGTTGTCTAAATGAGCATTTGGGGACCTTTAAACACTCAGATTATGATGGATCTGGAGATCTTCACACATCCCTTCTGGCCCACTAGGCCTGTCTGCTGTGTGAGTAAAGCAGTGTTTGGACAAAGCTGAGTTTTCACACAGTGGCCTGGGAATGATTTGGGCCTGTCGTACAGGCCTGGATGTTGGAGGATCAGAGCAGATGCTGGAGGAGGTTGGTGGCCTCACAGGGACCCCTTCCCCTCCACCCCCCAGGACTGGCTTGGATACAGGGGGACAGGAAGACAGGGCCATAGACAGCAAGCCTCAGAGGTCCTTCTATAGCCCCCTGACTTCATATAACAAATCCTTTCTACTTAAGGGGCCCCTCTTAAGTGGGTTTTTAAAATACGTCTTTATTGATTTCAGAGGAAGGGAGAGGGAGGGAGAGAGAAACATCAATGATGAGAGAGAATTGTTGATCAGTTGCCTCCTGCACTACCCCTACTGGGGATGGAGTCTGAAACCTGGGCATGTGCCCTGACCTGGAATCAAACCATGCCCTCCTGGTTCATGGGACGATGCTCAACCACTGAGGCACACTGGCGGGGCTTAAATGGGTTTTGATTTTTGTTTAATTTATTCTGCAAAGCAAGGGTAGAGCATTGCTATAAATATGTGGGCGTCAGTTTCCATACTAATTTCGAGGACGCACACCCCTCTCCACTAGTTCTGGATAAATGGATGGCGTGGTTCCCTTCAGCAACACAGATCCGGGCCAGATCTAGGCACTGAGGTTTCACACAAAGAGGCCGGTTATTAAGTGTCTCTCTTACTATATCCCTGGCGACAAATTGCTGGTACGAAAGTCAGTTCTCCTTTGCCGTCTGGGGCCTGTGTTGGCCAGAGTGAGTGAGACAGCCCTTACAGGCAGCTGGAGAGCCACAGACCAGCATCTCAAATAAACACACAGAGCTGTGTTTCCTGGGCGTTACCTCTTTGGTCTTCTGAGTCCATCTTCCTAGTCCAGTGATGGCGAACCTATGACATGTGTGTCAGAGGTGACACGCGAACTCATTTTTTTGGTTGATTTTTCTTTGTTAAATGGCATTTAAATATATAAAATAAATATCAAAAATATAAGTCTTTGTTTTACTATGGTTGCAAATATCAAAAAATTTCTATATGTGACACGGCACCAGAGTTAAGTTAGGGTTTTGCAAAATGCTGACACGCCGAGCTCAAAAGGTTCGCCATCACTGACCTAGCCCTGCAACTCCATTCCCTTCTTCGTCCCAACTTCCACGATCCACCCAACCCTAACTCCATCCCCATCGCCACTTCCGGCCTCATTCCCCACCTTCATCTTACCTCCATCTCTCACCCGGCCTCCCCTCCCCCCTCCCCTGGCAGGTCCACCTGTCCATCGCGCGAGAGAGAGAGAGAGAGAGAGAGAGAGAGAGAGAGAGACACACACTAGAGGGAAACAAGCTATTTTGCCTTGGACAACTCATGTAAGCTGTGTGGTTCTTCCTGTTCTCCCTTCCCCACTGGTTGTTGGGAAATCAAATGTAAAAGCATCATGTAGGGTGAAGGACTTTGTACATGTAAGCCAGTCTTAGCTTCCTGACTGACAAAGGGGGTTTCAATATTGCAAAGTGCAACTTATTGAATTGTGGACCATAAGGATGAACTTCCACTGTGAGAGGATGGACGCTGATGCTAAATTGCTTGGAATTTAATCCCAGCAACTTAGTTTACTAACGGTCATTTGACATTGGAAATGTTACTTAAACTCTCTGTGTCATGGATTTTCACCTGTAAAATATGAAAAGAGTATTTCTCAATTGATAACCTAGCTGTGAAATAGCAACAAATTAATACATGAAAAATAGTTTGAAGAGCCTGACCTGTACAAAAAACATAAGCTAACACACATTTTTTTTTGTTTACATTTGGAAGATTGCTGAGAACCTCACGCCATTGGAAGTTCCGTGTGCCTGCTATCTAAAAGGCGCATGTGTAAATCTTTTTGCATTTAGTAGATGCTGTGGGCTTGATTTCTTGTTCCTTTCACCACTGAACATCCTGTGAATGGCAGTGTCTCCCACTCACTTAGCTTATTGTCAAGTCCATCATTCTGACTCTGAATCGTGGGTCCTTGCTGGGCTCTGCTAACAGCTTCCATCAGTTTAATGTCATATAGTTTAGACCAGTGATGGCGAGCCTATGACACGCGTGTCAGAGGTGACATGCGAACTCATTTTTTTGGTTGATTTTTCTTTGTTAAATGGCATTTAAATATATAAAATAAATATCAAAAATATAAATCTTTGTTTTACTGTGGTTGCAAATATCAAAAAATTTCTATATGTGACACGGCACCAGAGTTAAGTTAGGGTTTTTCAAAATGCTGACACGCCGAGCTCAAAAGGTTCACCATCACTGCTCTAGACTGCACTTTGTGACGTGCTGTGGTAAATCCTTCTCTTCCCCTGCAGACCTCCTTTCCTTTCCTCCTATGAACCACAGGGTGGTTCAAGTCAACCTTCTCAACCCCTATTCCCGCATCTACCTATGTCTAATAGGAGGCCTTGGGTAGGTTCTGTAACTTCTCTGAGCCTGGGTGTCTTTCTCTGTAAGGCAGAGGTATTGATGGTACCTGCCCCTAGGGTTGCTATGAAGATTAAATGCCTGGTGTTTAGTAAGCATATAATACATGCCTCCTTGGAAACCTAGGTTCCCCTTTCAACTTGGCCTCCAACCTGTGTGTGACCTTGGGAAATTCACTTCCCCTCTATGACCTCATTTTTATCTGTTCAAACTGAGGGTAAGGGTGGTCTACAGATGTAGAAGGGCCCTTATGACTTAAAAGTCCAGACACTGCCACTCAGCAGGGCACTCACCCCCTCTTTCCTGGGGGGTCAGGGGTGTCAGCAAGGTCTTGGATGAAAGAGTTCCTGGGAGTGCTGAGGGCTTGAGAATGGAATTGCATGTATTACCGCAATCCATTAGAGGTGACCTGGCTTGAGGTAGAATATATTCATTTCTGGTAGATAGCGGGGAAGGCTACTGAAACCAAGATAATCCAGAGAAAAGTGGGGCACTAGATTGGAGGGAAGGAGAGGACCATGGAGGGGGGCACATAGCTGGGGGGTAGGTACATGGAGGGAAGGGAGTACCTTTTCCATTGTTTACATTTCTACAGCTCTTCTCCCTCCCCCTTGGTGCTGGAAACTCTTAGGTAGACTAAGAATGTAGTTTAGGTTACTGTCAATAACAATAATGATAATAATAGCAGCAGTAGCAACTACACTAATAATGATAGCATGCACAGTTGTTGAGTTCCTACTGTGTGCAAATGGTGTGAACACTTTACTGTCATGTAATCTTTCTTATGAGGTAGGGGCCATTATTCATCCCATTTCACAGATGAGAAAATGGAGGCAAAGAGAGGTTAAGTAACTTGCCAGGTGAGATGTACCTGCACAGCTGTTCTCTAGCAGCTGAGATCCCAAAGAGGCTTGGGCCTCACCTTCCCATAGGTCCCCCCATCAGCAGTCAGGGTTGGCTATGGAGTATGGTGGGTTCCTGCAGCCCAGAATGCCAGGCCAAGGACAGCTTCTGCAGGCACAGCTGAAATAGGTGGACTTCTTCTCCATATGCTCTGATAAGGGTTCAATGCCCTGCCTGCCATGTGCCAAATTCTCCTCACTAGGGTCCTTAATAGGTAAAGGCTCCTGTCATTGACACACTGATGGACCCCAAGCTTGTAGCATGGTGTCCAGCACAAACAGGCCTGAGCTGTTTCACTGCACCCAGAGGTTTATTATGCTACTCCCCCCCTTAGCCCTGCACTTTCTTGGTTCCAGCCACACCTTACCCTTTGTCTTGGCTGCTTTCTCTACTTGGAATATTCTTTTCCTGTTACTCTTATTGCCAGCTCCCCTCACTCCCTCCTTCAGATACCTCAGGGAGGCCTTTTCATCTATTGAAAATCACAGCCCCCTGACCCCAGGTGTTTCCTGTCCTCTCTCTGCTTTATTCTTCTGGGAAATACTCATCACCATCTGTATCACTTATTTGTTTATTGTCTCCTTCTCCATTAGATTATAAATTCCATGCAGCCAGGGGTCTTTGTCCCTTTTGTTCTCTGGTGTATCCTTATCAGCTAGGACTGGCCTGGTACTAAATAGAAGCTCCATAAATATTTGCTGAATGAATGAATGAATGAATGAATGAAAACACTCAGGACTCTCCTCAGTGCCCAACTGTTCCGTGGCTGCAAGGCAGGAGGCCACCTCCCCTGTCTGGGGAGCCTTGTTGGTCTCCCTTGAGAGTCCACATGTCCTTTCCCCTGGTTCCTCTGGCATCCCTCACTTGCTGGTGTAATGGCACTATTGCCATTGTATTGTTGTCATGGCTTGTTTCCAGGCCAGTCTCTCCCCATAGGTGGAAGCTCCCTGAAGGGAATGTGGTGTGTGGGAGGAAGCATGAGTTTGGAGCCAGAGTGCAAATTCCAGCTCTATTGGTAACTGCTGTGGGACTTGGGACAAGTCACTTACCTGTTCTGAGCCTCAGTTTTCTCATCTGTGAAATAGGGTGGTAGGGTTGCTGAGAAATATAGAGGCAATGTATGCAGTGTGCATAGCAAAATGCCTAACATCTACTAAGCATGGCATGGCATAGCAGAGGGTTACGATCACATCGCTTGTTTCAGCCTCACTTATATCCCTGCTGTGATAGGAAGCTTCTGAGTGTCCCATTTAACTTTGCATCAGTGTCATGAAAGAAATAAAAAAAGAGGGGTGGAGACCTCTATTTTAGACTAAAGGGTTATAAAGATGCCTGACAGTGGGATGGAAGTCAGAAGCCTTG
>NW_005354519.1:433865-436486 GCF_000412655.1 Myotis brandtii | reverse complement strand
AAGCTATGTAGGACATTTTTTGAAAACAAGATAATATTAAAAATATGGCCTAGTTAAGATGTTATTATTGAGTCATAAGTACCATTCTTGGCTGGGACTTTAAAAAGGGGTGTTTAATGAGTGCCGGTTGTGTGCTAGGCATTGTGTTAAGAAAGCATTGTACTTGTGCTGCCTCACCACATGAGACCAATATTATCCAATTTTATAAAAGTGGAACTGAGGCCCTAACCGGTTTGACTCAGTGGATAGAGCATTGTCCTGCGGACTGAAGGGTCCCAGGTTCGATTCCGGTCAAGGGCATGTACCTTGGTTATGGGCACACCCCCAAGTAGGGGATGTGCAGGAGGCAGCTGATCAATGTTTCTCTCTCATTGATGTTTCTAACTCTCTATCCCTCTCCCTCCCTCTCTGTAAAAAAATCAAAATATATTTTTTTAAAAAAGTGGAACTGAAGCTTAGAGGAGGGAATTTTCCCAAAGTCACACCACTATGAAGTGCCTGGGACTAGTTACTACTATTACTATATTATAATAAACATTTTATTTTCGAGCAGTTTTAGGTTTACAGACTTATTGCAGAGATGTTACGGAGAGTTCCCACATACTCCACACCCAGTTTCTCCTATGATTAGCACCTCACATTAGTATGGAATCTTTGTCACAGTAATGAACAAATATCAACACATTATTATTAGCGAAACTCCATACTTTATTCAAATTACCTTAGTTTTCTCTAACGTCCCTTTTCTGTTTCAGGAACCCATCCACATTGCTTTTAGTCACCATGTCTCCTTACATCCCTCCAGGCTATGACAATTTCTCAGACTTTCCTTGTTTTTGATGACCTTGACCGCTTTGAGGCATGCTGGTCAGGCGTTTGTAGAACGATTTGGACCAATTTTGAACCCAAATTGTCTTATTTCATAGCTTGATGTTATTTCTACCAGCCCCTATTTCTTTTAAGAGAGAGAGAGACAGACAGACAGAGAGAGAGAGAGAGAGAGAGAGATACTTTATTCAAATTACCCTAGTTTTCTCTAACGTCCCTTTTCTGTTTCAGGAACCCATCCACATTGCTTTTAGTCACCATGTCTCCTTACATCCCTCCAGGCTATGACAATTTCTCAGATTTTTCTTGTTTTTGATGACCTTGACTATTTTGAGGTGTGCTGGTCAGGCATTTGTAGAACGATTTGGACCAATTTTGAACCGAAATTGTCTTATTTCATAGCTTGATGTTATTTCTACCAGCCCCTATTTCTTTTCAGAGAGAGAGAGACAGACAGACAGAGAGAGAGAGAGAGAGAGAGAGAGAGAGAGAGATTTATTGATTGACTGTGGAGTGATTTGCCAAAGTCCAAGAAGCTACAGAATAGGACCAACCCACATCTATTGACTTTCTGGTAGAGGTATAATTTGGGCCTGGCTCCTTATCTATGCTAACAAACCCCCTTAACACTTTAGACAACAGTTTAAGAAGAATGACTCCTTGCTGTTCTACAGTATCACCCCAGCCCACCACCCTTGCTCCTTTTGGGCATGTAAATGGGTGTCCCTCAGCCTGGGAGAGGCCCACCAGGCCACGGTGGGCATGGCTGCTCTTTTTCACTGGGCCAGGGGGCCATGACCAAATAGCTTTGCATCATCTGAGCAGCTTAGCCTGTGGCTCCCCAGGGCTCCCAGCAGCATTTCAGCCCAGACAGATGTGCTCCAGCTGCTTTGGGGTTCTTTAAAAAGCCTGTGGAGTCCCCTGTTGGAGCCAAGGACAGGAGATGGTGGGATGCAGCACGCTGAGGAAGAGGGAGTCAGAGACATCCTTGGGAGAGTTAGCAGTTTTTTTCATGGGCTGCCCACGCCTGAGTGCCTGGACTGCCTTTGACCTTTGGGGTACATGGCAGAGCTAAGGGGGAGGCAAGGCTAGTGGGCTGGGATGATCCTGTTGAGCAGTGATTTTCAACGAGTGTGCTGAGGCCCACTGGTGAGCCACAAGGTTTTTTTAAAACATGCAATACTTGACTATTTAGTCAAGGGCACTGATCTCTTTTCCCTTAGATTGTCAAATAAAAATAAATGACAACAGCCAACACAATAATAGCCGTCCAGTGTGAATAACTCAAAATTATGCCTATTTTTCTTGTCAGATTGGCAAAATATATCATTTTTGGTGTGCCCCAGAATTTTAGTAATTAGTTCATATGTGGCATGAGATGATAAAGGTTGAAAATCGCTGCTGTAGAGGACCAGGCTAAAGCGATTGGGCTGGACTCTGCAGGCAGCTGGAGCCATTGAGGGTGTTTGAGGAGGAGAGTGCATCAGAAGAGTGAAATGAAAGAACGGTTGGTTAAAGCAGGCAGCTTGTCCATAGGTGTTTCACAAGTGAGGCTCAGACATGGAGCTGGTGGGCACTGGGCTTCGCTGCCCTGTTCCCTGGGTGAACACACCATCCCTGAGGGCAGCAGTCAGAGAAAGGCAGGCACATACTTCCTCTTTTCTCTCCCGGGCAGCATCTACTCAGCCTGGGTTGCTGTGCTCGGGCCCTGCGAGCCCCAGCCCTGCTATCCACTGCTGTGATCTCAAACTCCTGTCCTGCTGGTTGCCACCCCTCCCTGCGCTGCCCCCGCC
>NW_005354519.1:421541-433754 GCF_000412655.1 Myotis brandtii | reverse complement strand
CCACTGCCCCAAGTTTATCTCTTCTACCTCTAGGGAAGGGATGTAGCCCAGAGAAATGAAACCAAGGCCTCCAGGTATCTACAGCACTGCCCTGGTCCACCCTTGCACCCACAACAAGTAGATGAGACCTGAATAGAATTCTTTTCCTTTTGTTTTGTTTCCTGCTTCTTTCACCAAGTGTGCTTTGTTTGGGGACGGGAAGAGCTGACTGTCTTTCTGTGTGGGTTTGGTGTGATATGTTCTGCACCTGCCCCATCACCATTGACGGTGATCATGATGTTGATAGTTGGGTGGAAACTCTGTTAACAGCTTTCTTTTGTTAAAGCTGTGCATGTAAAAGGCTGCAGGGGAGGTCTGACCTGATGGAAGGGAAATATTGACTTTCAGGCATCAAATGATCATTGGGACGCAGACTTTGCTGCCAGACCAAGAGAAGCCTTTACATTATCTCCTGGTCTTGAGACAGACATATTACTTAAGATGCACTTGGCAGCAAGGAACAGAATACCCAACTATCAGAGGCTTAATAATAAAGGCATTTAATTGTCTTCCATGACAAGATGCTGGAGACTGGCATTTCCGAGAATGGTTTAGCAGTTCCAAAATGTTAGGATGTTGGATTCCCGTCTCTGCAACAATCCTGGCCTGTCCCTCATGGTCTTAAATCAGCTACCACAGCTCCAAGCATCAGAGCAGCATCTCGGTCTGGAAGCCAGAGGAAAGGTGTAAAGTGAGCCTTTTCCTTAGCAGCTCTTTGTTTATTGAAGAACAAAATCTTAACCCAGATGCACCTAGCAGGGTTCTTCGGTCAGAACTTGGTGCCATGTCTACTTCTACACCAATCACCAGAAAAGGGGAACAGGATTGACCACTTGGCTTAGATCAATCATTTTTCATCCCCTGGATTAGGTGAGGCGCCTGCTTTCTCCATGTTGCCACTGGACCACAGATGGGCTTCTGTAAACTAAGAGAGAAAGAAGGACATGGCTGCTTGATAGGCAACCTACTGAGGTAGTCACAGAAAGTTCATATCCTGTTAGTTAGAGAGGTCTATAAGATCTTTAAGGAATGAAATGTGCAAGTTCTGTCTGTTGTGGATCTCCAGGCTCTCTCTGGCCTCTGAGCCTTTGCAAACGCTGTTCCTTATGCTTAGAACACCACACTCCACTCCCCTGGGCCTGGCCTGCACAAGTCTGCAGGCACCAGCTCTCGGATAAGTCCCCTTTGGCCTGGACCATGTGTCCCACTGCGGTGTCCCCCAGCACTCTGTACATCCACAGATGCCTTGTCCATTCCACTTGGCAGCTTATTTTTCTGTCTCCCATCAATAGAATGTAGATTCTTAGAAGAACAGAAAAGTATCTTGGTCATATTGGTATCTCCAGGGATTTCCATGTCATAGGCATTCAACATCTGGGTAAGGAATGAACAATGAAAATTGTAACCATGGGGGCACCATACTATTCCTTCTGCCCCAGCTGTCCAAGCATATGCCTTCTTCTCTAAGCCAGCGTTGCCTGCATGAATGAATGAATGAATGGGCATCCTGCTGCAGAGGCCACCTAACCCCTCTTTTGCTTCCACACTTTCCCTCCCCAGTCCATTTCTCACTCTGCTCCCTAGCGAATCAATCATTCAATCAGTCTCTGTCTTCCCTATTTTTTTCTTTTTCTCTTTAATTGAAAACATTTTTATATAAGTTCATTGTAGAAACTTTGAAAAACATAGATAATGCAAAAGGAAGAAAATAAAATATAATCTCCCAGTTCAGTAAAAAACACTGTTAACATTTTGATTCATATCTTGTAATATTTTTTGCTAGAATATACATATATATTTAAATACAGGATTGTAATATAACATTATATATTTTTTCTTATCCAACACATAGCATATTTCCATGTTAATACATACTCATATCATCATTTTTTTATTGTGGTAAAATACACATAATATAAAATTTACCATCTTAACCATTTTTAAGGACACATTTCAGTGGCATTAAGTACATTCACATTGTTGTGCTACCATCACCATTATCCATCTCCAGAAATATTTTCATCTTCCCAAAGTAAAACTCTTGGGAAGTTTTCATTAAACCCTAACTCTCTATCACACTCCACCCCTTAGCCTCTGGCAACCATCATTCTACTTTCTGTCTCTGAATTTGATTACTGTAGATAAGTGCAATCATATAGTGTTTGTCCTTTTGTTACTGGCTTATTTCATTTAATATAATGTCCTCAAGGTCCATCCATGCTGTAGCATGTGTCAGAATTTTCCTATTTTTTAAAGCTGAATAATATTCCATAGAACGTTTAGACCATCTCTTTATTACCCATTCACCCATCCGTGGACACTCAGGTTGCCTCCACCTTTTGGTTATTGTGAATGGTGCTGCTGTGAACATGGGTACACAAATATCTCTTCAAGTCCCTCCTTTCACTTTTTTTGGAGATCCCAGAAGATGATGAATTGCTGGGTCTTGCATTTCATCATTTTTAAAGACTACAAAGTGTCCCGTTGTATGGATGTGCAACACGTTCATTTAACCAGTTCCCTATTGCTGGCCTGATAGGCAGTTGCCACTTTTTATAAACATCAGAATAAATCAGGTAAATTTCTTGTTAATATACCTTTGCTCCACAGTGAGATTTTTTAAAACATGGATTGAGGCATTTCACTGCCCTGGCTCAAGACTCCCGGGACTCCTGCTAACTCACAAATCCCGGGGGTGAGGCCCTCAGCTTGGGTCTCAGCTGTCACTGCCCTCCCTCCCTCACTAGTCACTCCCTCTGGCGATGTTTGTGCTGGACCTGCTCTACCCCAGCTGTGCGGCATTCCTTTCCACTCCCTGTTTTTGCATTTGTTCTCTCCTCTTCTTGAAACACATGGCCATCCCTTTCCACTGGAACTTGAAAGCCTTCCCAAAGGTTCACCTTGACTATATCCTCCTCTGGGGACTTCTTGCTCACCATGCCAGGCAGAATTAACCACACCTTTCCTTGTACTCCCCAAACTCCTTACCTATGTCTGTTAGAGCATTTATGACAGGTTAGCATAATTATTTGTTGATGGGGGCAGCCTGGAATAACAAAAAGAGGGAATGTTTTGCAGTCTAGCAGACTCGCTCCAGAATCCCAGTATGACTTTGGGTAGGCTGCATGGCTTCTCTGAGCCCCACTTTGCCCATTTGTAAAATGGGGACTGTAATTTCTACTAAAAGGATTGTTGAGGATTAAGATAATGAATGTAATCCCCATTGCTGACACAGATTAGGTATTAGTTACTATCAGTATGATAACTCTGATGACAAAACTATTGCCAATGATGGTGAAAATGGGGTGATGGAGATGATGATGATGATGATGATGGTGCTGGTAGTGGTGGTGGTGTTGTTGATAGGGATATGATGATAGGGTTGATGGTGATGGTGGTGGTGATAATGATGATGGTGATGAGAGGGATATGATGACAGGGTTGATGGTGATGATGGTGATGCTGATGGTAGTGATGTTGATGATGAGAGGGGTGTGATGACAGGGTTGATGGTAAAGATGATGGTGGTGATAATGATGATGGTGATGAGAGGGGTATGATGACAGGGTTGATGGTGATGATGGTGATGGTGGTGATAATGATGTTGGTGATGAGAGGGGTATGATGACAGGGTTGATGGTGAAGATGATGGTGGTGATAATGATGATGGTGATGATGATGGTGGTAGTGATGATGCTGTCAGTGATGAAAATGATGTACTTGTCCGTCTATTAGAATGTGATCACTATTAGGCAGGTGCTGTGCAGCTTCATCTCTGCTTCCTCAATGTCTGCATAGAGCTAATATGTAATAAAAATATATTAATTACTTCCAGGCTGACTTACTTTGGAGGGGGGTCCTTCCTGAAATAACCTGTTCAACTCCAGATGAGCCTCCCTTCTGAGTCCTCCCTGGCTGAGAACTTTGTGAGCTGAGGCAGCACAGTGGGTAGAACCCTCAACTTGTAGCTATAAAGTTGGGGTCTGCCCTCAGCCCTGCCTTTAACTAATCCTGTCACCTTCCTTCTCTGGGCTTTGGAGCCCCGCTGTGGGTCTCCTGTTCAAATCCCTGATTGAACACTGGTTTCCATCCAAAGGTGCCTTGCTCTGTAACTCCATGGAGATTACTTCCATGAATGGGCTGCCCTCCCAGCTGGAATGGGCACTAGCACCTGGGGATGGAGACTGTGCTCTGTTTCTCCTTTGCCTCCCTTCCCTGGGACTCCAAGTGCCCGGTGCTGTGCTCAGCACAGAGCTCACATCTTGGTGGTGATGGTGGTTGGGCTGGTTGGAAGAGAACAACACTCGAGGTCCCAGAGCTCATGTCACCACCCTGGCCTGGGCTGTCCATGGTCAGGAGGTGAGAGTAATTAGTTGTCACCTGTGTAACACTTGGGCATGTTACCGAGGGCCTCCTGTGTTGGGTGGGAGGGAGAACTGCCTCCAGGACTAGACATTTACAACACCTTATTCCTTCCCACTTGCTATATGTAGGTCAATTGGTATTCTCTACACCTTCTTCCCCTGGCGATGAAGAGAACTACAAACACTGCTGAGTGCTTGGGCTTTTCGAGGATTATGAAGCAGCTGCATGTGTCTACTGCATGATTCTTCCCCTGAAAAGCTCACTGTCTGGGAGGGAAGATCATACATGGACAAAAGTAATTACAATACACAGAACGTGGGCCATTGAGTGCTTTTGGAATTCAGAGGGGAGAATCCCTGTGGTGGATTGGGTTGGACTGGCCCTCCCAGGACAGTGGAGGGTGAGGCGTTCCCGGCAGGGAGATGACTGGGATGAAGTGCACAGAGGCAGGAGTGGTTTGAAGTGATTTGTGCTTTCCCAGCAGGAACCTCCAATGTCTACAGTAACATCATGGATTTATTCCCCTGGGGGCATCTACTAGAGAAGAAAGGCAGAGGCGTTCTTAGAATCCCATAGATCTGATGAGAAAACTGAGGTCTGTTGAAAGGAAGTGCTGTAGGAGTGAGTAGGAACTGGGGAAGCCTGAAGTGCCCAGGGACCTGAGGGCCCTAAGGTCATCCCAGCCATAGGTGGGACCAGATCTGGAGCCCATCAGTACTGCTTGCCCCTGACTGACTGTGAGCCAGTGAGGTTCTGAGGCACGCGGAGCCAGGAAGTTCCTTCCCTACTCCGTCCCAGCTTCTCTTAAATACACGGCCCTCTCTTTGCTCTCCTTTCTTAGCTTTGGCGAACTTCCAAGATGCACGAGTGACAGCAGTCCCTCATCCCTGCAGAAGCCTGATGCAGGGACGATGCAGAGCGTCAGAGCCCGCCCAGCTGGCCCAGAGTTGGCATCTGGGAGCTGGCTCTGGAAGATAGAGGAAAATCTTTCTCTACACATAAGACAAGTTGCTGCTCAGTTGGAATAAACTCGTGTCTTTGTCAATGAGATAGTAGTTGGAACGGCTGAGAATGAAGGTTCTGTACTTCCTGGCTGTCTACTTTCAGCTTCTATCTGAGGGAGCCTCGGGATAGTGTGTGAAAAAGAGGCCACTTCCTAGCTGGGTGACTCTTTTTCATTCTCTGAGCTTCAGCTTCCCCATCAAAAATGGAGTTCTGCCTTCACAGTGTTGTTTTCGAATTAAAAGGAGAAAATATATGTATGGCTTCTAATACTTAGTGTATGCTCAATAAATATTAGTTCTGTTTACTATTTGTGCTAAATCATTCTAGAAAGACAACGGTTGTTTTGTTCTTTCCTCCCCCTAATTCCAGAGTTCAGATACAGGATTTGTTTAAAATTGGAGGAGGGATACACCTTCCTACGTAGAAAAGCAGAGGCTTGCAGTGATGCAATAACAGAGAATCTCTAGGAAAGAATAATGATGCTCCAAAGCATGTAATATGTACATATAGAAGGGCGGTTATGTGCTCAGCGAGGATGTAAACAATCTATCATGATGCACTGCTCCTTGTTTCTCATCTGCACAGCCTTTCAGACTTGTAAACTCTTTGGCTGCAGTGACTTTCTGTTCACTAGAGGGTACCAAGGCAGTGAGGTTTCATGTGGGCTCTGTTCTAGGGTCTTCTCATAAAGCTTCAAACAAGCTTCTAAGGCCACCATCCAAAATCAGTGGAAAGCAGACAGGACTAGGAGTCAGGAGGGCTTGGTTCCTATCCAAAATATGCCTTTAATTGGCTCTGGGAAAAAGCACTTCACCTGCAGGGGTCTTTTTCTTCATCTGTAACATAAAGTGTGTTGGGTTAGGGATTCCTCAAGGCTCCTCTGTCCTTGGTTGTCCTCAAAGATGGAAATCTCTGTTCACTAACCCATGGGCTGGGCAATCATATGGAGACAGTGAAGTCAGACACGTTCCTCTCCTCTTTCTCTTAATCCTCTAATTGTTAGTTTATAAGCAACATGAGAGTTCTCCTAGTTGCCCTTAAATCTTGGGGTTTTTAGAGACACCTTCTTGATCCTGCCCCAGGACTTGCAATAAAGCCTGTAGCTGAGTGTCTCATGCTGAGGATGATTGGTGGCGGTCTCTGCACACACGAATGCTCACCCCACCTGCAGGAGGGAAGCCAGTTCCTTTCAAGCTTCCTCTCATCTCATTTATACAAACCAAACCAGAGGCAGAACAAGACTCATCACCTCCACTTTTTTCAAATATGGAAGACAGCTTTTTTTCAAAACTTGTAATTTATTTTGGTGTCTAGAAAGAGAATTTTTCACCTCCCGCCCCCCATAATGTCAGCCCAACTCTTCTCTTTTAAAATTAGAAATCTGGTGACCATTGATTTATTTCTTTAAATATTTTGTTCTGGAAATTATATAGCATAAATAAAAAGAAAACTCTCAACAATAAGTCCTCTACCTAGAAACAATCTGTCATGTCAACATTTCACCTAATTTTATTTTAGTGTTTTCATTCACATTAATGAAATCATACTATAGACACAAGTTGCATGCTGATTTTTGTCTCTTAACATCATATTATGAGCATGTTTCATGTCCAATAACATAGAATTTAAATGCCTACACAAAGCTTCATAGAAGAGATGAATCATTACGTGGCCCTTTCCTGAAGGTTGGACATTGAACTTGCCTCGAGGTTCTCGATGCCATACATAATGCCATGAGTGAACCCCTTCACAAACATGGCAGCTCCTTTTGACTGAAATTTCCCTAACTCACTGTTACCAAAGCATGTTTGATGAGTGAGAGTAAGACAGCTGGGCACAGGAAAAGGAAGAAAAGGAGCAAATATTTAAGTTTCTGTTAAAGTGTGGGGTGGAAAGTACTTTCTATGTTATATTTGTCTTTAGAACAATCATAGGCGCTTTTACAGATGGAAACTGAGACTGTGGGAGATTTAGGAATTTGACTGTCAAGTCACACAGCTAGTTAGCAGCTGTGCCAGGATTTGACCTTGAGTTTGTCTTACGATAGAGTTGGCTTGTCCCTCACCACCATGCTGCTCAGAGGCAGAAGGAGCAGGGTCTGGGCTGGGCTGCAGGGAGCTGGGGGGCCCACCACCAACAAGGGGTATTCAGATGATAGGGGTTGGGGTGCTTGGCTACAGAGAGACCAAGGGAACTGGAGCCCACTTGGGGGCAGTGGAGGAAATGAGCACCCAGCTTGGAGAGCCAGGGCTCGGGCTGAGCTCTGCTGGAAACACAGCTCGGGGCCCTGCTACATCAGCTCCTGCTCTTGTCCACCACTTTTCTCTACCACTCCTAATAAACCAGTCACAATTTTTGTCTTTGTACTCATAAATTTGAAGTGGAGTTCTTACTAGGCCTGTCAGTAAAATGGAGAAGGGAGGGTGGAGGTAGAAGTGAATTCTAGGAATCCGGACTATTTTTAGACACATCTCGTTATTCTAGATCTTGCAGGTCACTGGTACCAGAGAAGAATTTTGCAGACTTGACAGCTGGTGTTAAAACAATTAGGCTCAAAATGACAACCCAGGGGTGTGTGTGTGTGTGTGTGTGTGTCCACTCTTCCTCTTTCTTCTCCTTCGGGAAACTTTCCTGGGCATCTTGGGCAGGGCCAGCTGGGTCAGTGGGAGGATGTGTGATCTTGGGAGTGAGCTTGGGAATGTGTCCCGGGAGAGCTGATGACACCCCTCTGCTGTGCATGCAGGTATCACCCCAGACCTGTCACCTACTCCCTGCCCCCTGGCCCGAGTCTTCTCTTCTGTGAACTCCAGGATGGGATTAGGCCTTCTCTAAACTCCCCTTCACCTCTGGCCTCACCTCTGGCACACGTCCTGTGATTGGGACTGCAAATGCTTCTTGGCATGCTATTTTATGGTCATTACAGCTCCCTTCCCAGCAATCCCCCACTGGCCCTGATCATGTCTACCTCACATTCTATTTAAGGCTAGGCTGTTGGTTAACATGGAATTCTCTGGGAGGGCTAAGAGGCAGCTTTGTCTAGTTTCTTGTCCTTCATGTCCTCAGTCACTCTTCATTATCTGGACACAACCTGCCTTTTATGTTAATGTCATGCTAGGCAGGAAGAATTCTCTCTTATTCAGGGGGGTGTCAGCCTTTTGTTCTCTTCAGACCTTCACCTGATTGGATGAGGCCCACCCACATTGGGGAGGGCAATCTGCTATGCTCAGTCTTATTCAAATGCTAATTTGATTCAGGAACACCCTCATAGAAACTGAACATTCTTACAGACACCCAAAATAATGTTTGACCAACTGTCTGGGCACCCCATGGTCCAGTTAACACATTCAATTAACCATCTTAACATACAATAATCTCTACCCCACCCATACACTCATTGCTTTTCTTGGCCCCCCTATATATGTTCGTGTCTTCAGGCAATTTCTATTCTTTCCACCTGGAATGGCCTCCTCCCCATAATCCTCATCTAAGGAAGAACTTCTAGCCATAGTGCCTTAGTTGCTTTTTCACCACCTAGAAGGAGAGGGCAGGGTTTGTAATACTCTGAGGTGGCAAAGATCATGAATATGGAACCCCACTCTTTGGGTTTACATCCTGGTGTTTCTACTTACTAGCTCTCCGGCCTTGGGTTCATTTGTATTTCATTTGCTTGGTCTGAATAATGGATATAATAATAGTACTGATTTCATGGGGCTGTTATGGGGATTGAGTGAGCTGGAACATGTAAAGCTCTTAGAACAGCATCTGCACACAGAAAGAATGAGATACTTACAAGGCATTACTGATGTTGCTATAGTCCCTGATCTGAGCACAGTGCCTGACATATACCAGATGCTCCCTAAGTCTCTGTTGAGTGGAGTCATTTATAATAAAATGTATATAGAGGATAGGAAAGTCAGTACAGATGGGGTGGTTTTAGCAAAGAACTATGGAGACATTGGGTGTCTTCCCTGGAGAGAAAGTACAAATGATTAGGAAGGTTGTGGGGTGTGTGTGTGTGTGTGTGTGTGTGTGTGTGTGTGTGTGTAAGTGTGCACAAGTGCCTGCATCTGTTTGGTTTGCTAATTACTTTCCTTTTACCATCAGTCCAGTGCCTTTCTTATGGACTGAAGCTGTCTTTGCACAACAGGCATGGATGTTTCCGTTTACACCATCTTTGTCTACAGAAGACAAAAAGCTAAGAGAATGGGGATGGGTGGGTGTAGTGTTTTATTTTTCTTCCAAGAGGAAAATTGCAAAGGAAACCTGTAATTGGGAAAATTTTATTTCTTGCTCTCAGCAATATAGAGATGTGCTCTGTTCCTTTACACTTAACTTGGGCCAAATGTGAAGAGTGTAAGAGAAAAGCAGAGACTATAGAAAAGCAATTCAAAGCCTTTCCTCAAATTAGCTAGGAGCAGTCAGAAAATATTGTCAGAAGACAGAAATCACTGACAAAGGAGGAAAGTGCCTTCTAGAGCTTTGGACACCCAGCTAATACAAAGCTTAGCCTGCCCACTGTTCTGCACACCACTGGAAAAGACTCTTAATAGAAATATAGACAATCACGGTGAGGTGCAAAGGTCTATTTTAGTGAATATCTATGGGAAATATTATTGATCTGAGAAGTTGATAGTGGATAATGTTACTGAAGGAAGTACATAACTTTCTAGGTATTCCTTCCTTTAAAAGTTCTCTGTCCATTTATATTTATGTGGATCTGAAGCATAGACTCCCAGAGCTTTAGTCCTGAAAGGCGTCTTAGAGACAGTCTGTTTCAACCTCCATTTATCACCTAGATAAGGAAACTGAGGTCCAAGAGAGTGACTTGCCCAAGGACACATGGCCGGTGTAGACCACAAGAATCACAACTCTTTCGTTGATTCCCCCGAGAAGAGATGTTATCAAAGAGATTCCAACACTTGGAGCCAAACCGATGAGGGAGGTGTGAGACCTGTGGGTAATCGATTAATGTTGAGTGTGTGAGTGTGTACAGTTGTGTCACCTCTCCAAATTCCATGAAACAATGGAATGCCATACTAATTCCTGACCCTATCAGGATGGCCAAGCCATATTGTTCTCAGTACTGCTGGTAAGGGCAAGCATGAACCTGGGTGGAGAATTGACTAGAGAACAAGCTTACCTTTGTGGAGTTTTTTGGCTGTGATGGTTCATATTATGTGTCAACTTGACTGGGCTAAGATGTGCCCAGATGGCTGGTAGAACATAATATCTGGGTGTGTTTGTGAGATTTTTCTGGATGAGACATCAGCAGTTGAATTGCTGAACTGAGTGAAGAAGATGGTCTTTGGCCTGGCTGGCATGGCTCAGTGGTTGAGCTTCAACCTATGAACCAAGAGATAACGGTTGAATTCCTGGTCAGAGCACATGCCTGGGTTGCGGGTCCAATCTCAAGTATGGGGTATGCAGGAGGCATATTATCAATGATTCTCTCTCATCATTGATGTTTCTATTTCTCTCTCCTTCTCCCTTCCTCCCTGAAATCAGTAAAAATAGATTTTTTTAAAAAAAGAAAAGAAAAAAAGATTATCTTTGGTGATGTGGATGAGCCTCATGCAATTTCACTGAGAGCTTGCTTAGAACAGAAAGGCAGAGGAAGGGGGAATTGCTCTCTCTGCTTGATGCCCTCAGACATCAGTCCCCCAGGTGTGGGTGTGCAGTATTTCAGTGGTGATAAGAGAGAGAGGTAGCCCTTTCCTTAGTGTGTGAGAACTTCAGGGCCCTCAACTGTGGGATCTGCCACGAGGAGAAAACATCTTGAGAAAGCCTGAGGAGATTGATCATGGGGAACATGGGAGGTACCAAAGCCCTGTCTTTGAAGGTGACCTGGAGAATGGCTATAAGGTCCTTTCTGGGGCCATCCAGCTCCCTACTCCCTGGATGAAGGACAATCCCTGCAGCAGGCCCATCTTCCTCACATTTGTAGCATCTCCACTGAAGGAGGCTCCTCTTTCTCCCTTAATTTCACCCTCTGGCATGCCACAGCCTCCAAATAGGCAGCTCTCCTGATTTCTAGTTCAGCTTTGCAAATTAATAACCTGTATTTAATAGCTTACAAATTGACTTTTTCTTATCCCCCATTTCTTATCAGCATATACTGGTAGCAAAGACAAAAATCCTTCCTTGTCTATACATCTTGCATGGTCTCTGCTTGTTGAGGTGGGGGTCTAGCCTTCCTCCCGCTTGCTGTAGGGTTTTCTCAGAAAATGCTGTCCAAATGCAAGGTGGCCTTGCCATGAGATTGTTCGATGTAATTCAGGGGTAGAATTTGTCTGTGAAAAGGCCTTGGCAGAGATGTGACTGATGATAAAGGAAGTTTGTTTTCTGCTCATCTCCACCCATCTTCTCTTCCCTATCCTGGTGCTTTTTCTGTGCTTTTCCTGGGCTAAGCAGGGGGGTGGGGGAGGGCTCATGAGCTTTAGAATTAGATTTTTATTTGCATTCTGGCTCTACCATTTATTAGTTTTTAAGTTCAGACAAGTTACCAAAGTATTCAGAGTTTCCTATCCGTAAAATGGGTGATTTTTCTCTCCTGCAGTTGTTCAGCTGATTATATGGAGTAATATGTCATAAGTGGAGAATAGGCACTCAGTAAATATTAGTCTCTGTAAGCCTCTGAGGCACCTGAGTGTGGGGATAATGTGGAAGTGTCATTTAGGTCACTTCTAACTCTGATAGCTAAATCTAGTTTCAAGATTTGATTCTTAGCCCTGGCCGGTATGGCTCAGTTGGTTGGAGCATCAAAGGTTTGCAGGTTCGATCCCCAGTCAAGGCAACCACTCAATG
>NW_005354519.1:417729-421378 GCF_000412655.1 Myotis brandtii | reverse complement strand
TTTTGGCAGAGAACCTCATGCTGGTCTCCCACTAATCCTCAACTTTGGGATGGCCAGATCCCTACTAGTCCCAGCCCAAGTCCTACCTGGGAAGCAAGCATAAAGCTCCAGAGGGCTTAGCTGAGTGCCTCCCTCAGGAGCAAAGCTGGGAGCCAGGCCTGGGGGCAACGCAGTAACTCCAAACAACAGGGTGTGAAGGTGTGTGACAAGCCTAGGCTTGATTCAAATTGGTGCAGATTTCCCCAGGGACTTACTCCCTAGGAGCCCCCTGGCATGGTCACATTGATGGGTGGCCACATTGCATTGTGGGTACTTTGTGGAGGGACTTTAGCTCCCAGCTAAGGGTTGGGGTCAGGGCCCAGGGGGCTGGGAGGGCTTTTAAAGGCTCAGCCAAGGAAACTACAGTTTCTACTATGTTCTGGCTACAGCAGGTAAGTGAAATACCAAGCAGGATTTAGGCCTTAGGATAGGGGCAGACTGAGGATAGGTGGGCATAGGGGTTTTCTGAGCTCAGAACTTATTCCAGATCCAACCCTGATTGGCATGGGGTGGGGCTTATAAGTGGGGTGGGGAGCCCCAGGAAGGACCCCTTTGGAAGAACCTGGCTTATGGCTGATTAAAAGTCCAATGGGTGCATTTCGAAGGACAACAGAGGAGGAACCAGGATGTATGAATGGGTCAGGAGTCAGGTGTGGGGGTAGGGTGCTCCATGACTAAGGGACTCCTGGCATGGGGTGAAATTAGGCTGAGGCTAGGAGAGGAGCAGAGGAAAGACACAGGAGACAGCCATTGAGCCTCCTTCCTAGTAGGTACACCCTCTGTCCACTCTGTATCGGGATCTTAGTTTGAGGGTTACCTGCAACTTGAACCTCTGAGCATTGCAGTGTGTCCACCTGAAGACATAGGCCCGGGCCGGATCATCATTCAACCCTCCACCTGGCTGAGAATCACACAGATGAAGGGGACGCCCATTCAGAATGAGAGAGGTGGAGGCAGAGGGTCCACACAGCTGGGTCTGCGCCTCCTTCCCGCGCCTCACCAGCTCTTTCCCACCCCTTTCCTTCCTGCCTGCCTTTTATGACGTCACCTCTCGCCACTGCCCTCACTCCCCATCCCCTCCTGCTGTCTGCTCCTCTGCTTCCGGACTGCAGGGCTGCTGTTGCAAGTGGTAGGTGCTGATTAAGATGGATGGATTTGTAAGAGGCATTCAATGTGACTAGAATAAAAAGCACCACAGCCTTGCCTGGATGTGGGCATGCAGCCAGAAAGTAGCATCACTCAGGAGATTACTTTACTACTGCAGCTTGTCCTTAAAATAGCATGTGCCCCTCCATGTTCCATTGTGGTTGCTATTTATGTACATGTAGATACACACACATATGCACATTTTTAAGAAGATATTTTTCTCTATTTTCCACCTACCTCTTCCCTTCCTTCTTGTTATTTGTTAGTGGTGATCAGACACGAGTTTTTAAAGGAAGTGTTAAGAATCCAAGGTCACTGGGGAAAGGTGACATTCTCCAACCTTCTGGGGTGGTTTGCTGGTTCAGGTCAGCTTAAAGGTTAGCACCACTCGGGAACTTAGTGGAGCTTGTCTTGAGATCACAGAGGTCCATTTGGGGGTGCCTTCCCAGAGGCTGTGGATGTGTGCCAAGGACCACCCCTTCCTCTCATCTCCTGTGAACCAGTCACAGCATCACTTGTCCTTTTGGAGACTTTCTCTCCAGACGCAGCATTGACTTGGTTGATGCACAGTCACTGCCTGGTTAGTAGGGTGGAGTAGGTCAGGGAATCAGTTCAAGGTCATGGAGAAGTGGAGGCTCCACTCCCAGGGCCTTTCTCCTGATGTCCAATCTGGGCCTCACTTTCTGATAGGATCAAGAGGGATTACACTTCCAGTTAACACATCCGATTGGTTTTAAAGGTTCAGAAGCTGCTACTTGTTTAAAGTTGAACCTGAAGTTACTATCTACAGAAATTGAGCCCTGTCCTGGTAGCCCAGTGGCTTGGAGCCAACATCCCATACACCAAACGGTTTCAGGTTTGATTCCTGATCAGGGTACATACCTAGGTTTCGGGTTTGAGCCCCAGTCAGGAGTGTACCAGAGGCAATCAATCGATGTTCCTCTCTCACATCCATGTTTCTCTCTCTCTCTCCTTCCTCTCTCTCTGAAATCAACAAAAAACATATCCTCTAGTGAGGATTGAAAAACACACACCGAGACCTTGTTTATAGATAGTGCCAGTGAGAAGCACACCTGCCTCTCGAAGTGAGGAGAGGGCATTAGGGATGAGTTAGACACAAGAGCTTCAGAATCAAGTCAGGAGGGTGGCTTTTGGATAGATGAATTCTTCATTCTATTAGTAGCCACTAAAATCTGTTGTTCTGTGGTGTGTATGTGTGTGTGTGTGTGTTTATGGTTAAATGGTGCTATAGAATTTACCACCCATCTATTATTTTTTTTCTGTAAGCTCTTTAAAAAACAATTGACAGCTGAACAGCAACAGGCTGGAAGATGATGATATCATCACTCTGCTATTTATAGATCTTCATTCCCTGAAGAATGCAGATCCTGATATTTAGATTGTGAAGGCCTGTGGGTAGGACTTCTGCCCAGTTTTGTGCTTCCTGCTGTACCCATCACATGGCTGTCTCATGACATCCATCGTTAACCACCTGTTTATAAACAGGAAGCTGAAATATGGAGCCAGGATGTAAGTGGAAAATGGAATTATCTAGTTCTGTTTTCCCACTTTCATTTTTTTTCACTAAGCTTTACCCATTTCATATATTTAGAAGCAAAAGCAGAGAAGAACAGTGTTTGAATCTATTCCAATTTGGATGTATGGGATACATTTAAGAAAAATGCTGTCTTATACAGGATGAAGAAAGAAAGTTAAGAGTGAATGGAGGACAACCCTGGCCAGTGTGGCTCAGTTGGTTGGGCATCATCCCATGCACTGAAAGGTTGCTGGTTTGATTACCGGTCAGGGCACGTACCTGGGTTTTAGGATCGATCCCCAGGAGGGTGTGGGCAAGAGGCAGTCCATTGATGTTTCTCTCTCCTCTCCCTCTCCATTCCTTTCTCTCCAAAAATCAAGAAAATGTTTTTTAAAAAGAGTGAATAGAAAATAGATATAGAAGATAATTTAATAAAAACAGTAATCCTGCAACTTTACCTTTAATTAAATTTAGACTAGAAATCATGATTCTGGTCTGATCTGGGTCCAGAGGTTAACCACCGACTTCTCACTCAAGTCCACAGAGAACCTTGCCTGACCCTGGGTCTTTCTTTGTGTAGAAAGTCCCCTATAATCTTCTTTTATACTTACTTGAGCTGTTGTGTTTTTTTGCAAATTAAGACCTGTGGCAATTCTGAGGACCCAGAAAAGATAGACTCATCTTGTTCAGATCTTAACATCTAAATTGATTTTGAAATAGAACCTATTTCTTTGAATCCTCTCAATAATAATGATCCCCAGCTAGTCAGTTAGCCAGAGGATCAAGGAAGAACTAACTAGAATTTAAAGGGAAAAAGGAAGGCAATTTCAGCTAGAGCTTTGAACACTGAGAACAAGTTTGAGCTTCAGTGGTTTGAGACCATGGACAGCTACCTCCATTGGGGGGGGGGGGGGGGGGGGGCGGGTT
>NW_005354519.1:405342-417614 GCF_000412655.1 Myotis brandtii | reverse complement strand
CCCCCCGGGGGGGGGGGGGGGCGGTGAGCAGGCTTTTCAGCACCATGGCCAGCAGCAGCCCCACAGTAATACTGTAGTCCTTGGATAGACACTCCTTTGTGCTGGACAGTTCTTTGCTAACATAGCATTGGAAATCACTCTGCAAGTATAACCACTCCCCATTCAGACACATGGCTGTTACAAAACTTTTGTTTGTTTGTTTTAACATAGTGAGCCTGTCACTTTTACACCCTCTTATATAAAGTGGGGCCAATCATTATCTCCATCAGCGTTTGACAAGGAATGCTACTATTATCCAGGAGAGAAGGATAACTTCCTTTGGATCACACGGGTGCCACAATGAGCACAACCCGATTCCAACTGTGTGATCTACTCTGCAGACTGTCTGATCATCTGCACAAAGATGGATTAAGACTGAATCGTGACATTTTATCTGACTCTGTCACATGTAGCAAACAGATGTCAGTCAAAAGATCCCAGGAACGAGGGGCTAGTTTGGCTAGATTATTTATTACATAACCCCTGACAGACTACTTAGTCTGTGACCCAGATGGGATATTTACATGTATATTTTGCCCCCTGCATCACCACAATATTATTAATAATACTTTTTTGAGCACATACCGTGCGCTAAGCACTCTGCTAAGTGCTTTACATGCATTATCTCATTAATTTTTATAACTTCAGTTCCGTGAGGTAGATACTGATATTGGCCTAATTTTATGGATAAGAACTGAACTTTAGAGTGGCTAAAAATGTACTAAATGCTACATATCCATCAGGTGGTGGAGCCAGGATTTGAACATGTTTTTCCAGCCACCCTGCTGTCTTGAGAGCCATCATAGTAGCCTCTTCTCTCCTTTCTATGATTTCTTTCAATTACTGAAATGGATGTGCTATTAAGAATTATATCTAATGCAGATATCAGTGATCACATGTGTCACGTGATTCGTGATTTGGGCCTAGCCAAGTTTCAGTTACCTCTCACATCCAATTGTAAGTCATTGTGCCACGACCCCTTTGGCATTCTTGCTTTCTTAAGACAGTTCAACCAAAGGAACTATAAGGAAAGTATTAACCCATGTATGATTTTTGTCAGCCTTGGTGGTATCTCACTATTCATTTCCCTTTGTCCAAGGAAAAATGTCTTTCTGGGTTCTCCAGGTGAGGACACTCACTTGGATATTGCCCCTCATAGGCATCATCCAACTCCCTATATAAAATAACCTCCACCTGGCTCAGGCCCTTTACAAGACTGCAGATGCCATCCCCTGGTCTGTTTCTTGGTACCTAACACAGGTAGTGGAGATGGATCTGCAGAAGGGTATAGCATTGATGGAGTCAAGGTTCTGTTGTGTGTGGGGGTGCGGGCAGGGGGAGAAGAGGTTATTCTGTGAAGCAGAATTGGGACCAGTAACTCTCTTTGACCTCTTTGCTTCCTTTAGCATCCTAATTGGTGCCAATGTCCGTGGTTGGGATACATTTAATACATCTTGGCTCTGAGCTGCTGATAGGCCTGAGAAGAGACCCAGGGCTTTCCTTCTTGTATGTAATATATGGCAGAATCTATAGTCTTACTCCTCAACAGCTCTCATTTCTGTATACAGCTTGCATGAATAGCAGAAAAGGGGTGGGAGAAAATGGCATTGAGTTCAAGTCCCCCCTCTTTCAGATGGTGGGTTACATTTGCATGACACTGGTGGTTATAAACTCTCCTGGAAATGATGGTGGTGTCCAAATGTTGTCTCTATGTCTGTATAATGTCTACAAAGTTTTCTGGGGCTTTCCAAACAATAGAAGGCAGAAATGAATAGCAGAAAAGGGGTGGGAGAAAATGGCATTGAGCTTCAAGTCCCCCCTCTTTCAGATAGTGGGCTACATTTGCATGACACTGGTGGTTATCAACTCTTCTGGAAATGATGGTGGTGTCCAAATGGTGTCTCTATGTCTGTATAATGTCTACAAAGTCTTCTGGGGCTTTCCAAACAATAGAAGGCAGAAGACTCCAAAGAAGACCAGGATTCACTAAATGAATGTCTAAATCACTAAATGTCTCAGGGAGAATGCCTGAGTTCATTCACCTACTTTTTGACTCAACAAAAATTTACTGAGCATCTCTTTTGTGCCAGGGGCTGTGCTAGGATCTGGGGAGACAGTAGCAAACAAACATTAAAAATCCTTGTCCTCCCTAACTGGTTTGGTCAGTGGATAGAGCATTGGCCTGTGGACAGAAAGGTCCCGGGTTTGATTCCAGTCAAGGGCACATGCCCAGGTTGTGGGCTTGATCCCCAGTATGAGGCATGCAGGAGGCAGCCGATCAATGATTCTCTCTCATCATTGATGGTTCTATCTCTCTCTCCCTCTCCCTTCCTCTCTGAAATCAATAAAAACATATTTTTAAAAAATCCATGTCCTTATAGAACTTACACTCTAGAGGGGAAGTCTAATGACCTAGACCACCATAATTTACTGAACAATTCAGCCCCCTCTCCTACTGGCTTGAAATGACACCTTTGTCATTTATTATATGGCAATATGCTTTTCAGTCTATTTCTGGGCCCTCATAATCCATTCAGTTACATTTGCATGACAATCCCTCTGTATCTTATGTGTCAGGGCTGCACTGTTTTAACTACTATGTAGAGTTTGTAAAAATTTTAGCATCTATCAGTAGTGTCTTCTTACTACACCTATTTTATTCAGAAGTTTCCTAAGGATTCTTGTTTATTTTTCCCTGTGAATGTGAGAATCAGTTTATCTGGTTAAACAAATATCTCTTAGTATTTTTTATTGGGGGTCACATTAAATTTACAAATTAACTTAGGGGCAATTTAATATCTTTACAATATTGGGACTTCCTATCCAAGAACATGGGATGCCTTTCCATTTAAGTTTTAGTAGAGTTTTACTGTTTTCTTTATATACATTTCCTCATAAGTATATTCCTGTATATTTTATAATTTGTGTTATTTTTATATTATTGTTCTTTTCTTTTATTTACTGGTTTCTTTCATTTGGAAAGATGATAATTTCTGCTTGTTAATTCTGTACTCAACAATCTAGTTGGATTACTTTACACTGGGGGTTGAGCCCAAAATCTGAACATGTGCCTGACTGGGAATTGAACCGTGACCTCCTGGTTCATAGGTCGACAATCAACCACTGAGCCATGCTGACCGGACTACTTACTGGTTGATTTTCTGGAGTTTTCACCTGAAAATAATGATAATTTTACCTTCTGTTTTCCGATTTTATATTTCTTTCTTTTTCTGTGTTTCTAGTATCTTCAGGCCAATGCTAAGAATTTGTATTGCTAATAGACATTCTTGGTATACCTCTAGTGTTTCTCAAATAAACATAATATAGCTTTTGAGTTGAGGTAGGTAGGTGTGTGTGTGTGTGTGTGTGTGTGTGTGTGTGTGTGTGTGTGTGTGTGTAAAAATTTTTTTATATTTTAAGATAAAAAATAAGAGTTTTACTGTGATTCAAATGGATGTTGATGCCTTTCAGTATCTATGGAGATGATCATATGATTTTCTCATTTGATCCATTAATATGTAAAATTATGGTAATAATACATTTCTGTATTTGTGGAATACAAGACTCATTTGTCTAAGATGTGTCTTTCTTTTACTGTGCTGCTGGATTCTGTTTGCTAATATTTTAGAGTTTGCAATAATATTTCTAAGTAAGATTGGTCTTATGCTTTGTCTTTCTGATGTCAATATTATGCTAGTTTTATAAAGGAATTTGTAAGCTTTCCCCTTTTTCTATGTTCTAGAATAGTTAAAATTGCATTGTAATCATCTGCTTAAGGATTAGATAGGATATTTTTATAAAACCATTTGGGCCATTGTGTCTCCCCCCTACCCCCTGGTTCCTCTCTGTGACAACTTTTGTTCTATGATAATTTTTCTCTTTACTTTTTATATCTTTCCAGAGGGTTGTTTTTGGTAATTTTTACTTTTCTATAAATAATGCATTTTATTCAGGTTTGCAGGTTTAGCTGTGTAGAACAGAGCAAATAAATCTCGTATGATTCCTTTCATGTCTTTTGTATCTCTGTTTTCCCATCACCATTTCTCATTTTGTGCATTTGTGCTTTCTTCCCTTTTTTCTTGATTATGATAACTAACAATTTATTTTTCCCCAAAGAAGAAGCTCTTAGATTTATATATCAATTATACATTTACAATTTTTATTACATTTTTGTCAATATTAATTTTGCCCTTTAAATTTCCTTAGTTTTATTTTATTACATTTATTTTTCTCTTTAAATCTACTTCTTTCATTTAATTTTTATAAACTTTTAAGTTAATTGGTATGTACTCCCATTTTACAGCTAAGAAAATAGGCTTAGAGAAGTTAAATGACTTGCCTAAGACCACATAGTTAGAAAGGAGCAGAAATGGGGCCAACCTACCCCAGGTGCTCTTTTCCCAGCCCATCCTTGGACCTGGAGCTGACAAGGGTCTGCCCCCTCCAAATACCTTCCAGTTATCCTGCCAAGTTCTGTCCTCCTCCAGCCACTTCACCCCTTGCAGCTGCTGCAGGAAGGTCACAGCATGTGGAGGCTTTGAGAAACGCCGGGGCTCTAATTCCAGCCACAGATCAGTTCCCCCTTCTTTCCTAGACTTGCATGCAAGTCACTTCCTGTGAGCTTGAACCACTGACTCCAGAAACATCTCTCCTGGACGGTGGCCTTTTCACCAACACTAACTTGACAATGAACAGAAAATTTTTGTATTTTTCTCTTCGTCACAACAGAGCCCCTAACATTCCTTCTCAGCCTTGGGGATGAGTTAAACTAAGTGTAGGACCCATTCAAGGAGTCATGAAGAGGCACACATGTGGGAGAGAGGGTTGCCAGTAAAGAGTGTGGCATGTGCTCTGTTTAAGAGAGTAGGGATCTAAGCTTGGAGAGTTAATGTGCCAGACACTTTTGAAGGCATTAAACTATGGCATCTTAGACAGAGAAGCCAGGACACATATTGCCCTAGACCTTCTTTCTTCTTGTGAAAGTAAACATTTCATGTTTCTGGGAAATGATTTTCAACTGGGAGAAATCAAAGGGAAGGTCCAATTCTCACTGTATCTTTAATTTCTCTTTACTGTGCTGCCATATATTAATGTTGCCACCTGCCTTTGCCTTTGAAACAGAGCTGATTGGAAAGGCGCAGTGAAGAGTTGTGTTGACTTGTGCAGACTTCGTTGGGATGGACTGATTGCATCTCCGCTGTTAAAGTCCTTCCCCCTGTGGCAGCCTTGATGTAGGGCAGCATCTGAGGCCTCTGGGCTGATTAGGGTTTTTAGTGCAGGAAAGTTTGTTTGTATGGGTGAGCCTTACTTTATATAGGCTCAGCAATGAGCCTTTTGAATTCTGAATAGCTTTAATCCAAACCATGGATGTTTTTTCTAAACAATTAGCCTTTGGAATAAAAGCACAGTTCATGAATTTGCCCCTTTTCCCGTCAGCCATCATTTGGATTTGAGATGGGACATCTATATATAATAATAGGTCCTATTACTAACCCGAAATGGTGGTATTTCCACTGGATGAAGAAGGAATAATCAAAGAAAGACTTAAGCTGGCGTCTGAAGGATTAAACTTCATTATAAGGAAGAAATTGCTGGACACCAGGGTAGTCAACCACTAGAACAAGTTCTACCCAGAAGCTGGGCAATGCCACTGTCTGACATCTTTAGAAGGAATGTCTTATTACTTGGAAAATGCAGTTGGTACTAAATTCAGAGGTTCATTCTAGATCCCTTCCCTCATAATACTATTAATTTTTAGATTCAGGTTTGGAAATACCTTTTGCTCTTAAACAATTTCTGTACAATCCCTCCAGGGGTCCTGCTAGATCTGGCTACTGCCCCAAAACCTTTCATCCCTTTCCAAAGCCTTGTCCTCCTCACCTTCTATCTGATCTGTTCCCAAGCCTTTTTGCTCCATCTTGGAACTGTCTCTCTATTTCACCCTTCTCTGCTGTGCCTTGGTTCAGACTACTATTGGCCCCAACTCAAAAACTGCCATGGATCCCAAACCACATGGATGATGGATAGAATGAATCCTGCCATAGACGGATTTTCTAGACAAAATAACAATGGGCTAAGGGAGAGTTGTCCAGTTGCCTCTATGGCCTGGGAGGGTGGCTGGTGAGCAGCAGCCCCACAGCAGCACCAGCGTACTGAGCTTGGGGCACAGATTCGGGTGGAAAAGCCCCAGCTATCTGGGGTCAGGCCTGGGATGTGGGCTTATCCTGTGAAGATGGTGGTTGAGGCTGAGGGTAGCCACCTTTGTTCAAGCAAAGAACCAATGAGAGAAGAGAGGATGGCCAAGAATAGAGCTGGGCTAGGAAGGGAGAGAGGAATCACATTTCCTTCTTTGTTAAGGTCAGAGACTAACACTATATCTAGAATAGCTTCTGTGAGTCGGGGGTCTGGGGTGCCTATCTTTTTTAGAAGAGAATGCATAAGGGTCCTTGATAAAAACCTCAAGTGATAATATGCACCTACTCTCTATTAAATTAGTCTTTAAAAAATTGTCTACCCTCCCCTACACACACCATATCACATGCATTATTTAATTTGTTTGAGATGAAGTGCATTTCTCCGTATGTATAAATCCATGGAAATTTATTAAGTCTTGACAAGAGTTATTGAATGTTATATTAAGTTTTTCAAATCGGCAGATGTTGGATGACTGAAAAATTATTAATTAATGCATAACATTAAATACCAATAAATTGCATGGGGCATTTATGAACTATCTTTGAAGGTCATTAAATATGCATATCAGGTAATAAATCTATTCTTCCCTACAAATCTGTTCTGAATCTGGTGAGTTAAGTGTTAGGTGATAGTGGCAGGAGGGCTAGACTGTCGCTGGGTGTCATGAGGACCCCAGGTGGTACCCAGGAACCAGAGGCCAGTCCCCTTCTGTTTCCTTCATTCCCTCTCATGAATGGGAAGGAGGCTCAAGAAAGTGGACTCTTTAGGTTTCAGATGTCGAGTAGAAAGAGCAAAATCCAGAAGTTGGAGTGATGTGGATGACAGTGTCTGCTCCAAAAAGCCACCGAAATAATAGCTGCCATTAGTTGAGGGCCTACTGTGCACTCTGATTGCAGTTTTGAAAAAGTAGCCCATCTTATCCTTACCCAAACTCAGGAGGTCAATGCTACCCCAGCCACAGAGATTAAGTACCTTTCCTCAGTTACTTACTCATTTCAAAGCCCCATCACTTACCATGACCCCTCACTGCCTCCATCCCAGGACCAGCCTCAATTATAGATCCCTTAACAACAAAGAGATATTCCCACTCATACCCTCTCTGAGAGCGGTGACAACAGTGAGAATAAATTTGGGCCTCACAGGCCAGCTGTCCTGGTTGTTAAAGGCTGTTGGTTCTTATTTACTGACTAGAGGCCCGATGCACGAAATTCGTGCAAGAATAGGCCTTCCTTCCCCAGACTGCTGGCACCAACTTCCCTCTGGCACCCAGGACCCGGGTTTCCCTCTGGCTGCAGGCAGGCACCTGGAACCCCAGCTTCCCTCGCAGCCCCAGCTTCATCCGGAAGGTTGTCCAGAAGGACGTCCAGTCTAATTAGCATATTATGCTTTTATTATTATAGATGTTTGTACAGTATTGGTTATAACATATTTTAAATCCAATCCAGGGTTGGTACTTAATCTCGTCCCAAATTCTTCCAGTGATGGGGACTCATCACCTCCCAAGGCCCATTGACCAACTGTTTGGATTATTAGAAATTTGCTTGTTTCTTTTTAAATTGAATTTATTGGGTTGACACTGGTTGGTGAAAAAAAAAATTCTCTTGCTTCTTAACCTGTACAGTGGACTGGATTTTTGTTCATTCTTCACATGTCTTCTCCAGATGGCCACCAGGAGGCAGTGGGGCAGGACTAATGGGACCCTGAGGCACAGGTCCTAGATTATGCTCCACCACTGAAAACATGCCTGGTCTCCGCAGGTCACTCTCCCTGGGTTCCACCTTAGTAAAACAAGGGTGCTAGCTGGACAGCCTCTGTGGCAGTAGCCATCCTTGGGAGGCTGCGAGGCTGTTCTTAATGGGAGCTTCAATGAGGTGAGGTCTCATGGGGGAAACTAGGGATCCCTGATATGAACTCAGAAAACCTTATTAGCTTTGTGATCTTGGGTATGTCACTTGACCTTTTTGGAGTCTGTTTCCTTTTGGGGGCATCCATAGACCTTGGTAGTCAGTCAATGGTTTGTGGCCCGGGCCTTAGTAAGGTGGTAGAGCAAATGCAAGGAGTCCCAGGGTCTGTGAGTTTCTGATGGCACGTGTGTTTGGTCATGACCACGTCCTGTGTCCACACACTTGTTCCTGGTTCAGTGAGCCCTCAAGTAAACTGCTCAGACAGCGGATGTGTTCTGCCTTCAGGGAGGATATGTCAGTCTTGGAGGCATTAATTGTCACAGTAATTAATTGAAAAATTGTCCTAGGTAGCCTAATGAGAGAGAGAGAGAGAGAGAGAGAGAGAGAGAGAGAGAAAGTAAGTGAGCTGGCTTACGACTAAGGAAGCCACTAAGCCACTTCAACGGCTTTTGTGATGTTCGTTCTGTGCTTGGCACAAGAATAAAGAAAGGAATGAGACGCAGTCTGTGCTATTGGCCTGTGGAGTTGGAGCTCCTGAAGGCAGGGTGTCTTCATGCACTCCCTGTTAGCACCTAGCAGACCCCCACAAACATTTATTGGATGAATGAATACAGGATCCCTGTCCTAAAGTCGCTGGCAGTTCGATGGAGACAGCAGCATACACAGATGACCCTAACATGGCCAGGAGGGATGCAGAGGTTGTCCCATGCTTGGTCCTAACTCATGGGTTCTTATCCTGCAAAGGAGGACAGGACCAGGTGCTGTTCGAGCCCCCCTGGCTCTCTGTGACTCATATCTCCCTTCCCCTCTCTGAAATCAATAAAAACATTTAAGAAAAGGGTTTCCCATTCACGGAGCCCCTGTCAGCATATAGGATGGTACCAGGAGAGAAGGAGGACCATGCCGGGCCCTTTGCTGGGCCCATTTACTTCTATTCACTCATTTGACAAATATACTTTCCCTTCATTACCTCATAAATCCTCCCCCAGGGAAGGGGCAGGTGTGGGCACTTTCATGTTTCCTATGAGGGAGACTCAGAGAGTGAAGGTCCATGTGGCAGAGCAGGGATTTGAACCAAAGCCTCTCAGAGCAGAGCATGGTGGATGCAGCCAAGCCTGAACAGAGACCATCTCACTTGCCCTCAGCTCCTGATGGGAGTCCTGGCCTCCTGATTCCCCAGTCCGTGCTCCCACAAGAGGCTGTGCTTCCCCTTTTACTGAAAAACGTGCTGGATCTGAGTCTTCCCCTTACCTCCAGCCCACAGAGGATCCCGCAGATCAGCAAGAGCACACGCGCTATGCTGGGGCGTGGGCCTGAGCACAGAGGTAATTTTCCTTCTTTCAGCTGCTTCCCGGAGCCTGGTGGGCGCGGGTGTGGGAACACTCCCGCAGAGGGAAAGTGCAGCGGTTCTGGCCCACTCAGGGGACAAAGGTTGGAAACACGTTGCTTAGCTGTTGTTTGCTTTTCACTGTGACTTTATTTGAACCTGAGAGCTGGGGGATAATGACAGAGTGACTTTTATTCCTGGGCAGCAGTTCGCCTCGAGGCTGCTGTGTGTTTGCCAGGAGAAGCAGTTCCGTTGCCTCCTCATGAGTGGGAGATGGGGGAGCAGCCGTCACACTCCTTCCCCCAGGACTCTCCATCCCAGGGAAGCCAAGGGGACTATTGGCCAGCAGGTGGCAGCTGATCCCCTGTAGCTATTGGCTCAACTGCTGGAGCCTTGCCCAGGTTGAGCAGTCCTGGACCACTCTACAGAAGAAGAAGCTGGGGTTCAGAGAGGCTAAGCAACTCCCTCCCAGGTTGAGCAGTCCTGGACCACTCTACAGAAGAAGCTGGGGTTCATAGAGGCTAAGCAACTCCCCGAGGTCACATGCCAGCAAGTGGCATAGCTGGGATTTGAACCCAGGCATCCTTTTTTTTTAAATTAAAAATTTTAAATTGTGGTAAAATATACATCACAATTACTAGTAAGTGAACAGTTCTGTGGCATTCACATTGTTGTTCAGCATCACCACCATCCATCTTAGAACTTTTTCATGCCCCTCAATGAAACGCTGTATGCATTAAACAGTAACTCCTCATCTGTCTTAGTCAGTTCAGGCTGCTATAACAAAACACCACAGACTCAATGACTTAAACAGCAGCATTTATTTCTCACAGTTCTGGAGGCTGAAAGTCCAAGATCAAGGTGCTGGTTGATTTACTTCCTGGTGAGGACCATGTCCCTTGCTTGTAGCTGGCCTTCTCACTGAGTCCTAGCAGGACCTTTCCTCAGTGTGTGTGGGTGGAGAGAGGTTGAGCTAGCTCCCTCTTCTTGTAAGGGCACTAATCTCATTGTGGGAGCTCCACCCTCATTTCAAATTAATTACCTCCCAAAGATCCCACCTCTTATTACCATTTCACTGGGGTTAGGGCTGCAATATATGAATTTCTGGGGGGACACAGACATTCAGCCCATAACTATCCTCCTCCTTCCCCTTGAATTCCAGCATGCTGGCATTGAGTTCTGTGCTCTTTCCTCTTCCACTTGCCACAGATGTAAACTTTTCCTATGAAACCAGCTCTTGTAGAAGAAATAGAATCTCAGTGGGGTAACATTCCTCAGCAAGAGGGACAGGGGAAGAATGAGGATAAAAGCGACATCGTTTTAAGGTGCACTAGGTGATAACCCAGTTAGCCACCAGTCACCCTCTCTCCTACCAAAGCTGGGGGTAGGGATGAAATAAAAAGTAATTTTTCCTGCAAAATAATTTTTCCCAGAATGTGGCTGAGCCACCCAGTGACTGGGGCCTGGCAGGGCCTGTGGTCCAGGTTTAGGATTGGGGAGGAGGACCCTTGCCTCATCTGGGAACATCTGCTGCTGGTCCTGAGAAGGTGCCCTATTTCTCTGCTGCCCATGCACTGTTTTCTTTTTTTTTTTCCATGGACCTTCCATTTAATGGACTTATTTTTTTTTTACCCCCCAACTGCCATATACTGTTTACTTTTATTATTTTTTAATCTTTATTGTTGAAATTATTATAGATGTCCCGCTTCCCTGCCCCCCATAGATCCCTTCCACCCGGTTCCCGCCCCACCCCTGGACCTCACCACCCTATTATCTGTGTCCATAGGTATTGCATACATGCATATAAGATCTTTGTCTAATCTCTTCCTGCCCTGCCCCCGACACCCTTCCCTCTGAGAATCATCAGTCTGTTCCATTTCCATGCCCCTGATTCTATTCTATTCTATTCTATTCTATTCTATTCTATTCTATTCTATTCTATTCTATTCTATACTATTCTATTCTATTCTATTCTATTCTATTCTATTCTATTCTATTCTATTCTATTCTATTCTATTCTATTCTATTCTATTCTATTCTATTCTATTCTATTCTATTCTATTCTATTCTATTCTATTCTATTCTATTCTATTCTATTCTATTCTATTCTATTCTATTCTATTCTATTCTATTCTATTCTATTCTATTCTATTCTATTCTATTCTATTCTATTCTATTCTATTCTATTCTATTCTATTCTATTCTATTCTATTCTATTCTATTCTATTCTATTCTATTCTATTCTATTCTATTCTATTCTATTCTATTCTATTCTATTCTATTCTATTCTATTCTATTCTATTCTATTCTATTCTATTCTATTCTATTCTATTCTATTCTATTCTATTCTATTCTATTCTATTCTATTCTATTCTATTCTATTCTATTCTATTCTATTCTATTCTATTCTATTCTATTCTATTCTATTCTATTCTATTCTATTCTATTCTATTCTATTCTATTCTATTCTATTCTATTCTATTCTATTCTATTCTATTCTATTCTATTCTATTCTATTCTATTCTATTCTATTCTATTCTATTCTATTCTATTCTATTCTATTCTATTCTATTCTATTCTATTCTATTCTATTCTATTCTATTCTATTCTATTCTATTCTATTCTATTCTATTCTATTCTATTCTATTCTATTCTATTCTATTCTATTCTATTCTATTCTATTCTATTCTATTCTATTCTATTCTATTCTATTCTATTCTATTCTATTCTATTCTATTCTATTCTATTCTATTCTATTCTATTCTATTCTATTCTATTCTATTCTATTCTATTCTATTCTATTCTAT
>NW_005354519.1:401820-404383 GCF_000412655.1 Myotis brandtii | reverse complement strand
GTAATCTGGTATGGTCTCACACTGATCACTGGGTACACTGGCTCTTGGGTCTCCAGGGAGGTGCAAAGTCAGCCACTGTCTGGGGCCACCCAGCAGGAGCTACAGAGAGATCTGCAGATTTCTCCTCTTTGTATTGGGTTTGGAAGTACCCAGATGAAGTCCAGCTGTGAAGCAAGGCAGGCTGGTCCTGATGCCAGGTTTGGGGCCTTTTATTGATAGGTTTGGGCTCCCTGATTCAGCTGCAGCTTGTTTGACAGGTTTTAGCCTGAGAAAGGACAGGCCATTCATATGCAAAAGCTATTGCACACAGCTTGAATGGGGTTGTAAATTGGGTGGGGTGGGGTTTTAGGGAATCACCAGGGCGGAGCAAACAGAAATGGCTGCCAGTCAGCCCTGCACCAGGGAGGTCCAACATGGGAACAATGACCACTGCCAGCACCTCCCGTCTGGAAGAAAGCCGCCCCCAAGTTCCTGCCCAGATGCCAGACAGTCCAATTCCTCCTTGTATGTGCCCGGGTCCCCCAGAGCCTTGCCCAGCACTGGAGCTCAGAGGAAGTGGGAGCTTGTAAGTTCAGTTTGTGCGCCGGCCTTTTAAGAGGAGCAGCTGGGTCTCCAGCAGCCTCTGTGTCACTGAGTCCAGTCCGCACTGGTTTTTACAGCCCGTAGATCTTACTGCCATAGGGACTTCTTTTCCCAGCTCTGGGACCTTGGGCTGGGCGTCTGGTGTGGGGTTGGAACCCCTTGCTCCTCTGGGCGGCCTCCACAGAGGCAATCTCCCTCCTGATTAAAAAGCAGCACATGTGGGTGCCAGACCAGCTCGTTCCACACCTCCTACCAGTCTCATTGTCCTTTCTTCTTTACTTCTCTATTTGTAGGACTTCCATTCAGCCAGCTTTCCAGCGGTTCTGGATGATGGTTGTTCTGTATTTTAGTTGTAATTTTGATGTGATTGTGGGAGGCAGTGAGTACAGGTGTTTGCCTACACTGCCATCCCCATGCACTGTTTTCAAAGGACATTCCAGAAAGGATCCAGCAGCATTGGTCCCATTGTGTGACTGTGGGCAAGGCTCTCTCCTCTCTGCCCACCCATCTTTCTGTAAGTTAAAAAGTCCCCAGTCAGGCCTTGCTCTTCTCACATTCTTTAGGAGAGCTGTTTCACTCCAATTCCTGGCTAGTTCTTAACGGTAGAAGCATATAGTACAGGACTCTCTAAGACTAGTAGATCAGAGTCCGCTAGCATCTGTGGAGCCCCAACTAGCTCCCTCCCACCCCACCATCTCACGGAAGCAACTGGGACATAATGAGAAGTATCACTGGGCAGTTGGAAAGCTATGCCTTTCTATCTGGCTTTATCGTTCACTTGCTATGTGACCTGACACAGATGGCTTAGCCTCTCTGAACTTCAATTTCCTACTTGTGAAAAAAAAAGAATGAGAATAATTTCCTACTTGTGAAAAAAAAAAAGAATGAGAATGATTTCTGGAAAAAATGACATATCGTTTGGAAAGCATCTAGTCATGGTACCAACCAAAAGTGGACACTCAAGAAATATCAGTAGACTTACGCCTTCCCTGGGCCTCAGTTTTCTCATCTAGGAAGTGGGAATGAAATAGGTTTCAGGGGATGGTTGGGAAGATTGAATGAAAGAATGTGAGAAAGTCTGGTACATTGAGGCTCAGCTAAAACCCCTCCTTCCTTCCTTCCTTCTCAGATTGGAGCACTGCATCTAGAGAACCTTAAACCTAGGGGACCCTAAACTTAGGGGAACCCTTTGCTTCCCAGGCAGTGGGCATGTCCTGGGAGGAGTGGCTAATGTAGCATCTTTTCCCCTCCATAGTTGCTTTGTTATGCTGCATAATGTTCAACTAAGATACTGGGAAATCTATGACAGTTACTGATGGGTTACTTCAAATTCTCACTTTATAACATGGGCAGGGGAGATGGCGCCGCTGTGGGCAGGCCAGAGCCAGCTCTGCAGAGTTTCTATCTGGCTTTATCGTTCACTTGCTATGTGACCTGACACAGATGGCTTAGCCTCTCTGAACTTCAATTTCCTACTTGTGAAAAAAAAAGAATGAGAATAATTTCTGGAAAAAATGACATATCGTTTGGAAAGCATCTAGTCATGGTACCAACCAAAAGTGGACACTCAAGAAATATCAGTAGACTTATGCCTTCCCTGGGCCTCAGTTTTCTCATCTAGGAAGTGGGAATGAAATAGGTTTCAGAGGATGGTTGGGAAGATTGAATGAAAGAATGTGAGAAAGTCTGGCACATTGAGGCTCAGCTAATACCTCTCCATCCTTCCTTCCTTCCTTCCTTCCTTCCTTCCTTCCTTCCTTCCTTCCTTCCTTCCTTCCTTCCTTCCTTCCTTCCTTCCTTCCTTCCTTCCTTCCTTCCTTCCTTCCTTCCTTCCTTCCTTCCTTCCTTCCTTCCTTCCTTCCTTCCTTCCTTCCTTCCTTCCTTCCTTCCTTCCTTCCTTCCTTCCTTCCTTCCTTCCTTCCTTCCTTCCTTCCTTCCTTCCTTCCTTCCTTCCTTCCTTCCTTCCTTCCTTCCTTCCTTC
>NW_005354519.1:398453-401791 GCF_000412655.1 Myotis brandtii | reverse complement strand
CCGCTGTGGGCAGGCCAGAGCCAGCTCTGCAGATGGGGCCACTGACGGAAGCTGAGTCGGGGACATAGCTTGCCTCCCCCTCCTCCACTTTAACTTCCTTCTCCGGCTCCCCACTGACTAAACCCACCCACAGGAGGGCAAGTGTGGTCCACACAGGTCAGCGCCCTGGAGCACAGCGCAGGGAAAGGATCTGAGGGCAGATGGAAAAATCTCACACTGCAGGCACTGAGAGAGACCTGTAATTTTTGTTTTATTCATTTATTTATTTAAATATTGATTCAAATGATAGGCTCTCTGTTCTTCATTTTAAATGGGTGAGTCATGTCTAGCCTATGAATGCACTTTTCCCTTTGGTGGACAGGAGGGAGGAGGAGAGCCAGGGACCCCAGCGGCAAGGTGGGAAATATATTACCCCCCCAACCCCCCCGCCCTTGAGCACTAGGATCCCAAGGAGACAGACCCTAGATCAGCGATTCTCAACCTGTGGGTCGCGACCCCTTTGGCGGTCGAACGACCCTTTCACAGGGGTCGCCTAAGACCATCCTGCATATCAGATATTTACATTACGATTCATAACAGTAGCAACATTACAGTTATGAAGTAGCAACGAAAATAATTTTATGGTTGGGTCACAAAATGAGGAACTGTATTTAAAGGGCCAGAAGGTTGAGAACCACTACTCTAAAACAAAAAACTACTTTCAAAGGGGCAGATAATAGTTCTGGAAAAAATACATTTAAATATATTTTAAATATAAATATATAATTTCAATAATATGTTCTAGATATAATTGATATATAATTCCCTATGAAAATTTGACAAACTTTAAAGGGAATAACATTAAAATTTCTCTCTGATACAGCAGAGCCACTCCAGCAGGTCACCAATAAGTAGAAAAGCCAGCTAGAGGTCAAGAAAGATAGTTGAGGGAGAAAAAACAAGTCTAGCGAAAATGCTACAGTTCCAAGGCTACAGCTCCCTAGCCAGGGTCCACGTCCATCCCATATGGTTGTACAGGTTTTGCTTAAGGACACTCAGCTGTGGAGAGCATATGTGGAGCTAAAATCCACGTTTGTTCCGTTCTCCAAGCTGCACACCTGGCAAGGACTTCACCTGCCTGGCAGTGAAGACACCATCTGTCTCATCCAGAGGCACTGCCAACTACCCAAGATGTGTAGGGCTGTGTCTTCTCAGAAGTGCCCTTCTCTAATTTCCATAAAAGTGCCCCTGCTAAGACGTGTGGTGGTTTGAAGAATCCCTCACTCTTAAAGTGGTTGAAAATTTACTTCCTGCTCACATGACCCTTGGCCTGATAGCACACCTTGAAATGACTGGGCCACACTGTTTACTTACTTTGCCCCCAGATGTATTTGCATTGTCTATCCCTGGTTTTGCATCTTCCTCCAAAGCAAATCCCCTAAAATGGAAAAGCATATCTATGAGTCATGCAATGTCTGCTGATGTCAGGTAACTGAAAAGGTAAGTATAACCAGGAGAACTAGTCAAAGAGTATTATAAAGGCTTTTTATCTTCAGAATTTATTATGAAACATTTAAATTAATGTTCCTATTGTGATAACATTTCAGTATTTCTTTCATGCTGGTACACACACACAAAAAAAAATTAGGTAAAAATGAACTAACCTACCTGAACACCATCACATGAATATCCATCCATTTTATGAATATTTGGGGCACACTGGGAAAGAGAACAGAACTATGAACCAAATGTGCAACAAAATATCGGGATGAGCTAATCCCTTTAATGCTTTCACTTTAAAAATAAAGTAGGAAAATATGTTTAGTGTCTTAAAATATCTGAAAATAAAAACAAAGAAGAGGAAGCAAAAGGAAATACAACTGGTTCACTTTCCCCTAAAAGTACTGATCTATCAGCGGCAAACACAATGGACGGCATGGCAGCAAACAGAAAGAAATGACAGCAAGGACTCAGCTAATGCTAAAATTTAAGAGCATCTTGCTCTATACAGATACACTATTCCTCAAAGCAAGAAAAACAAGAGCATAAAACAAAAGCAAGGAGGATGCCAGCATGGATGGAGCAATAACTCTATGTCTTCATTTTTGTGAGAAGCAACACAGCCCTTACACTCAAAATGACTCTCAGGCAGACCTCCACTTTGCACATGTTAGAAAAACACATGCTTTATGGCACGCCCCCTTTATACCTTGCAGTAAGTACAGAAGATTTCAAAGCATTCTTATGGAGTTTTTAAATTTATGATACATTTTTTCTATCATTATAGTAATTATAAACTCATTTGAGAAAAGTTTACATAATGTAAAAATGCAAAATTAAAATAAAAGACAAAAGTTACTCAAATCCCCACCCCTCAAAGGCAGCTATGTTTTACATTTTGTTACATTTTTTCTCTACCTTTTTCTACAAGTTTTGATATTTTTTAAACATAGGTATAGTCAAAGTATAGATAATATTTTATATTCTGCTTCTTTCCTTTACTTATGAATTTCCTCATCATAATAAACTTTTTGTAGGTATCATTTTTAATAACTATAATACATTGCATTGAGCTAACATCATATAGCCAATGTACTAATAGGCTCAATAGGCTCTGTGATTTAAAGAGAAATTATGTAAAATGAAACCAATTTTACCATAGGCTAACTGAAATAAATAAGAGTTTACGTTCCTACAGCATCTCATCAATGTTATATAATAAAATGGCTTTGAACAAAACACTGTTATTCCAGGACCTGCTATGTCTCCAATTTATGCTGTTACAACTAATGCAGCAAGAACATCTTTGCACATCCACCATTTCATTGTACCCTCATTACCACTGTTAGCTTAGAAACGCAATGCTAATTAAATAAGAAAGGAAAATGCTTTTACATGAAAAAACTTTAGTCTTTTAGGATGACCACCTTTAAAATAAAGCATTTTTAATGGTTAAGGTAGATATACCACATAAAAACAAAGAAGAGGAAGAACCATGAACAAGGGTCATGTGAGCGGGAAGTAAATTTTCAACCACTGAATCCCTCTTTTCTAGAGGAAAAAATACACAGGCAGTCCTAGCTTCACATGGCTCCAATGTGCATGAATTTCAGGTATCACGGGATTGTTGAAGAAGACTAGTACCCCAACAACACAGTTCCAATATCAGTTACCATAATATATTAACTGTGAGTAATTGCAAAAAGCACAAGCTTTTACTACTAGCTCTTCAGTTGAGTGATCACTAGGTAAACAACAGGTGAATGACCTAACTTGTCACTCTTTCAAAGCCTCTCAGTGACTGGTCACTTGCCATCTGTATATTTAGTGCATGCACAGACAACCAGGTGTGTAGTTGT
>NW_005354519.1:380405-393769 GCF_000412655.1 Myotis brandtii | reverse complement strand
CCTGGGCGAAGCTGGCCTGGGTCCTAGGTGCCTGTGGCCAGCCAGAGGGAGGCAAGCCTGGGTCCCCGGTGCCTGCAACCAGCCGGAGGAGGAAATCCTGGGTCCCAGGTGTGGGGCGAGGCAGAGGTGGTTAGGGGCAATCAGGCCAGCAGGGGAGCAGTTAGGGGTGATCAGGCCAGCAGGGGAGCAGTTAGGGGTGATCAGGCCAGCAGGGGAGCAGTTAGGGGTGATCAGGCCAGCAGGGGAGCAGTTAGGGGTGATCAGGCCAGCAGGGGAGCAGTTAGGGGTGATCAGGCCAGCAGGGGAGCAGTTAGGGGTGATCAGGCCAGCAGGGGAGCAGTTAGGGGTGATCAGGCCAGCAGGGGAGCAGTTAGGGGTGATCAGGCCATCAGGGGAGCAGTTAGGGGCGATCTGGCAGGCAGGCAGGCAGAAGTGGTTAGGGGCGATCAGGCAGGCAGAGGTGGTTAGGGGCGATCCCATAGGCAGGCAGGCGAGTGGTTAGGAGCCAACAGTCCTGAATTGTGAGAGACAGTCGGACATCCCCCAAGGGGTCCCGGATTGGAGAGGGTGCAGGCTGGGCTGAGGGACTCCCCTCCCCATGCACAAATTTCGTGCAGTGGGCCTCTAGTAATAAAATAAAAAGCATTCCCTGAAAACCAAAAACAAAGTAAAAGAAAAGAGTTTACTCGTATGTGCACAGTGGGTTAGTAGTATAATCGTAGATCTACATAGTCCACTTTACACCACAGTGATTTGACTGTATTTATATGCTTAGTGGTATATCCCTGGATCCTCCAAAGCTACTTCTGCAGCACTGGAGCGCAAAGGGAGTGAGTCTAGGTAAGTCTGTGTGCTGGCCCTTTAAGAGGAACTGCCTGGGTCTGCAGCAGCCTCCGTGTCATTCAACCACAATCCCTGCTGGCTTTTACAGCCTAAAGTTACAGGGACTTCTCTTCCCAGCACTGGAACCCTGGGCTGAGGGGTCTGGTGTGGGGCTGGGGCCTCCACAGCCATGATACTCTCCCAATTTAAAAAAAAAAAATGCCACATGTGGGTGTTGGACCAACCCCAATGCACCTCCACCCCTCCTACCAACCTCGATGTGCTTTCTTCTTTACTTCTCTATTTGTAGGACTTCCATTCAGCCAGCTTTCCAGCGGTTCTGGATGATGGTTGTTCTGTATTTTAGTTGTAATTTTGATGTGATTGTGGGAGGCAGTGAGTACAGGTGTTTGCCTACACTGCCATCCCCATGCACTGTTTTCAAAGGACATTCCAGAAAGGATCCAGCAGCATTGGTCCCATTGTGTGACTGTGGGCAAGGCTCTCTCCTCTCTGCCCACCCATCTTTCTGTAAGTTAAAAAGTCCCCAGTCAGGCCTTGCTCTTCTCACGTTCTTTAGGAGAGGTGTTTCACTCCAATTCCTGGCTTAGTTCTTAACGGTAGAAGCATATAGTACAGGACTCTCTAAGATTAGTAGATCAGAGTCCGCTAGCATCTGTGGAGCCCCAACTAGCTCCCTCCCACCCCACCATCTCACGGAAGCAACTGGGACATAACGAAAAGTATCACTGGGCAATTGGAAAGATATGCCTTTCTATCTGGCTTTATCGTTCACTTGCTATGTGACCTTAAACAAATGGCTTAGCCTCTCTAAACTTCAATTTCCTACTTGTGAAAAAAAAAAAGAATGAGAATGATTTCTGGAAAAAATGACATATCGTTTGGAAAGCATCTAGTCATGGTACCAACCAAAAGTGGACACTCAAGAAATATCAGTAGACTTACGCCTTCCCTGGGCCTCAGTTTTCTCATCTAGGAAGTGGGAATGAAATAGGTTTCAGGGGATGGTTGGGAAGATTGAATGAAAGAATGTGAGAAAGTCTGGTACATTGAGGCTCAGCTAAAACCCCTCCTTCCTTCCTTCCTTCTCAGATTGGAGCACTGCATCTAGAGAACCTTAAACCTAGGGGACCCTATACTTAGGGGAACCCTTTGCTTCCCAGGCAGTGGGCATGTCCTGGGAGGAGTGGCTAATGTAGCATCTTTTCTCCTCCATAGTTGCTTTGTTATGCTGCATAATGTTCAACTAAGATACCGGGGTATCTATGACAGTTACTGATGGGTTACTTCAAATCTCAGTTTATAACATGGGCAGGGGAGATGGCACCGCTGTGGGCAGGCCAGAGCCAGCTCTGCAGATATTTAAAGGGCCAGAAGGTTGAGAACCACTACCCTAGATACAAGAAGGAGCAACAGAAGGACCCTCCCTGGCCAGAGGCGGACCTCTGAGAAGCGGCAGATCCTGTGAGTGGGGCTCTGGGAGGCAGAAAGCATGGTTGTTCTCTATCTCTGCTCCCTTTGGCCCCTGGGGCTGTGCTCTGAGTGGGGAGACACCACCCCCTGGTTATAGTTATGAAGTAGCAACAAAAATAATTTCATGGTTGGGTTACAACATGAGGAACTGTATTTAAAAGGCCAGAAGGTTGAGAACCACTGCCCTAGATACAAGAAGGAGCAACAGAAGGACCCTCTCTCGCCACAGGCGGGCCTCTGAGAAGCAGCAGATCCTGTGAGTGGGGCTCAGGGAGGCAGGAAGCGTGGTTGTCCTCCATCTCTGCTCCCCTTGGCCCCTGGGGCTGTACTCTGAGTGGGGAGACCCCACCCCCTGCCATGCCCTCAGGTTCAGGTCTCTGATCTTCAGTGCACTTGTACAGCCAAGGCCTTAGCCTCATCCCTGCCCAACAGGAGCACAGAAACCTCCTGGAGAAGGAAGGAGAGCCAAAATCCCTATTTTCCCATTTGTGCCGAGCCAGCCCTGCCCTCCCTCCTTGCTGCTACTTTGTACCTGCCTCTCCCACCTCTTCTGTACCTTCCACTTCCTGCAGTCACAGCCCTGTCCCCAGCCTCAGGGTTGTCTTCCTGGTCTTGGCATCTCCGATTTGGTCTCAGGAGCTTCCTCCTGCATGGCCTCCATGGGCAGCCCCAGCCTTTCCAGCTCCAGACTCGTGGAGAGAGAGAGAGAGAGAGAGAGAGAGAGAGAGAGAGAGAGAGAAAGAGAAACTTTGATGTGAGAGACACATCAATTGATTGCCACCTGCACTTGCCCCCACTACCTGCAACCAAGATACGTGGCCTTAACCAGGAATTGAATCTGTGACCCTTTGGTCTGTGGCCCTACACTCTAACCACTGAGCAAACCAACCAGGGCTAGAGGCTGTTTCTGAGCATCAGGACTTTGTCAGGTCCCCGCGTGTGTGATTTGGGCACACTGTAGTTTGGGACCCACTGCTCTAACCTCCTAAAGATCTTTCTAAAACCCTCAGACCAACAGCCTTAGACCAAAGGGGCCCAGGTGGTTTGGAAGGGCTTAGGGGTGGCACCTGGTGTCCTCTTGGAGTCTGGGAGTTTTCCCATGGAGACGAATCAAGCCTCTGCAATGAAGCACCTCGAGTATAGTCTGACTGACCTTACAACCATGTGAGGGATGCCTGGCTACCTGGTTTATGCAGTCAACCTATTCTACAGATGACTAAACTGAGGCTCAGAGAAGATGAATGCTTTGTTCAGAGCTCATACTATCAGGAGGTGTGGGCAGCAGGGTCTCTAGATCAATGGAACTTGAACTTGACTGTGCATACCAATCACTTGGGGATCTCACTGAAGGCCAGGGTCTGGTGCAGCCAGGGTAGGGCCTGAGAGTCTGCATTTCTAACCAGCTCTGGGGGGAAGCTGATGCCCGGGTCCTGAGACCACACCTGTGCAGCTGTGCTCCAGGCCAGTGGTTCTCAGGCTGTGCTGTGCATTGTAATCAACCTGAAGAGCTTTACATATGACAGTGGGCTCCCCACCCCCAGAGCCTGGAGTGCAGCCTGGGCCCTCGAGGTGTTCTCCGGTGATTCTGATGCACAGCGAAGGTTTAAGAACTGCTGTCCCAGCCCGGCGCTTCTCAAATGTCACCGTGCATCAGAATCACCTGGCGGGCCTGCTGACACCCAGAACCCTGGGCCCCAGAATAGGACACAGATTCTATTCCAGAGTTCTGAGAGCAGGGCCAGGGAACTTGCATTCCTAACAAGTGTCTTGGTGGTACTGACCCACTGGTACAGGACCCGGCCTTGAGTGGCAAGGCCATATACACTGCGGTCTCAAAGGGTGGTCCCCGAACCAGTAGGATCAACATCCTCTGGGAACTTGTTAGAAATACTAATTCTTGAGCCCCAGCCCAGCACACTGAATCCAAAACGCTGAAGGTGGGACCCAGGAATCTGTGTTTCAGCACCACCCACCATGCCCCTAATCTGACGCACTCTGAAGTTTGAGAGCCATACTAATGATCTTTTGGCATTGCTGCAACTAAAAAGGAGCTCAGCTCAGTCTCCTCGTCCTGGCCTGAAGGTGAGCTTGGTGCCCTTGAGGAATCCTGGTATTAGGGAGAGTGAGGACCATTCTTTGGTTTCCAGGGAACCAGGGGGCCCACACCTGCTGGGTGGGCGTGAGCCAGTCCCATGTGGGAGTCGGAAATACCTTACTAGGCCCAGACCAGATGCGACACAAGCTTGTCTCTGTCGCGTGAACTATCGGAAGCAAGAACATCTGTTAAATCATTCTCACTTTCGTGTTTTGTGTGGAGTAAGAGTTAAATTGCCACATCCTGTCAGACAGCCATCTGTTGCCCCGGCAACACCCTGCAGCTGCTGGAGAGAGAGAGAGATGGTGCTTCCAGGCACCAGGCCTTCACTCCCCTGAGTCTCGAGGGAGCTGTTTGCTGTCTTGGTTTTCCTTCTGGAAAGAGAGTAATCTGGAAAGGCTCCCACGGGGCCCCTGAATGCCTGTGATTATCGTGTAAAATAACTGGAAAGCCGGAAATGTCGCCATATCCTTGCTTTCCTCCTCCCTGCATTGTGCTAGGTGCCAGTGGTCCACGGCCGGCCAGACAGGCAGCTGCCTCCAGGTAACTCCTAATGTTTGTGGGCCCTCAGAGCCCCGTGTGTGATTTGGGCACACTGTAGTTTGGGACCCACTGCTCTAACCTCCTAAAGATCTTTCTAAAACCCTCAGACCAACAGCCTTAGACCAAAGGGGCCCAGGTGGTTTGGAAGGGCTTAGGGGTGGCACCTGGTGTCCTCTTGGAGTCTGGGAGTTTTCCCATGGAGACGAATCAAGCCTCTGCAATGAAGCACCTCGAGTATAGTCTGACTGACCTTACAACCATGTGAGGGATGCCTGGCTACCTGGTTTATGCAGTCAACCTATTCTACAGATGACTAAACTGAGGCTCAGAGAAGATGAATGCTTTGTTCAGAGCTCATACTATCAGGAGGTGTGGGCAGCAGGGTCTCTAGATCAATGGAACTTGAACTTGACTGTGCATACCAATCACTTGGGGATCTCACTGAAGGCCAGGGTCTGGTGCAGCCAGGGTAGGGCCTGAGAGTCTGCATTTCTAACCAGCTCTGGGGGGAAGCTGATGCCCGGGTCCTGAGACCACACCTGTGCAGCTGTGCTCCAGGCCAGTGGTTCTCAGGCTGTGCTGTGCATTGTAATCAACCTGAAGAGCTTTACATATGACAGTGGGCTCCCCACCCCCAGAGCCTGGAGTGCAGCCTGGGCCCTCGAGGTGTTCTCCGGTGATTCTGATGCACAGCGAAGGTTTAAGAACTGCTGTCCCAGCCCGGCGCTTCTCAAATGTCACCGTGCATCAGAATCACCTGGCGGGCCTGCTGACACCCAGAACCCTGGGCCCCAGAATAGGACACAGATTCTATTCCAGAGTTCTGAGAGCAGGGCCAGGGAACTTGCATTCCTAACAAGTGTCTTGGTGGTACTGACCCACTGGTACAGGACCCGGCCTTGAGTGGCAAGGCCATATACACTGCGGTCTCAAAGGGTGGTCCCCGAACCAGTAGGATCAACATCCTCTGGGAACTTGTTAGAAATACTAATTCTTGAGCCCCAGCCCAGCACACTGAATCCAAAACGCTGAAGGTGGGACCCAGGAATCTGTGTTTCAGCACCACCCACCATGCCCCTAATCTGACGCACTCTGAAGTTTGAGAGCCATACTAATGATCTTTTGGCATTGCTGCAACTAAAAAGGAGCTCAGCTCAGTCTCCTCGTCCTGGCCTGAAGGTGAGCTTGGTGCCCTTGAGGAATCCTGGTATTAGGGAGAGTGAGGACCATTCTTTGGTTTCCAGGGAACCAGGGGGCCCACACCTGCTGGGTGGGCGTGAGCCAGTCCCATGTGGGAGTCGGAAATACCTTACTAGGCCCAGACCAGATGCGACACAAGCTTGTCTCTGTCGCGTGAACTATCGGAAGCAAGAACATCTGTTAAATCATTCTCACTTTCGTGTTTTGTGTGGAGTAAGAGTTAAATTGCCACATCCTGTCAGACAGCCATCTGTTGCCCCGGCAACACCCTGCAGCTGCTGGAGAGAGAGAGATGGTGCTTCCAGGCACCAGGCCTTCACTCCCCTGAGTCTCGAGGGAGCTGTTTGCTGTCTTGGTTTTCCTTCTGGAAAGAGAGTAATCTGGAAAGGCTCCCACGGGGCCCCTGAATGCCTGTGATTATCGTGTAAAATAACTGGAAAGCCGGAAATGTCGCCATATCCTTGCTTTCCTCCTCCCTGCATTGTGCTAGGTGCCAGTGGTCCACAGCCGGCCAGACAGGCAGCTGCCTCTAGGTAACTCCTCACGTAGGAATGTTTGTGGGCCCTCAGAGCCCTAGGAGGATGGCAGTGTTTGAGCGGGGGAGGGGGGGGGGCCTAGCCTTTCACTGTAGCTCTGTTTCCTCTACAGAACAAGAGAGTCTGCTAACCCTGAGCCACACCCACTGGGTGGTGCCTGCATTAGAACTCAGCGTAGCCACTGTGGGTTTCTCAGAACTGGGAAGGAAGGCCTTAGGGTGGACAGGTGTCCACCGGCCGGGGGGGGGGGGGGGGTGGGGGGGGGGGGGGGGGGCGTAGCCTTTCGCTGTAGCTCTGTTTCCTCTACAGAACAAGGGAGTCTGCTAACCCTGAGCCACGCCCACTGGGTGGTGCCTGCATTAGAACTCAGCGTAGCCACTGTGGGTTTCTCAGAACTGGGAAGGAAGGCCTTAGGGTGGACAGGTGTCCACAGGACCCAGGGACCTGCCATCTATGAGGCCAGAGCTTGCTAGCGTGTGGGTCTAGGGTCGTGGTCGACAAACTGCGGCTCGCGAGCCACATGCGGCTTTTTGGCCCCTTGAGTGTGGGTCTTCCTAAGTTTTAGGTGTACCCTAATTAAGTTAATAACAATGTACCTACCTATATAGTTTAAGTTTAAAAAATTTGGCTCTCAAAAGAAATTTCAATCGTTGTACTGTTGATATTTGGCTCTGTTGACTAATGAGTTTGCCGACCACTGGCTAAGGCCTTGGCAATGTGGTATCCTAAGACAGCTGAGAGCCCCATGAGCAGGCTTGCTGGGGTGTCCAAACCAGTTGGTGGCCCTTGGCCCGCACCTTCAAGGAAGATGTAAGGGAAGGAGATCTGGAGCAGGAAGAGACCTGGAACAATGTATGCAAGGTGTATGCACTGCAGGCTTCACAGGGCCCTGGAGTGCTGGTCAGGGAAACTGAGTCAGGGTGCAGTCCCATGGGCCTGGGCCATGGGCAGGGAACAGGGCTTTCGAGGATGTTGTAGACATTGGCCCGGGCTCATCCCGTTGGCATCAGGGAGCAGGTCTGGTAGCATGATGGGTCTCATGCTGTGGCTGCTAGAGAAACGGAGGGCATGCTGGGCCTGCCCTGCTTCTTGCAGCCTCTTGCGGGGAAGGCCACAGGGACAGGCAGATGTGGATTGCTGGGAGACTTCTAAGGGCAATTACTAGGGTTTTCTCTTATTTTTAAGACCAAGAGGATGTTGCCCAAAGGCCTTGTGAAGGTCGAGGTATCATTACCCCAATTGAAATGACCAAGGTCTGTGTCCCCACAGGCTCCAGGTGAACTGGGTTCCATCTGGGGAGTGGGGAGTGTCACGATTGTTTTCATCCATGAATGTGGAGAATCTGGGGTCCTGAGACTGGGCACCTTTCTCTCTCCATGGTTTTGAGCCTCCAGGTCTGAGCTCCAGACCTGAGTAAGGCGCAGTGTCAGCAGGACAGGCCCTGAGCGAGTCAATGTGCTTCGGTGCGGAACGGAGGCAGGCCTTCTGGAAACTGCAGGAGGGTGTTGAGAGTGCAGGGTTTGTAGAAGCCACCATTCATTTGTCCCACCACCACCTCCCCATGCAAAGTGTCCCTGGGACCCACGGAGGTTTTCAGCAGCTCCGGCCCTAAGGAGGTAGGTTGGGGAGTCAGTGCAGCCCAGGGCCTCCAGGAGAAGGTTCGAAGAGGTCACAGACCCCATGTGGTCCCCTGGGCTGAGGCACTTCCAGTCTGTGGATTCTGGGTGGCTGGCGATACCCCACCTGGGGACCCTCTGGGCCAACTGGGCTCTTGCATCACCCCCAGTTCTGCAGCCACTGAAATGTGGCTTGGGCTGTAGCAGGAGATGGCGGAATGCTGGCATTTATTGAGTCTTCTCCCTGTGGTGCTCTGTGGCTCACACATTCCTCACCACCACCCTCTGAGGTGGGGGTCGTGTCACCCGCCTGAGAGACATGAAAACTGTGGCTTCAGAGAGGTTCTGTCGCTTACCCAAGGGCATATGGCTGTGAGCTGGGATTTGAGTGCAGGACTGACCCCAAGTTCATGCTCAGCTCACTTCATGCATTCGCTCAGTGCTTATTAAGGGCCTGCTTGGCACCGGGCACTGTGTTAGGGGCTGGGGATTCACACTGAGCAGCAATCCCTGCCCTCGTGACATGATCATTCTAGTGAAGCAATAAACAGGGATCTCATTGAACAGTGTAGGATGGTAGAGATGGTAACAATGGCTTGGAGGAAAATAAAGCAGAAAGGGGAGGCGGAGCGTCCCAGGGGAGGGTTCCTCTTTCCTACGGAGTAGTCAGGAAAGGCCTCGCTAACAGAGCCATGGGCTTCTCTGGGGAAAGAGCGTTGCTGGTAGAGGGACTGCTATGCAAAGGCCCTGAGGCAGGAGCAAGTCTGATTCAGCTGACAACCCTGTGTGGCTGGGGCTCAGCGAGCGAGGGAGCCGGGTAGGGAAGATCCGGGAAGAAGCAGGAGGCCTTTGTCAAGACCGTGGCTGGTCTGGGACTCTGAGTGAGCTGGTGGCCACTGGAGGGGCTGAACAGAGAAGCAGCCACGGCAGTATTGGGTATTCAGTCCACTGACGTGGGGGCCCAGGGTCGCTGCAGGGGGACCAGTGAGGATGCTCAAGCTCCAAGGATAGTCACTATTTGGACATTCGGACAGGGGCCAAAACTGAGATGCTGTCTAGCTTCACAAACAGACGAACCAGAATGTCAGCCTGCACATGGGGCAGAGGAGATAAGAGTTGTTGAGCCTAATCCCCCTTCCAAGCTAGTTCCAAAGACGCAAAATGTAAAAAAATAAACAAAAATACGCTTGCACCCTCTAGAGAAAATTCTCCCTGGTCACACCTCCAATCAAGTCCTCTACCTGTCAGAGCACCTGGGGACGTGACCTTGACGGGGAATTGAACCCATGACCCTTTGGCCCACGCTCTAACCAGTGAGCCACACCGGCCATGGCTGTCATTCAGTTCTCAGGACAGCTGTCCCTTCCTCAGAGAGACCTCCCTGACTGGTCAGTCCAATCTGGCCACACCCCTGGCCACACCCTGCCGCATCACCCTAGTTTTTTCTTGATGGCACGTAGTGTTTGCCTGTGTGTTACTTTCTTGCCCACCACCAGAATGCCAGCTGCATCCCAAGCTCCTAGAACGATTCCTGCCATGTGACAGGTCCTTAGATCATCATTATTGAAGGAGTGAATGATGAAGAGATGAGGACGTGAGAGAAGGAATAGCCAGCTGCATCCCAAGCTCCTAGAACGATTCCTGCCACGTGGCAGGCCCTTAGATCATCATTATTGGAGGAGTGAATGGATGAAGAGATGAGGATGTGAGAGAAGGAATGAAAATGCAGGCCTTGGGACCTTGAGGAGGCTGACTTTGGTGTCAGACCTAAGCTTCCGGGTCTCTGTGACCTTGGCCAGATCCTGTTATATCTCTGAGCCTCTGTTTCCTTATCCGTAAATTGAGAACAGCCCTCCCTTGCTGGACTATGTCGGGGATCAAATAAGATAACTGTGTGTAATTGGCAGACTGCCTGACCCACAGTGAAATTTGATGCGTTTTCATTTTCTTCCTCTCGGTAGAGACGTGGGATCTTTCCTGATCCAAGGAACGGCCTCAGCTCTCACTCCAATCAGGTTCTCTCCTGCCTTAGGGGGCCGCAGGCATCTTTTCCCTGGGCCCCGGGCCCCAGGCTGTCTCTGACCCCGCCTCGTGTTCATGGTGAATGGGCTTGAGGGTTCCCTTGACAACCTGGAGGAGACTGCGGCTGAACCCACCTGCTATACCTGAGCCCACCTGTGTAGGAGAAGACCTCTATGCATTCCTGATCAGGAGGCATTCTGGACCAGGGGTGGATTGAAGAAGGGTCAGGGCTAGGGTGAGGCAGGCAAGGTGCCAGGGCACCAGTGTTAAGGAGGTCTTCACTTTCAGGGTGGTGCAAACACAGAGTTGCATCTGAGAGTGAGTGCCACCTTAAATTCCCCACCCTCTGCTCCTCAGGGCCTCACTCTCGTCCTTTCCTAGTGGCAAAAGTTCATGTTTGGAAGGGACACAAAATCACCTCCCACCCATCCTCAGATTCCCCCAGAGCATCCCTGCCTAGGAACACGGAAGAAACGGCCACAGGGGTATGCAGCTCCGTGTATGGTTGATTCCTCCGTCTTTTCCTCCTGCCTTTTCTGATTCTAGGCGTTATGAACTAAATGTTTGTGTGTCCCCCAAATTCATGTGTTGCATATGATCTAAGGGCCCCATTCTTCATGTGATGGCATTTGGAGATGGAGCCGTTGGGGGGTAATTAGATTTAAATGAGGGCACGAGCAGGGGGCCCCGTGCTGGGATCATGTCCTTACAAGACGAGGAAGAGACCGGAGCTCTCTCCACCATGTGAGACACAGTGAGAAGGGCCTCCCCGGGAAGCGAGTCTGCTGGCACCTAGACCTGCACTTCCCAGCCCCCAGAACTATGAGAAGTAACCGTCTGTTGTTTATGCTGCCCATTCTATGATATTGTTACAGCAGCCAAGCTAAGACAGGGCACAGCCCGTCTCCCTGTGATGTCTCCCAGTTGCTCCTATCTCCCCGCACCTTCTGGGGCCACAGTGGGAAAGCGTGGACCTTTCTATGTGGCCGCAGAGGGGCCCCAGTTCCTCTCTCATTTCTGTGGTTTCCACACACTCTGTAGACCGGGGAAAGGAGAGGTACCATAGAAACCCTTGGCCATCCCGGAGAGCAGGGAACGCCCGTGAACCGTCATTATCTCTGCGTGAGCCCATGTCTGGGAGCCTCAGAGGCAGAGGCGGCGTGGGGTGACCCAGCAGAGGTGGTTGGAACTGGGGGCTCACTGCCCCAATTCTGGCAGCGGGAGCCCTGCAGAGGGGTGTCCTCCAATCTCCAGGTGGGCTGAATGCTTCCCTGTTCAAGTGCAGACGGCGCTTTTGCATTTAAGGAGGTCCCACTCCCCAGAGCAGCGATGCTCTCAGGCCGTTCTGCCCAGTGCTCGGCCTGGGTAACGGACTGAGACTTTTCCTCTGCCCCTTCCCTGGGTCCTCCCTCCAGAGGCTCTCAGACTCCCTGTCACGTCCTCAGTTGAGCTCATCATTCCCTGTGGGAGAGAGAAGAGGGAGGGAGTCACTCTCTTCAAAGGTGAGAAGGCACTCCCTCCCAGCCAGTGACCAGGGCCTGCCTCTCCCTCTGGAACAGGAGAAGGCTGGCACAGGCGACAGCCACAGACCTCCCTCCCCGCAGCCCTATGACTTCAACCCCTGGCAGAAGCAAGCACATGCCTTTCCAGGTGACGAAAGCCTCCTAAGCTGCCCGCCTGCCAGAGAGCATCCAGATCTCAGGATGACCCTGCCCAGAAGAGCTCTACCTGGGCCCTCCTGGGAGAACAGTATCACCCATCGGGCAGCTCGTTGTCACTTTTGATTTAACCAAATGAAGCGCAGTGAACACCAAGATGAACGTCTTAATCACATAATTACATTAGTGCCGGCTCCAAAGAGTCAGCAGGCTCCCTGCGTCCCAGGGTTCAGTCCTCTGTTTCCCAGCTTCTCACAGATGGCACATATAGAACATGCCTCTTCCACATGACTTGCCTTGGTTATCATCCAGGCAGAGCACTGAGCGTCATGGAAGGGCTATGCGGAGTTCATTTGGAGACTGTTTTGAGATTCAGGGAATAGATAAACAGCAATAAGAGCTGTTAGATCTGCTAGCCTGACACAAATGAGGGAAACAGAGGCCCAGAGAGGGTGAGCGACTTACCTAAGGTCACACAGCACATAGCTAGACCAACACACTTTCCAATCACTGTGGGTTTCCTAAAGTTTCAGTTTAATAGATTTGGACAATGTCAGTGTTTAATTACAAATCTAACTATAATTTGCTAGATTTTTTTTAATAGTTAAAAGATCAGTTTATAAAAGAATAATAATATTGGGAGTCATTCTAAGATTAGGTATACTGGTTGGCCCTTAATTTGATTTAGTTCAAGTTCCTGGATTAAAAATAACCAATTCTGATCTGCATGGGTTTCCCTCCCTCCCCCTGTTGGCTGGTTCTGAGGAGGCCAGGAGAGGCCGCCTGGCACGGGGTGAAGATCATGCCAGGGAGGGACGGGAACACTCTGTACGGAGTGAGATCGGGCACCAGAGCAGGGAACCAGCCGCTCTTGGCAGGTGAAGTCTCCATCTGTCCTGCAGTCCTCTCGCATTTTTTCTTCCTGCCAGTAGCTGTGCATCAGTATCCCAGGGTCTCGCTTGTCTGTTTCCTTGGAGAGGCCAGACATTAACACTTAATCCCCCAGGCACTGGATCCTGTCACTGCCAAGGAGAGTGAGTGGGGTCAGTGCATGGGGTTGGGGGCATGCCCTGGACCTCAGCTTCTTTTTTTAAAATGTATTTTATTGATTTGTTACAGAGAGAAAGGGAGAGAGATAGAGAGTTAGAAACATCGATGAGAGAGAAACATCGATCAGCTGCCTCCTGCACATCCCCCACTGGGGATGTGCCCGCAACCAAGGTACATGCCCTTGACCAGAATCGAACCTGGGACCCTTCAGTCTGCAGGCTGACGCTCTATCCACCGAGCCAAACTGGCTGCAGAGGTCGACAAACTGTGGCTCGCGAGCCACATGCAGCTCTTTGGCCCCTTGAGTGTGGCTCTTCCACAAAATACC
>NW_005354519.1:375127-380323 GCF_000412655.1 Myotis brandtii | reverse complement strand
TTTAAATATATAAAATAAATATCAAAAACATAAGTCTTTGTTTTACTATGGTTGCAAATATCAAAAAATTTCTATACATGACACGGCACCAGAGTTAAGTTAGGGTTTTTCAAAATGCTGACACGCCGAGCTCAAAAGGTTCACCATCACTGGGCTGGGACATGGACCTCCAGCTTCTTGATGCTCCTTCCAGGCAGATGCCAGCTCTGTGGCCCTGGGGAGTGGAAGGGCCTGTAAGATGTGGATGAGTCCTTTCTTCCGATGGGGACGCAGATATGAGAGGGGCCACACCTGTATCTGAGAAGCTGAAGGCAGTTTGATCCCAAATTCTAGTCCAGTGTCTCTTCCCACTAGCCCGTGGGGTGGGAGGTGCAGAGGGGCAGCCCCCCTTTTGCTGTGATTATTGTCTGTGATCCCCCTGAAGTCATTGGCTCAATGCTCCCCTTTCTTTGGCACCTGCTGAGTCTTTCTGATTCCCTGGGGCTCGTAGGGGCTCGTACCTCCAGGCCGCTCAGCTCAGCAGCCAGGGTGGGAAGAGCTGTCTTCCCAGCAGTGTCCACGCATCATCATGCCTTAGTGCTCACCCTGCTGGCATCATCCGGGCTCTCAGGTCCGGGTGTGGCCCTCAGGGTGAGCTCTCTGCCCCCTTGGGAACCACTCTGCAGAGTGTGGGGCAGGCCTTGGTGGAGCTGGCATCCCAGGGCAGAGAAGACAGCCCCAAGGCAGGGCTAGAAACAGGGCACACCCCTAACATCACCCCCACCATCCTCCCGGCCTCATCTCGAGCTGGGAAGAAAGTAAAGAGAAATGAAGCCAATTAAAGGGCCACTGGGAGGAGGGAGGTGCTCCAGCCCTCAGGCCACAGAGGAGGATGTGCAGGTTTGCTCTCCAGGGCCAGCCCTAGGCAAATTGTAGCCAAGGTGGCCCCAGCTCTCTTCTGCACCTTCCTACCAGCGGCACCTGGCCCAGAAGCAGACCCCTGAGGGAAGATGGCAGATGGCAGCAAAAGCGCAGGCCATCGGAGGCCAGGGGACGTGGGGACCGGTTACCGCCAGCCCCGTCTCTCTTGGCCTCAGTTTTCTTTGTCTGTAAAGGAAAGGGTTGGATTCCTGCCCAGTCCAACTCCCACTTTCTGCAGTTCTTGCAAAGTGAGACAGGACGTGTTAACCCGTTTGGCTTCAATCAAAGGAATGGCTGTCTAACAGCAGGAAGGGAATCAGAACTTGAACCCCAGGTTCAGAGCTGCTGGCCACATCTGCTCCCACCCCTCCTCCTGCCAAATGCCACAAGGCCTGGCACTCATGCAGTGACCGTTTGCTGGATTAATCAAAGGAGGCCTCTTTCTCCATGAGTGTCCTAGGGTCACACAACAGAAATGCATTCTCTCCCACTTATGGAGGCTGGAAGTCCAAGGGCTAGGTGCTGGCAGGGTTGGTTTCTGATGAGGCCTCACTTCCTGGCTTGTGAACAACCACCTCTCTCCGTGCACAGAGGGAGAGGTCTGCGGTGTTCTCTTCCTCTTCTTACAGGGATACCCATCCCATCGGGTTAGGGCCCCACCCTCTCATTATCCTTAAATCACCTCCTTAAGTGCCCTGCCTCCAGATATAGTCACAGTGGAGGTTAGGGCGTCAGCATATGAATTTGGGAAGGGCACAATTTAGTCCAAAACAGCCACCTCTTACTGCATCCTCATATGATTGTCTCTTAGTCTGCGTGTGTCTGTGTTCTCATCTCCGCTTCTTATAAGGACACCCATCAGATTGGAGTAGGACCCACCCACCTCATTTTAACTCTTTAAAGATTCTATCACCAAATAATACAGTCACAGTCCGAGGGGTTCGGACTTCAACGTATGAATTTGGAGGGGACACAATTCAGCCCATGACAGACGCCTGGGCAGACATATCTCGAGTGACTTCCCTGTGAACAGGATGACAGTATTCCAGGGTGACGGTGATGGATGAAGCCAGGGAGAGCGAGCAGAACCTCCATGGCTGTGGAGGGTGGTTTTGGAGACACTGAGGACCAGCCTCGGCTGCTGGACGTGACCTCAAATGTCTTGGTGGTTGAAATTCCACAAGCCAAACTCTCACAGCGTGTCCTCTGTAAAGGGGAACAATGACACCCACCTTATCTACACCAGAGATTCAAAGGAAACAGTAGGTGGGGAAATGCAATGAGTCAGGTACATTGGTTGCTCTGTCTGGGAAACAGAGCCCCATGGCTCAGGGTCAACTCCCAGCTCTGCCGCCTGCCACATGTGTGACCTTGGGCAAGTTGCTTGACTTCCTTGTGCCTCAGTTTCTTCATCTGTGAAATGGGACTATGATAGAACCTACCTCACAGGTCATGTTAAGTGACTTGATACACATGACACACATAGAGTGTATCAGGCATAGATCTATGGAGAGAGAGAGAGGCACTCTTGAAAAACAATAACAAAGCTATCCTGGCCAGGTAGCTCAGTTGGTTAGAGCATCCTCTGGGTACGGCAAGGTTGCAGGTTGATCCCCAGTCAGGGCACATACAAGAGGCCACCAATGAATGCATAAATAAGTGGAACAACAAATCGATGTTTCTCTCTCTCCCCCTCTCCTTTCTCTCTCTAAAAATAAAATAAATAAATAAAAAGAATAACAAAGCTGGAGCTGTCACATGTCCGGTTTCTCAGGTAGGGGACAGCACAATAATAGTACCTGCCTGGTGGGGCTGCCGTGAGGGTTAAATAAGATGGCATGTGAGAAACTTCTAGCAAACTGCCTGCCTTGTAGAAAATGTTCAACAATTACTCATGGGCGACCTTGGAAGGGGGATAGTCTGGCCAGCTAGCGGAGGGTCTGGTGCTGGCCAACTGTATCGTATGCTCTTGCCCTCTCAAATTCTGCAGAATGTGCTGAGGTAGGAATTAATGAATTATTAAGCCCTCTCTGTCGAGGGAGGAGACTAGGCTTGCTGTTCCTGTTATGTGTTCCTAGACGAAGACTGCTGTGTGGATGTACCACTTCTTCACCTGTGCCTGTAGGAAGCTGAAAGAGAATCCACAAGGGATCCTTATTCCCATTTTATGGATGAAGTGACTGAGGCTGGGGATGGGATGTGACTCTGGCCATCGCAGGGCTATTGGCACAGGGTGATGCTCTCTGCTCTGACAGGCTCCTAGAAGAGCTCTTGCTGCCTCCTGGCCTCAGCAGCTCCTGGGAGACGAGGTGTCTGTGAGTCTGGTCTTGGGCTGGCTCCCGGTGGCCCTAGGGGAGATTGGGAGCTGAGAGCAAAGAGCCCCCTGGGCCCGCTGGCCAGGCTATGACCACCTCCAGGAAGAAGTGAATCCCAGCCTCCCTGCTCAGAAGCTGTTGCTCCCTCTCAATTTTGACCTCTAGCCCCAGCCACCCCCTCTTCCATCCATCCTACCATCCCTGCATCCATTTATCCCATATTCACTTATTTCTGGGCTAGAGAGGATGGAAAGGTGAGGCCAACCCCAGCTCCTGGCCTCAGAAAGCTTGCAGTCTCAGTGCCATGGGTTATTTCTCATTAGAAAGAGCCAGAGAGGACCACGTCAGAGGGGCCATGGGTTTAGGCTCGTGAGCCCTGAGCCAAGGCAGGCTTGAGTGGGAAAGGGGCCCATGGCCTGTAGCATTGTACTCTTGGCTATCTGAGATAACGCTCAGACTTCACGTCCCTCTGGAGCCTACCTCGCCCACCCCACCGGGAAAGGAGCTTTGTGCTCTAGGAGCCCCTTATACTTTAGGGGACAGCATAGTCCACAGCTCTGGTCCTTGACTTGGCTTCTGGATGGCTTATTTAATGCCCATTTGCCTCAGTTTCCTCATCTGCAAAGTGGGGGAAACAGTAGATATACTCCATTATTCCATATAGAGAATGAAGGGTGTGTCACAGTCGATGGTGCACTTGCCTGTCTCCCTGATAGACATGAGCTCCTTTACTGGGGGAGCCCAGCACCTGGCCCCAGGCCTTGCTGCCCCCTTTCAGGTAACTGTTCTGTGAGGAGATGTGCCCTCCTGGCTATGGGAGCAGGAGTCAGAGCTCTGGGGAGGAGGTTGGGCCCAGGGCTCGCTCTGGGCCTCCAGCCTGGCACTCGGTGCTGCCACATGGCCCCTGCTCTCTGCTCTGATTCATCAAGATCACTGTGTCCACCTGGCTGGTGTGGCTCAGTGGTTGAGCATCAACCCATGAACCAGGAGTCATGGTTCGATTCCAGGTCAGGGCACATACCTGGGTTGCAGGCTCAATCCCCAGTGTGGAGTGTGCAGGAGACAGCCGATCTATGATTCTCTCTCCTCATTGATGTTTCTCTCTCGCTCTCTCTCTCTCTCTCTTCCTCTCTCTGAAATTAAAATAAAAACATATTTAAAAAAAAAGATCGCTCTGTCCAAGGTGATGAGGAAAAGTAATGCTGGTGAATGTGAAGGTCAGAGGAAGAGTGCACAGGATCAGAGAGGTGAGGCCCACTGTAAAGTCACTGTAGTGTTCTTACCCCGCCCCTCCCCATCTGGTGTGGGCCTGCGATGCAGTGATATTGCCTGACCCAGGGGATTGGCCAGGACCTGGCAGGTGGTCTGAGCCCAAGGCCACTTCACACCCCCAGCCCAGGTCCCCAAGGTGAACCCTTCTCCCCACAGGGCATCACCCAGTTACAGAGTCTGCATGGCTGCCCCCTTAATCTGGAGAGTTGGGAGGAAGTAAGAAACTATCCTTCAGTTCCTTACTTACGGATTGGGGTCTGGGGTCAGACAAGAGGGGCAAGGACTCCCAGGCCTTACAGACGGTCAACTGTGGAGGTGGCCCTGGGGCCCAGGTTTCCTGACTCCCAGCCCAGCGTTCCTCCTGCTGTGTCCCCCACCGCGAATGGGGAGGCTGTCAGGGAGAGAGCAGCATAGTGTGGGGCTCACACAGCGGGACTCTGGCCTGGGAGCAGGGGGAGCCCAGACCTGTCCTTTGCCGCCCTCTCTGTGTCTAACTTTGGGGGCCTCCCGGGGAGGCTGGGCGGCCCGGGGCATTGGTGAGCCGCCTTGGCCTTGCAGCACCTGGCAATGCGCTCCACGCTGTGGCCACGTCACTGGCCTCCTGGCTGGGACAATGCAAACTCGACTAAATGCCACTTTCTGTTTCTATTTCTAGCCTGTTTCCCTGGGCAGCCTCAGGAAACAGCGCACATGACATGTCTGACTTCCC
>NW_005354519.1:360684-375000 GCF_000412655.1 Myotis brandtii | reverse complement strand
GCAGCACCTCACCCCTGCAGTGGGGGGGCGGGGGGGGGCGGTGCTCTGGGAGAGACAGGCCCAAGCCCTGCAAGATGACTGCTGATCTGGAAAGATCTCTGGGTAGCAGACCAGACCCACAAGGTCAATGTAGTGCCAGGGCCTGAGAGCTCACCGGGTCTTATCTGCTCATCCCGCTACGGAGAACACAGAGCAGGGAGGATATTCCCAAGGCCACACAGCCAGGGTCTGGGGGCCGCAGAACAGCCTTGAGGTCAGGGCAGGCCCATCACATGGATTCCTCAGACCGTTCCTCACTCACCATCGGCAATGTTCCCTGCTGGAAGTTGCTGGAAGGTGGTTTCCGGAGCCTAAATGCTAAACGTGAACTACTGAACACACAGGGCATTGATCCAGTGACTTCATCTTCTATTGGGACCAATGGAGTCACGGGACAGAGGCAGGGTGATTCAGAGGGAGGTGGCGGGGAGTAAGGCTGGGTGTCCCGTGCCTAGTGCAGTGCCTGACACGCAGTGGGAGTTCAATCGTGGTGCTGAATGAGTACAGTCGGGAAGGGCTAGATTGCTGCAGTGAGCACTCGTGAAAGTGGAAAAGGGACACAGTTAGGGGATCCGAAAGGACAAGATAGCCCATGGGGAGAATAAACACTGGGGTACCTCTCCCCCAGGAGGCAGTGTAGGTAAGCCAAAAGCCCTCCCTGAACATCTCCGATGAATCATTCCCCACAGATCCACTCTGGAGGGGACACTGGAGGTTTAGCCACACCCTGTACCGGAGGCTTGTGACAAAGGCCCAGGCGTGTCCTCCTGCCAAGTGCCCAGGGTTCCTTGAGGCCACTGCACTGGGTGGGCTCATGTTCACATGTGTATCCAGATTCAAAGCCCCTGGCAAAATGCAGGTGGCTTTCCTTTGGGCCAGTGGGTCCCCTCTCAGAGTTGTGAGTTACTTGGAACAGCCACTAACGTTTAGGCGGGTCCATCTTCCCCGGCCTTGGCCTTGCATCACCTGGAATGTGCTCTAAGCTGTGGCCACAGTCACTTAAATCCCGGGACATCTGTTTATCAGGAAGCTGGCAGGACCACCCTGTGAGGGCCTGTTGTCAGAATTCAGCTCTAATTTGGGGGACACCAAAGAGGCCCTTCCCATTGTGGGCGTGGTCCCAACTCCGGGCAGAAAAGCACAAGGCGCCCAGGGATGGGCTGCCTGCCTGGCTGGAAAGAGCTCTGCTGGCTGGAAGAGGAATTGCATGCAGTCACTCATTCGGGACTGGGGACTTCCCAGAGTGAGGCTTGAGGAACAGGGAGGGAGAGAGGGAGAGAAGGAGAGAAGAAAGGAGGGTGGGAGGGAGGGAAGGGCCCATGAGCTATTCTGGGCTCCAGTCCTGGTGCCCCCAGTGGAGAGTGGGCGCTGACCCTGAGCCGGGAGAAGAGGAAGGCTTTCCCCACACTTGCCCCCGGAGCTTGGAATGAACTTTCTCAGCTCAAGGATTTTATTAACAAGCTGCCCAATTGGTTCCTTCATTCATGAGACAAACACTGAATGCCCACCTGGCGGGGTGCCAGGCACCAGGTATGCAAAGGTAAACCACAGCCCAGAAACTGGGTCTCTGTCCTTCTGGGAGCTTATGACGGGGAAGAAAAAGTATTTCTCCCAAGTGTAGGTTTGCCAAGGTGCATGGATCTTTTTAATCAAGTTCCTTTCGGAGTCTCAGATCAGGGGCAGCTGCCAGGCCCCACTCTGGGGACACGAGGCAGGGGCAGGTGGTGTGGCTTCCACCCTCCGTATGCTCTCCTGAGCCCTGGAAGGTTGAGGATGCCCTGGCCACCCTGCCACCTTGACCCTACATCCAGGAAGACGCCTTGGTGACACCCACGGCCGCCACCTCCCTTCCCCGAAGCTGTGTGGTGCTCCCACACCACTCCCCCGCTTCCCCTGGGCCCCTACAGGGAAATGCCATTTCATGCCTGCTCCCTCAGATGTGTGCCCGAGCCGCCACCACTGCTCAGCTGATGTCAGGGACACTGGAGAGAAGAGCTAAAAATAGCTCCGATTTGAAGCGCTGCTCTCAGGGGCTGAGCTGGCAGCTGACCCTCCACCTTCCCTCCTCACTGAAGACATCTCAGCTGGAGGGTGTGTGTGTGTCGGGGGGGACATGAGGGGGAGCAGAGGGGCTCCCAGTGCCACCCAGGAAGGTTCTAGAGTCATTCTCACGCTCAGAAAGAGCCCAGGGCTGTGTTGGTGCACAGTTCCTGCTGTGCCAGGCTTGGGGCCCCTCCAGCCACCAGGCCTTGCATTGCGGGTGGTTTTAAGGGAGTCCGAGGGTGGCACGTGTGTGTGGACACACAGGTGGACACAGCCGTGTGAGCATTTGGGTGCCTATGATGAATGGCCGGGACTGGGAGGACCACTGGCAGGTCCAGCCAGTTACTCGTGAGCTGTGAGTGTCTGACAGCCCCCATCGATGTGCTCCTCTCTTCTTAGCTGCCCAGAGAGGGACAGAAAACCTGTCCAGTTACAGTGTTATCCTGCCGTGCTGGGAGCAGCCTGCCAGGCTCTGCCCGGTTACAGGTGGGGTCCCCTTTTCCAGGTGAGGAAGTCGGAGCTAACCTAGGTTTAGCAACCTGGGTGGCTCCCCACTGGCTCTGCATCTGGGAATTCATTCTCTGCTCTCCCCACCTCCCTCTCTCACACCTGCTCCCTGCCCCCTGGCTACACCTGATGGTTCTCCATTTCCAGACCTTCCTGGCATGTGCCCGCTGGCTATCTTTTTATTGATTGATTGATTGATTTGAGAGAGAAGAAGGGAAAGAGAGAGGGAGAGGCATCGACTTGTTGTTGCACTTATTCATGCATTCATTGGTTGATTGTTGTACGTGAATGGAACCCGCAACCTTGGCGTATCGAGACATTGCTCTAACCAACTGAGCCACCCGGCCACGGCTGCTCTGGCTGTCTTTGCTTATGTTGTCCCCACTGCTTGCCACCAAGTCAGGGCCGGGGCAGCTGAGCTGGAAGAGCTGGAAGGATTTTGCTCTGTCCTGCTACTAGCTCCTGCTCTGAGACCCCAGGGAACAGCCACGGGGTTCCTACCTGGCACAGAGCCAACGGCATGAACGTAGGAGCACAGCCTTTTTGTCCCAGCAGCCTCGGAGCTCAGGGCCAGCACCCTCCCTGGGTGGCCTCTGGTGACCCAGCTCAGCAATCCTCAGCAGGTGACCAGCCCCAGAGTGGCAAGAATCCCATAGCAGCCCATGCAGCCCGGGGCCCTCAACCCCTCCCACCCCTCCTTTGGGCCACTTTCTCCCACAGTCATTGCGTGGCCACGTGGCCCTGGACCCTTCCAGCCCTGAGGTGTGGTCAGAAATGGAAAGGACACGGAGGGAATTCCTCCACCCCTAGAAGGAGGGCCCAGACGAGAATGCAGATCTTACAATGTCATAAGAGCACGCAACCCCTTTACTGCTACCAGACCAGTGGATTCCCAGCAAACCAGGTGCAGGTGGAGGGAAGAACAGGGAGGGGCGGGGCTGGGGCTTCCCAGGTTCAGATATCAGTGAGCTTTTTGGTGCTTTGGTGGAAACCCAGCTCCGCCCTTGGTATTGGGGGCAGTGCGTCCTCACTTCCCATCTGCCCCGTGATTTCCAGGCCCCTGCTCTCTCTGAAGTGGCTCACAGCCTGCGAGAGCCCAGCCCCTGATGCGGGTTTGGCTCTTCCTCTGTGCCCTGTGTCTGCTGTGGGGACAGTGAGTGGCCAGAAGCAGGCAGCCCTGGGGGCAGGAGGGGAGGCAGAGGCAGGGGACCACCCCCAATGATCCAGGGCTGGCTATGACCCAGGGTGTGATCATGTGCCTCCAGGTCTGTGCAGGTGGCGCTTAGACATGCCATTTAGATGTATGAACTTCATGTGTAATTAGCATGTACACACCAGGGATATATAGTGTGCACGTGTGTCATGAGTGGTGTTTGTGTGTTCCTGTAGGTGGTATGTGTGTGTGATTGTGTGTATGCGTATGTGTGAGAGCGAGAGTGGATGTGCCAGGCCAACCAGGATAATGGTGGAGATGTCTCGAGGTGGCCTCGGAGGCACGGCTAGTTATATTTATTATTTTTTTATTTTTAAAAAATATTTTTCTTGATTTCAGAGAGGAAGGGAGAGGGAAAGATAGAAACATTAATAAGAGAATCATTGATCGGCTGCCTCCTGCAGGCCTCCCACTGGGGATCGAGCCTGCAACCCGGGCATATGCCCTGACTGGGAATCAAACCGTGACTTCCTGGTTCATAGGTCAATGCTCAACCACTGAGTCATGCTGGCTGAGCACAGCAAGTTGTATTTAAATCAACAAAAATATAAAGGCTTATTTTTTTTTTTTTTTTGCAGCAAAGAGGCCTTCAAGGGAATAACTGTTGTTGGTTTCAGAGGAAAAATATGTATTGCCTTTGAAGTCAGCTCTCTTGGTCTCTCCCTAAAGAGCTGGGGGGTCAGGGGGCAGCCTAGCTGTGCAGCCCATAGGCCTGCCTGCCCTGGCGGAGGCGCCGGGCTCTGGGCCCACAGCCTGGCCGGCCCCGAGTGCCCGAGCACTGCTGACCAGCCCCCAGCCCCATGGGGAGCAGGGGCTGTGCATGTGGTTTGTTCCAGCCCGGCCAGGGCAGCGTCTGCAGATGGCCACGAGGAGGGGACGCCTGGGGCCCTGAGCAGAATCCGCCTCCCTCGGCCTCTCCAGGCCTGCTCTGCTCTGCACAGTGGGATGCAGGTGAAACCAGGGTCTGCATGGCCTTCACCCGGCACACGCCCAGCAGATTTCTAGTGGCCTCCTGGGGTTGTGTCCCTTCCCTGACTGGCATGTGGGCTCTGGAGGGACAGCCTTGCCACCGTGCCCCACGCTGGCACTGCCCAGGTGGCCTGGACACCACAGAGAAAGGAAGTCTGGATGTTGAATAACTTAGAGCTGGAATCCAGGGTGAGTGCTCGCCAGAGCCAGGCCTGCTAGCCTCCTGCTCCTCTCTCAGGCTCCTCCCTCCCTCCTAGGGGGAGATTGAAGAACCAAGGCCAGACTGCGTCTCAGGGCCCTCGGAGGTGACCACCACTCCCTGGGCGGGGTGGGGGGAGGGTGGGGGAGGTAGAAGAGCTCACAGCATTGGGTTTGGGAAGAAGACCACTCTGCTCATGTGGCTACCGGAGTAGACGGTGAGATCCCCAGCCCTCACCCTGGCAGTCCCCCCTCAGCAGTTGGTTTGGCCCTGGGATAGGGCTATGGGGCCAGCTGTGCCTTAAATCCTGTAGCTGCTACCCATTCATCCAGGCTCAGGGCAGCCCCACACCCTGGGTGTCATCAGGAGAGTCTTCTCGGAGGCTGGGTCCTCGGGGTCAGGCCCAAGGGGACTCTGGCCAGAGGAGAAGGAGCAGGAAGGGGTGGTGAGGTAAGAAGTCTTATCACTTCTTTGCTCAGGCTCCTCCTGCCTGCCTTCTTGCTGAGTTGGCCATTTTGAGAGTTCTGTATATATTCTGGGCACAAGGTCTTCATCAAAGATGTAATTTGCAAATATTTTCTCCCACTCCGTAGCTTGATTTTTTTTTGTTTGTTTTTTTTCATTCTCTTAACAATGTTACTTACAGAGCAAAAAATTTTAATGTTGATGGAAGCCAATTTGTCAATTTTTTTCTTGTATGGAGCATGCTTTTGCTGTCCTATTTCAGAACTCTTAGCCTAATGCAGGGTCATAAACATTTCCTCCTATGTTTTCTCTTACAAGTTTTATAGCTTTACATTTTAATTTATGATACATTTTAAGTTAGTTGTTGCTTATGAATGACTAATTGTTCCTACATCATTTGTTGAAAACACATCTTTTCCCCATTGAATTATCTTTGCACTTTGTCAAAAGTCAGTTGACCATATATGTGTGGGCCTGTTTCTAGACACTGTATTCTGCTCCACTGATCTGTGCTTCTCTGTCTTTGCCAATACCACACCTTCTTAATTACTGTAGCTTTATAGTATGTTCTAAAATCAGATAGTGTGAGTTCTTTAAATTTATTCTTTTTTTTTTCAAAACTGTTTTGGCTGTTCTAGATCTTTTGTCTTCCATATAAATTTTAGAATCTTCTTGTCCATATCTGCAAAAAATAATTCTGCTGGAGTCTATTGAAATTGTGTTAAATCCATAGATCAACATGGGGGAAATCGTCATTATATTGTCACAATATGGATTCTTTCCAGCCATGAATATGGCATATCTATCATTAGACTTTCTTTTATTTCTCTTATTAGTATTTTGTAGCTTTAAAGTATAAATCCTGTACATTTTATTAGCTTTATTTCTGGGCATTTTATTTTTTGAGCTAATTTAAATGTTATATTTTTAATTTTTTTAAATTTTCAATTGTTCACTAGTAGTCTATAGAAATACATTTAATTTTTACATGCAGACCTGGTATCATGAGACTTTGCTGAACTTACTAACAGGTTCTATAAGTTTTTTTTTATTTCTTGGGATTTTATATTTAGACAATTGTGTCATTTACAAAAGGGACATTTACTTCTTTCTTTGCAAAAGGTACATACTTTCTTTTTCTTGGTTTATTGCACTGGCTGGGACTTCTAGGATGATGTCGAATAGGAGTGCTGAGAGTAGACATCATTGCCTTGTTCCTGATCTTAAGAGGAAATATTTCAGTCTTTTATTATTAATGATGATATTAACTGTGGGTTTTTGTAGCTGCTTTTCCTATACGTCAGGTTAAAAAAGTTCTATTCCTAGTTTGCTGAGACGTTTTAAAAATCATGAATAGATGCTGATTTCTGTCAAATGCATACTTTCTGTGTCAATTAATGTGATGTGTGGTTTTTCTTATTAACATCATTGATTACATTGAATATCAAACCCACCTTCCATTCCCAAGAGAGACCCTAATTGGCTATGCTGTGTCATTCCTTCTGTATATCATTGGATTGGATTTGTTAACCTTTTGTTGAAGATTTTTACACCTATATTTATGAGGGCTATTGTCTGCCGTTTTATTTTCTTATATGGTATTTGTCTGGCTTTGATATCAGAGTAATGCTGGCCTCATAAAATGAATGGGGAAGTATTCTTTCCCTTGTATTTTTCTGGAAAAAAAAGTGTATAGAATTAGTGCTATTTCTACTTTACATGTTCGGTAGATGTTACTACTTTTCCTAAAGGATTCTCTAAGCTTCAGTCCCCACAGGCTGGAATGAGCCCTGTTTGGGGCTTTGAGGGTGGGTAGTTCTCTGCAATCAGAGGTTTCAAAATGCCATTTCTGAGAACTTTGTAAGAAGCAGCAGGGGACTGTAGGCCCACAGAGGCGAACCTATTCAGCCTCCTGCCCTTGCAGAAATCACTCATTTCCCGTCCCAGCCAGTGTCAGGCACAGCTGTAGCTAATTCCCAGTGGGGCAACCTAGTTTAGCCAAGACCTTCTCTGATTTGCCTGAACTATGATAGGCTGTGTGACTTTGGGGGAATCACTCAGCCTCTCTGAGCCTCAGTGGGAAAAAGGAGATGATGATTGTGTCTCCCTCTAAGTCAGTGGTTCTCAACCTTGGATGCACATTAGAATCACCTGGGAATCTTTTTAAAATCCTGATTTCTGGGCAGAAGCCAGAAAAATTTGAGGCCCCCTGTCACTCCGCGGGGCCATGATTACATACATTTATCCGTTTGGCGTGTCCTGGGGGCCTACTCCGGGTAAGGCAATTGATAGATGAGGAAAGGTGGTGGGGGGAGGGGGGGCTCAGAGAGGTTGGGAGATGTTCCCCAGCGTAACACAGCCAGTGACCGAGCTGGAAGAGAACCCAGGTATTCTGGGTGAATTGTGCTTTTCCATTGTACCAAATCCAAAGACCAGCGATCCGCCTCTGAGAGGCATGTGGAGGGAGTTAAGAGCCAGGGCCCCAAAGCCAGACGCTGGGCTGGAAGCCCCGCTTAGGCACCGACATAGCTGGGTAAATGGTCGTGCAGTTCTCCACCTCAGTGCTTCAGGTGCCCTCTGTAAAATGAGGGTAATGGTGCGCCCACCTCCTCAGGTTATTGCCAGGATTAAATGAGTTACCAACTGCAGAAGGCCCAGAGCATGCCTGGCACATAGGAGGGCCGGCAAACTCCAGGTATTATCGCCCGTAAACATGCCAGGCTGTACTTTCGGCCCTGCAGAGCCACTCACTTACAGAAGGCGGAGTTTATAAATGCTGGCAAAGCTCAGAGGTCCTCCAGCTGGCCCCTGAGGCGGGGGAACAGTCCAGGCCCAGCCCTGGGAGTGACTGGTCCAAGGTCGTGCAGACCCGAGACCAGTCTTCCTGAGACCTCGCTCGTGGATGACTCGCTGCCTGTCTGCTTTGAGACATGCCTGGCACATAGGAGGGCCGGCAAACTCCAGGTATTATCGCCCGTAAACATGCCAGGCTGTACTTTCGGCCCTGCAGAGCCACTCACTTACAGAAGGCGGAGTTTATAAATGCTGGCAAAGCTCAGAGGTCCTCCAGCTGGCCCCTGAGGCGGGGGAACAGTCCAGGCCCAGCCCTGGGAGTGACTGGCCCAAGGTCTTGCAGACCGGAGACCAGTCTTCCTGAGACCTCGCTCGCGGATGACTCGCTGCCTGTCTGCTTTGAGATCCACGCATTTCACGATGCGATGCCCTAGGAGAGAGACAGTGTGTGTGACAGGCAGTGACAAATCCAGGAGGAGGAGAGTTGGGCGTCTTTCCTCCCGGACTACCTTCCTGGGGGAGGTGAGCTTGCTGGAACCTCCCAAATTGAGAGTTAGGAGGAGCAGCAGCCCACCTTGTGTCTCCTGCCGATGCCACGCCTTCCCGTAGGGACTCAGCACATCTGGGCCCGCCACCCCTTGCACCCCACGCTGCCGCAAAGGAGGGTGCTGAGCCTTGCTGGGGATGAGATCACCGCCTGGAGCAGTCTTCCTGCGTGGCTTAGGCTCCGGCGCCACCTTGTGGCCATAGGCCTGCACTGTCTTTGCACAGGGGCTGGTACCCCAGAGGTCACTTGGACCCACTCTGAATTTTACACATACCTCTCAGTTGTCTACCCGGGACGCAAAGACTTAACACAGCGGTTCTCAACCTGTGGGTTGCGATCCCTTTGGCGGTCGAACGACACTTTCACGGGGGTCGCCTAAGACCATCCAGGTTAAAAAAGTTCTATTCCTAGTTTGCTGAGACGTTTTAAAAATCATGAATAGATGCTGATTTCTGTCAAATGCATACTTTCTGTGTCAATTAATGTGATGTGTGGTTTTTCTTATTAACATCATTGATTACATTGAATATCAAACCCACCTTCCAATCCCAAGAGAGACCCTAATTGGCTATGCTGTGTCATTCCTTCTGTATATCATTGGATTGGATTTGTTAACCTTTTGTTGAAGATTTTTACACCTATATTTATGAGGGCTATTGTCTGCCGTTTTATTTTCTTATATGGTATTTGTCTGGCTTTGATATCAGAGTAATGCTGGCCTCATAAAATGAATGGGGAAGTATTCTTTCCCTTGTATTTTTCTGGAAAAAAAAGTGTATAGAATTAGTGCTATTTCTACTTTACATGTTTGGTAGATGTTACTACTTTTCCTAAAGGATTCTCTAAGCTTCAGTCCCCACAGGCTGGAATGAGCCCTGTTTGGGGCTTTGAGGGTGGGTAGTTCTCTGCAATCAGAGGTTTCAAAATGCCATTTCTGAGAACTTTGTAAGAAGCAGCAGGGGACTGTAGGCCCACAGAGGCGAACCTATTCAGCCTCCTGCCCTTGCAGAAATCACTCATTTCCCGTCCCAGCCAGTGTCAGGCACAGCTGTAGCTAATTCCCAGTGGGGCAACCTAGTTTAGCCAAGACCTTCTCTGATTTGCCTGAACTATGATAGGCTGTGTGACTTTGGGGGAATCACTCAGCCTCTCTGAGCCTCAGTGGGAAAAAGGAGATGATGATTGTGTCTCCCTCTAAGTCAGTGGTTCTCAACCTTGGATGCACATTAGAATCACCTGGGAATCTTTTTAAAATCCTGATTTCTGGGCAGAGACCAGAAAAATTTGAGGCCCCCTGTCACTCCGCGGGGCCATGATTACATACATTTATCCGTTTGGCGTGTCCTGGGGGCCTACTCCGGGTAAGGCAATTGATAGATGAGGAAAGGTGGTGGGGGGAGGGGGGGCTCAGAGAGGTTGGGAGATGTTCCCCAGCGTAACACAGCCAGTGACCGAGCTGGAAGAGAACCCAGGTATTCTGGGTGAATTGTGCTTTTCCATTGTACCAAATCCAAAGACCAGCGATCCGCCTCTGAGAGGCATGTGGAGGGAGTTAAGAGCCAGGGCCCCAAAGCCAGACGCTGGGCTGGAAGCCCCGCTTAGGCACCGACATAGCTGGGTAAATGGTCGTGCAGTTCTCCACCTCAGTGCTTCAGGTGCCCTCTGTAAAATGAGGGTAATGGTGCGCCCACCTCCTCAGGTTATTGCCAGGATTAAATGAGTTACCAACTGCAGAAGGCCCAGAGCATGCCTGGCACATAGGAGGGCCGGCAAACTCCAGGTATTATCGCCCGTAAACATGCCAGGCTGTACTTTCGGCCCTGCAGAGCCACTCACTTACAGAAGGCGGAGTTTATAAATGCTGGCAAAGCTCAGAGGTCCTCCAGCTGGCCCCTGAGGCGGGGGAACAGTCCAGGCCCAGCCCTGGGAGTGACTGGTCCAAGGTCGTGCAGACCCGAGACCAGTCTTCCTGAGACCTCGCTCGTGGATGACTCGCTGCCTGTCTGCTTTGAGACCCACGCATTTCACGATGCGATGCCCTAGGAGAGAGACAGTGTGTGTGACAGGCAGTGACAAATCCAGGAGGAGGAGAGTTGGGCGTCTTTCCTCCCGGACTACCTTCCTGGGGGAGGTGAGCTTGCTGGAACCTCCCAAATTGAGAGTTAGGAGGAGCAGCAGCCCACCTTGTGTCTCCTGCCGATGCCACGCCTTCCCGTAGGGACTCAGCACATCTGGGCCCGCCACCCCTTGCACCCCACGCTGCCGCAAAGGAGGGTGCTGAGCCTTGCTGGGGATGAGATCACCGCCTGGAGCAGTCTTCCTGCGTGGCTTAGGCTCCGGCGCCACCTTGTGGCCATAAGCCTGCACTGTCTTTGCACAGGTGCTGGTGCCCCAGAGGTCACTTAGACCCATTCTGAATTTTACAAATACCTCTCAGTTGTTTACCCGGGATGAAAAGACTTAAGACAGCGGTTCTCAACCTGTGGGTTGCGATCCCTTTGGCGGTCGAACGACCCTTTCACGGGGGTCGCCTAAGACCATCCTGCAGATCAGATATTTACATACCCTCTAGGTCCATCCGTGTTGTTGTGAATGACCTATTCACATAGTTTTGATGCTATTTCCTAAGGACAGTGACCCAGACTGTGTTGTGCTAAGAACACAGCTGCTTCCTTCCTGTGATCATTGGCTCACAAAGGGAGCTGGGCCTGAACTCCAGATGACCTTCCCTGAGAAGCAGAAGACTACACTCAAGTCCGCTGTGACACCCTAGAGTAGCGGTTCTCAACCTGTGGGTCGCGACCCCTTTGGCGGTTGAACGACCCTTTCACAGGGGTCGCCTAAGACCATCCTGCATATCAGATATTTACATTACGATTCATAACAGTAGCAACATTACAGTTATGAAGTAGCAACGAAAATAATTTTATGGTTGGGTCACAACATGAGGAACTGTATTTAAAGGGCCAGAAGGTTGAGAACCACTGACTTATGAGAAGATGAGTTTTCAGGAGCCAGAAGGGGCAGAATAAGTAGAAGGCACTTGATCAGGAAATTCTAGACTGGACTCCAGGGTGGGAGGCTGTGTAAGCACGATTTCCAAATTAGGTTTCAGACTGATGCAATCTGGGCTCCCAACATCCCTTTGCTCATCAGCACTGGGGAGAGAAGCTCTGGTTTCTCCCACTTGCACCTTTATTTATTTGCATACATTCCCCTGGATGCTCGCACATAGGAAATTTGAGTTTGTTTCTCTGGTAGGCATTCTCATTGAGTCAGCATGTTCTGGACTCATTGCCGTCCATTGCCCTGGCCAAGATGGGCAGAGGGGCTGGTAACTTGGGGCAAATGGGAGCTGGGGTGACAGGTCAGGTGCTGCTTTTGCCCTGGGAGGGCCGACCTAGGTGAATCTGAATGTTGCTGTTATTTGACCTGGGACCTGCCTACCTAGGCTTGGCTGCCACATCATCATTTCTCCACTATGGTCCACTTTTTGAGGCTAGGAGAGGAAGAGTCTGTGGTCTGAGAGTACCCCTGAGAGAGCATAGATCTGTGGTCTGGTCCCTGTGGGAGTCTGTGGCCCATGGCATTGGGTGTTGCAGGTGCCCATGTAGGTAGAGCTGGGTGTTAGATCACGGAAACCACATCTGACCTGTGAGGCCACAGGCACCAAGCCACCACGGGGCACATGGCTGTTCTGGGTGCTGGTGCAGAACTTCTGGACTCGCAGCTCTGCCTCAGCCCCTCAGCCAGTACCCCCTTGTCCCCCCGCCCCCGCTCTGCCTTCCCAAGCCACCCTCAGATCTGCTCAATCTGACCCTTCCCTCCACCCTTGATGCAGTCTGACCTCAGCTCCTTGTGACCTGTCTCCATAACACATGCCCGCCCTGCCCAGGTTTATTGTTGCCATCGCCTCTTCCAGTTGACCCTCTCCTTCAGGCCCCCACATTTTGGCACTGCTTTCCTCTCCTTTCCCACTTTCTCATTCCTCCCCACATCTCTCTCTCTCTCTCTCTCTCTCTCTCTGTCTCTTTCTATGTCCCTTTCCGTCTCTCTTTTTGCCTCTGCCTCTCTTTCTTTCTCTCTCTCTCTCTCTCTCTCTCTCTCTCTTCTCTCTCTCTCCCCTGGGCAGGCACAGTAACCTCCCTGCCCTTTTCTTAGCCTCTTCTCTGCTCCCTTGATTTTGGTAACTTAGTGACTGAGGCCGATTTCACTCCCCAGCCTCAGTTCCCCTATGTGTTAAATGATGCTAACCAGCCGGTCCCACAAGGCCTGGCAGGGACTCCGGAGGTGATGGGCCCAGAAACACCTGCCCTGAGCCTGGTGCACCTGCCCTTCTCCCAGCCCCTCCCCGGGCGCCCACTGCAGTCGTCCTCCCCAGTGCCTGCACCTCCTGCCTCCCTGCCTTTGGTTTCCTGCAGAAGTGTTTCTCCACGCACTCCTGGGAGTGTGTCTGTAGGGAAACAGGTGTCTGCCCCAGCTCCCCTGGGTGCGCCTTCAGAGACGCTGCGCCCGAACGCTCCCAGGAATCCAGAGAGACAGACGCCCATCGGGTGTTGGGTGGGCGCGCATTGCCTGCGTGCTGTGCTGGTTGTAGGCTTGAAGGGTTGCTTTGTGTTCCGAAGCGCATCCTGGGGGACCCCGGGGTACTGGGTCATCGTGGGGTCCAGTCCTTGATTAGCGCTCTGGAGGGAGGCCTACCATTTGGAAGTAGGGAGGAGCGTCCCTCACAGTTTTAAATTATTTTACAAATGTATGGCCGTGCGTCTTCGCCTCTGAAGCATGGGCTTCAGTAACATCGACGCAAGGTTCTTGGACAGCACCATCTCCCATTGCTCCCAGGGAAATACACAGCCCCTCTCAGCCACCAGCATTATGATCCCTGTCGTAAGTTTGCTGCAAATGTGAGCATGGGCTGCCTTTGCCATATGGTGACAGAGTCGTCCCAGGAGTCCTGTCTTCCTTCTGTAGCTGTAGGCACTGGGCACAGGGCGTGGACAGGCAGGCTCGTGTGCTCCTTGGAAAGGTGGGATAGAGAATGGGAGGGGAGGCTGGAGGGGCAGGCAGGGTCCCGTGAGCCAAGGGAGGAGCTGGGGGTTTGATTCTAAGCATTACAGGGGGTGACCTGATTGCATTTACGATTTACAAGGAGCACTGTGTGAAGAGCGATGTTTCTGGGGCCAGAGTTGGTGCTGGGACACCAGTGAGGACTTCACTTCGATTCAGGCAGGAGGGATAGTGGTGGGGACCAGACAGGTGGTGATGATGGGACAGAGAGAAGGGACAAGCCCACGGCCCCAGGTGGGCACCTGGCAATGCTCAGGTAGTGGGGACGATGTCAGGCGTTAACCGTGTTCTCAGCCTCAACGATTCAGGCTTGGCTGTGTAGGAGACCCAATGATTACATTCCCTGGGATGGTCAGGGACGCATGTGTGGCTCCATCCGATTGGCTGTGGGCCCTGGTTTGTGGTTCGTGATCTTGATCCTGATTGGGCCACAAAACCATGCTTTCTGAAGTTGCTTTTTCCTGCCGGCCTCAG
>NW_005354519.1:356591-360585 GCF_000412655.1 Myotis brandtii | reverse complement strand
GTGACTGTGGCTTGGAGACAGCTCCCGAAGGTTCGGGTAAAAGTGAGGCAGGGCGTTTTCTTACTGGACCCAGGGTGTGCGCCCACCATCTTTATCTCCTTAACCACCCCCAAGTTCGACTCTTTTCCCATGTTAAAGAAGAGTAGCAAGACACAGAGATGGAGCGATAGTCCAAGGTCCCATTAGCAAGCAACCAAGTTGGGGTTTGAACCTGCATCCTTTGCCCCGTGTCCTCTCCAAGGGAGGGGTCAGTGCGTCTGTCTGCCTGGGCCCTGGCCACACCTGGACACAGCCTCAGGGTCTCCCTAGTGTGGAGGACACACGAGCTTTGCTGTCCAATGGCTTGGGGCCGACTCCGAGTTGCTCCACCCGCCGACTGTGGGTCCCTGGCTGTTCCCACTCTGTGCTGTGTGGGGATTACACCTGCCTGTGGCCTGTGCCCTGCCATGGTACTGAGTAGGAGCTCCACAAATGCCACCCAAAGCCTTAGCACCATGTCCGTGGGCTCAGAAGACCCCTAGAGCTGAGTCAAGTGTCCGGAAAACCTCAGAGCGAAGGAGAGACACCAGCATAGCTGGCTCTGGTTTTGGGGGGCAGCATGGCCCTTCCAGAGCCCCACCCCCACCCACGCTCTCTGTTCTGTTCATCTCTCTCGGCAGGTATATCCGCACCATGTACCTGGGGATCCAGAGCCAACGGCAGAAGGAACACCAGCGACGCTTCTACTGGGCTATGATGTATGAATATGCAGACGTCAACATGTTGCGCCTCCTGGAGACCTTCCTGGAGAGCGCCCCCCAACTGGTGCTACAGCTCTGCATAATGATCCAGGAGAACAGCGCCGAGACGCTGCCCTGTGAGTGCCCCGCCCCCAGAGCCGGAACCGTGGGCTGGGGTAGGCCCCCATCCCATCTGGGGACCCCCGTGGCCATTTCCTATACACTCCATGCCCCACAGACTCTGTGGGTGTCGCCCATTCTGATCCCTGAGTCCCTGGGATGCCCAGGCCCCCATGGGATGCTGACCCGGCCCACATCAAGTGCATGAGTGGCACAGACCTTTCCCAAACACCTTTGCCCACTGCCCGCTGCCCACTGCCCACTGCCCATGCCACTTTGTTCTAATGAGTAGAGCAGAGCCAGGGCCTCTCATGTCCCTGGAGCAGCAGAGCGAGGACCCTGGTCCCCTTGGGCCGTTCCTTCGGTGCTGGCCTGAGCTGAGTGTCCCTACGTATGCAGGATGGGGAGCTGCCCAGAGACGGCACGTGACGAAAAGACTAACTCACCGCAGGCAGCGGTTTCAGACATTCTGAAGCTGTGGCTCTTGCTTCAAATCAAAGCTCACGTAGAAGCCCCATTTATAAAACAGGCTCCGGTGGCTCTGTTCTAGTTAGATGGGGGCCAGAGCCCAGCACACTCCGCCCCCTGGCCTTCTCCCCGGTCCTGGTCCCTGTGGCCCCAGGTGGTCTCCCAGGAGCCCCGGAAGCCCCCAGCGCCCAGCCTGGACAGCACTGGTCTCCACGGCAGCAGGAAGTCCGAGGCCTGGTGAGGTTAGGCTTCCCCAGACAAGGTGGATTCTCACCCCAGGTCTCGATGGTCAGACCGGCCTTGCTCCCCCATTGAGGGAGCCCTCGTGGGCCCCGGTGACAGCATGAGGTGCCCGGGCAGGCGTCCTTCCCGCTCATGAAGCCTCCACACCCACCGCCCCGAGCTCCCCAGGCCAGGGTGACATGCTCCAGGGGGAACATTTGCTGGGGCCTGGGCTAGGCCCCTTTCTTTCCCATCCGGGTCCTCCTTTTTCCAACCCTGTTTCAGTCTGAGACGCCCCCAGCAATCCAAACTGCCCTTTGCTGTTTCAGTTTCAAATTTCCTTCCCCTACCCCATGGCCCAGGCAGCCAAGATGTCCTTCCAATGTTTGATCACATCCCAGCACCACAAATAGACAGGGCAGGTGGCAGGGTGACACAGGGGTGAGCTCCCAACAGGGCATTGGTCCCAGCCGGGTTCCTGGTCACCATGTGAACCCTGCGGTGACATTGGAGATGGCCCTTCACCTTTTCGAGACCTCCTTTCCTCTTTGGAATAGGGAGGGGGGGGCAGTCATCCCGGATGTTTAGGGGATGCAGTGATGTAATGCCCGTGGATCACTTTGAAACAGTCAGACTCCGCAGGAACCTCAGGGGTGTGCTTGTCACATCCAGGCCTGGCGGTGAGCGGCTGGGCAAGGTCCTAGGGGGGTCCCCCACCTCACCTGTGGGCCATCCCTGCTGAGCGTGTCCTTTCTATGATAGTTTCTCAGACTATAAGCATGGGCTGCACCTGAAATCCCTGGAGAGGAAGCTCAAGGGGCAGCAGATGTTGCTTCCTCTTGACCTGGGAGCCCAGTGGGGCCAAGGTCAGTGAAGGCCAAGGGGCTGCTTGGCAGTGTGCCCCCAGCAGGGGCCAGGGCGAGGAGCTGGAGTGGCAGGGTCCGGGCTCTGGGGAACTCCCTGGCCCTTCCCCGCACGTGCCCCTGCAGCTCAGAGGTTGGGTGAGCATTCGCCCACATTCGTTTGGTGTATGGAATAGGTATTTCTTGAAATAATCTTTCGTGGTTCAATACATTTGGGAACCGCTGGCTAAACAAAGGTCAGTGGCTGTCTTTGCTGTTGGGTGTAAACCCTCAAACAGGGACGGGGTCTGTGGTGTAAGCAGGGTTGATGGGAAGGAAGGAGCCGGCACAGACACGAGGGGCTTGGCGTTTTGCTCGTCCATCACTTCCAGCTGTCTGTCATCACCTTACCATTTCGTTATGATAACAGGTGGCTTCCCTCTCTTTCCCCATTGGAGGCTGCATAGCATGTACGTGCTTTAAAGAAAATCAGTTCAAGCATTAGAAATTGGAGGAGGGGAGAGAACGTTGTGAACTTGAGAGGGACCCAATGGCCACACGGAAGGAATCTCCCAGCCCAGACACCTGGGAGCTCGGTGCGCGGCCCACTGGACAGGCGGCCAGCTCCCGCCCTGCTGCCCGATCGCTGCCGGGCTCTGGGGAGGGATGGCCTTTCTGTTCCTTAGTTTGGTCATTTCTGAAATGAGGGTGAAGTTAGCACCTACACAGAGGGCTGTTGTGAGCATTTAATGACATGGCAAGTGTCAGTGCCTCGTACGACATCTGGCTGTTTTGCTGTTGGTGGCAGTAGAGCTCATACTGTAGATACACTGTGTGAACTGGACTGCAGCTTTACCAGTGGGACCCATGCTGACTGGCCTTGCGTTGGCTGGCCTTTGGGGACACCTGTCCACCTTGTGCCGCTCATGCTAGTAGATGGTTAGAAAAATCACTATCACCTAGCAGTGGGTTTTCTGTTGATCTTGTCCAATGCCAGCCTCTCTAATGTTTGCCATCTCTCCACCTTCTAGTCCTCACTTATTGCTGGTTTAACAGTGCAATAGTCAAGCCTGCAATGTGGATTGTGTCCAGTTTTCCCATAAATCAGACTCAAGTGAAAAACCCTATATAATAAAAGCCTAATATGCTAAGTGCCAGGTTGTCCATTCAACCAATCAAAGTGTAATATGCTAATGATATGCTAAGGCCGTTCAACTGGTTGCTATGATGTGCACTGACCACCAGGGGGCAGACACTCAATGTAGGATCTGCCCCCTGGTGGTCAAGTGAGCTCCCACAGGGGGCATGCTGCTCAGCCAGAAGCCGGGCACATGGCTGGCGAGAGCAGCAGCGGTGGTGGGAGCCTCTCCCACCTCCATGGTAGTGCTAAGGATGTTCGACTGACGGCTTCCAGTGGTTCTCAACCTTCTGGCCCTTTAAATACAGTTCCTCATATTGTGACCCAACCATAAAATTATTTTCATTGTTACTTCATAACTGTAATGTTGCTACTGTTATGAATCGTAATGTAAATAACTGATATACAGGATGGTCTTAGGCGACCCCTGTGAAAGGGTCGTTCGACCACCAAAGGGGTCGCGACCCACAGGTTGAGAACCGCTG
>NW_005354519.1:352694-356499 GCF_000412655.1 Myotis brandtii | reverse complement strand
GGACTGCGAGAGGGTGCAGGCCAGGCTGAGGGCCCCCCCCCCCCAAGTGCACAAATTTGTGCACCAGGCCTCTAGTATAATAATAATAATGATAATGACCCATACAAATATTATGCTAGAGTCATTTGGGCATTTCAGCGGGGTCTTCCTTAAATCTGATGTCTTGGAATAAAGATAAAAATAGAGCAATAAAAGGAACATATACTGATGCACCATTTACACTGGTATGAGTCTTGGGTCTGCTGGCAGCTCTGTCCTGGGCTAGACCCGGGCTTGGAAGGATGTCCAGAACTGTGGGCAGTCAGGCAGAGCCGCAGGCGAAGTCCACCTTGGCCATTTACCGACTTATGACACGGGGCAAGTTAACTTCCCAACTGGGTGTCTTCATGTGTGAAGTGGGCATAGTAACTGCTTTGGGAAGTATTGTAGAGGTCTCATGAGCTGCACATTTGCCTCTCCAGTACCTTGCCTGGCATAGTATGGGTAGTTATACAGTCTCTCATTCAACAAAGATGCATTAAATCAGGTGCCCTAAATGTGCCATGGGCAACACAGAGCATTACAGACGTGGTCCATGCCCTCACACATCTCCCATCTCTGGGGAGACAGAACAAAAACAATTAGAAAGAGGACATGTGGTAACTGCTTTGGAGCAAGCAAATATGGTGCTGAGACCGAAGGACACAGGGCGGGGCTCAGGGAAAGCTTCTCCAGACAGCTGGCATCTGAGCTGTGTGTCAATGAGAAGGAGCCAAATCTAGGAAGAGAAGAAGAAACAGCCTTCCAGGCAAAGGGAACAGCACATACAAAGGTCCTGAGGTAGAAAAAGCCTGGCTTGTTCTAAAAAGTGTAAGGGCCCAGCATGGCTGGAGGTGGGCAGTAGGGACGAGCTAGGGAGGAGAGAGGCAGGGGAGGACAGAGGGGCAGGCAGGAGCCTGGCCAGCCTGGGCGGGCTGAGCCCAGCAAGGAGCTCGGGTTTAAACCAAGCACAGTGGGAAGGCTTACAAAGGAAAGCTATACAATCAGATTCGCTTTTAAAGAAGATTCCCTTTCCTGCTGTGCAGAGGGCAGAGCTGAAGCTGAGCTGGGAGGACCAGCTTAGCGGCTGCTGCTGCTGCTGCTGGTGGTGGAGGAGGTCCAGGCATGAGTTGATGGGGTTGAGGGTTTCTGGGAAATGATGCTGGATGTGCAGAGTTGATTGCGGCTCTGAAGAGTGAGTCAACAGGACTTAGCAGGGCTGGTGTGGGCAGTGAGAGAAGTGTGCATGCGGGGGTTTCTAACTGGTGTGTTGAGGTGGAGGAGGGGGAATCGGCAGGAGCACGAATCAAGGGTTAAGAGCTCTGTGACCTTTCCTTACTTTTGGGTTTTCTGATGCTTCCACATGAACATTGAGGGGGGAGGCACTTGCTGCACCTACATAGCACCCGATTCTGCCTTTTTTGGTTAAGCCCACACTGAGTAGTTGCCCTACGTATGGCCTCCGATGACCACCTTCCCCTGGCATCACAGCACCACCATTTGTCAGGCACCTGCCATGGGCCTGATGTTGTGTTGGGAAGGGGTTTGCAAAGACACGTCCCCTTCAGCAGTTTATGGTCTGGTGCAGCACATGTTAAATGTTTTGATGACTGTATGTACAGAGGAGGGAGTGACTGTTCCTGGGAGTGTGATGGAGGAGGTGACATTTGATCTGGGTTCTGATGGAGGAATAGGAGCTTTCCTGAAAGAGAAGGTTGGGAGGCTCTTCTGGCAGTGGAACCACAAGTGCCAAGGGACGGAGGCCTGAGAGAGCATGGAGTGGGCAGGGAGTGAGTGCTTCTAGGTGCCTAGAGCACAGGGTGTATTGCACTGAGTGTGGAGACCATGGTGATGATGATGATGACGACGACGATGACGATGATACTAGTAATGTTAGTTAAGACTTTTGGGGAGCTCAACTGTGTACCAGAGACTAGTTTAAGAAGTTTACATGGATTAACCCAGTAAAGTCCCATAGCAACCCTATGAGTAGATGCTCTAATTATTCCCATTTTATAGATGATGAAACTGAGGTCCAGAGAGGTTAAGAGACAACCACAAGGCTTATAATTGACAGGGCTGGATCTTGACCTAGGCAGCCAGCTCCAGTGCCTGTGTCCTTAGCAAGGATGGCTGTGGCTGAGTCTCAAAGAAACAGACTTGTGTGGATTCTGCAGGAACGGGTCACTGATGCAGGAAGGAAGCAGAAGTTGACATGCGTTACAGATTTGTCATCTCCGGTGTACACACGTGTGTGCATGTGCATGTATGTGCATGTGTACCCCAATGCAATTATACTGGTTAGTACAGCAGACGGTGCTTCTGGAATCTGCCCTGGGCTTGGCTTCCTGGAAATGTTCTGTCTCGGGAGCATCTGTGTGAGCCACTCTGCTCAGCGCACATGAGGAAGCCTTGCTGTCCTACTATCAGGCAGCTCCATCTGACCAGGAGGTAAGGGAATGGGCCTGAGACCCAGCTTCCCAGAACACTTCATAGTGAGAAAGACACACAGGAGCTCACATGCCTTCGACTGCCCTTTCCTTGGGAACAGTCTCTATTCCTACCTTGGAGACTAAGAGAGAGTGGCCGGACACAGTGGATGGCCTACACCGCGAGTGAGGGATTCGGGATTAAAACCCAGTGGCCCACATTTCCAGGGTGGCTCCCATTCCCTCAGTCTCCTTAGATCTCTCTGGAAACCCTCCAAGAAATCCCCAGGCAACCCCAGATATTCTCTCAGCCCAGCGTGCCCCTCACCCTCTTATCAGCTGGGGGGCAAGACTGGAAATCCCTGGGTGGAATCAGAAGCTCGAGACCCCCACAGATGCTGGGGATGGGGCTTGAAGGTAGAGTCACCTCTGGTCCCAGAAGGGCTCCAGCTGGCCCAGTGCAGACCAGCCCTGCTCAGGGACACGAGTGGGGCACATGCTTCTCCCAAGGGCAAGCGGTTCTCAGAGGACGGGAGCAGATTTGACTTGTTCTCAAAGTGGCGCTCCATCGTGCGACCCCTTACAGGTGCCTCCAAACCCTGCGAGCGGGCTTGGGCAGCTGCTGAGAGAGGACGCCTAGAAAGGCACCCTTAGTATCCAAAAGCTTTACCCTCCGACTTCAGTTTGCAAAGGGACTTGGACCTACAGAATCTTTAAAACTGGAGAGGTCGAGAGAGGCCATCTAGCCCACCCTCCTCGTTTAACATTTGGGAAGCTGAAGCACAGAGAAGCAAGTGAGCTGTTCAAAGTCACACAGCCAGGAAGGCTCCTCTTTCTGCCGCACTGTGCCTGCAGCTGAGGCGGCAGCACAGCATCTACAGGATGTGGTTCAAACGCCAAGCCCTGCCCAGGTTACCCCCACAGCCCTTCCTCCCCTCCCCCACACCTGACCATCAATAACCACGGATGTCTAGATCCAATGTCTCGAAGAAAGAGCATCTTTACTACAACAGGAAAGCATGAGGAAGTATTGAGCCCTGCCTTTAAATACCAGCCTTCTTTTAAACAAGCACCGGGCGCTAAGATTCAATTAGGGCTCTTGCTTTCTGTCTCTTTGGCATTAACCTCCCTGGTCATTTTCCTTCTTAACTTCAGTTGTGAGCTCCTTTCAATCCAAAGCCTTTCCGGTGACTCGGACCGCAGCTGCTTTTTCTGGCAAATCCCCGACTGACAGCACCCCAGCACTTAGGAAAGGCACGTGTGCCTTCGCCTCTCAGCTCCCATTAAGTCGAAGACCTGTGTCTTTCTCTTCAGCCGCCAACTCCCAAGCACTTCTTCCCCCGCCTTTCCCCGCCCCC
>NW_005354519.1:286376-352603 GCF_000412655.1 Myotis brandtii | reverse complement strand
ATGAAAGGCCTCCCGCATCCCATGGGAAGCCTCCACCCCACTTTAGTCCCCTGATCAGGTTTCCATGTGCAGAGCACAGCCTTCTGGTTCTAGCCCTCGGGAGCAGGGAAGGCCCAGGGGCTGCGTCTTTGCTGTTGGCTCAGTTACACTGCCCTCCCCACCTTCTCCCTGCAAAGGGAGACTTCCTCATCTCTCCTCCTGGGAGCTTTTTTTCTTATGTGAAAAGATGCTTTCTGTGTCTTTCCCCTGTGGACATTAGCTGTCACCCTATAAGTCTGGGACAGTTGATCATTTAGGATTTGGGTGACAATGAGGTGGAGCTGCCACCCAGAAAGCGATGGTGATCTGGTTGTGTGGCCCGAAGGTGACAGATCTGTGCTCTACATGAGAGCCATGGATTCCCCACTGTTTCCTCCTGACCAAGAAGTAAGCTGTGTTATTAAATTGACCAACCCACTGCATCCAACGACCTCATCAACTTGTCTAGACTTATCGGGCGTTTCTTATCCCCATCCCTTCCCAGTGTCGGCCACGGCTTGATGGGACCCTAGAGGAGCAGAGCCCTTCTCCCGACCTCGCCCCTGCTGAGCTGGGGTTGCCCACCTTGGAGACCTACGTGGGGTTTCAGACCAAATCGGTACAAAGATCTCCCAGTCTTTGATCTCAACTTCCAAACTGCTCAGCACATGCCTGTGTCTTGGCCAGGAAGAGATAAATGAAGGACAGGATGGGCAATCCCCCGTTCACCCCCTTCTCCTGGCTGTCTTGCATCTTTACCCAAAACTGAAATGATGAGATACACACAAAGACACGCCTGCCTCCTCCGGCCAGCTCACAGAGTAGGCCTGGCCTCTGCCGCCTCCCCCGCCTCCCGGGCATGGCCTCTCTCCAGCTCTGTGTTCCTCTTCCTTCGAGGAGACAGCCCTTCTGCTCTCCAGTGAGACGTCTGCTTGGGTGTGCACATGGGGCCCTCCGCAGCCGGCTCCCACTCACAGCCCTGCTTCCGCTACCAGTGGCTTCTCTTGAACACGACATTCACACCTTACATGTTTAGGCAGAATTTTGCAAGGATTTTAGAGAGAGACCTAAATAAAGCCCTTCATGACGTCAATCAAGCCTGAATCTGCTTGTAATTCTGGGGCCTTTCATCGGAGGTTGCCCCTAACAACTGGTAAGAGAAAAAGAGAAGGAGGATTCTTTTTCTTTTAAACTGTGGTAAGAACACTTCACATGAGATCTGCCCTCTTAACAAGTGTTTAAGTGCAAAAGAAACTGTAGTATGTACTTATACAAGGGAGAGTCCTTAGAGCTGCAGAAAAAACTATGGGAAGGACGAACTAAATCGATTTCATGACAGTTAACGCAGACGAAACAGCAATTGTTCACCTGAAAATGTTTGTGCGTAAAATGCTGGAACAAAGAGGGACACCTAGGCAGGCTTCCTGCGCCTGCACGGGCTGGCCACACAACCTTTGGGGGAGGCGCTGAGATCTGCAAGGCCAGAGCCTGCGCATTAACTGTAATTGGGCCATTCCTTTGTTTATTCAATAACTATTTATTAGGCACCTATCATGTGCCCAGAATATAAAACAAATATTTTATTTTATATACAGGTTTCCCCTGCTATCCCAAAGTCCAATGTTTCTATAAAACGTTCATAAGCTGAATGGCGTAAAGTGGAGAAGCCATTACCACTCGTTTCCACGGGAGAGTTTTGAGCATCCCCAGGTAGCAGAGCACCACACTGTAGACCCACTCAGGCGACACCTTCCATTGCACGCATTGCTGGGTGCGCACTCAAAGAGACCGCTTTGCCACCAGCAGAACCAATAGTAACTGTGGCAGCTTTCAAGGTCCTTTCTCTCTGCGTGCAAATAGTACGAATGGCGGGCAAGTTCAACACACACACACACACACACACACACACACACACACACACACACACACACTGTGTCTATCTCGTTCGCCACCACTGACACCCTTAATTCCATCCAGTTCTGCACTAAGTATAACACCCTTTCGAGCTCTGTTAGGCTTTTCTGGTCCCTTAGGTCCCATCTTGCTAACGGATGCACAAAATAAATTGAGCTACAGCTCAGATGCTCACAGACACCATTCAGAGCTGTGGGCTGAATGCTGAGAGGCAGAGAGGCTGTGTGTGCCCGGGAAGAAGCTTGGCGGGGCCACTCTCGCTGTCTGGGTGCACACTGCCTCACTACGGCTGGGCAAAACCAACACTGAACGCTGTTTTTGCTTTTCACCTTTTTTTTTTTTTGGTGTGAAAATGAAAGTCCTCTTCCAATTTCTTTCCGTTAGCAGAAACAGGTACTAATGTAGGTCTTTCATAAAAGCAAAGGGGCGCAATGCCAGCTTTGGGAAATTGGGGAACACCTGTCGTAGAAAATGACCCAGCACTCAGGGGACAATGAAGCTGGGAAGAGGGGTGGGAGGGTGCAGAGCTGTGCCCGGCTTTCAATAGGGAGGCCAGGGACGGTTTCCCAGAGGTGAACTCTGAGCAAAGATGTGAAGATGGGAGGGAGCCAGCCCCACAGATTTCTGGAGGAGAGTGTGCCAGGAAGAGGTAAGAGCCAAGGGCAAGGCCTGAGCTAAGAGTTTCTCAGTGTTTGAGGAGCAGCAGGGAGGCTGAGCTGAGTGTCCCTGGGCACTTCTATAGCTTAGCCCCGCCTGCCCGGGGGTCTTGCCAGCAGAGCCACTTTCCTCCTCCTCTTCCCCCTCCTCCCCCCCCTCCTCCTCCTCCTCCTCCTCCTTCTTCTTCTTCTAAATATTTAAACAGCTTTATTGAAAAGCAATTTTCATACTGTACAATTCACCCATGTAAAGTATACAATTCAGTGGCTTTTAGGATATTCACACAATTGTATCGTTACTACAATCAATCTGAGAACATCTTCATTGTCCCACGAAGACACCTCATCCTGCAGAACTGCTCTCCTGTGAGCTCTGCCCCTACTTTCCCACACAGGGAGCTGGTGGCTGTAGGAGCGCTGTGCTAGAGAGTGGGGAGGGATGCTGGGCAAACCTCTCGAATCCCATCTTCTCTAGGCCTGTACAGGTGAGTGAGGGCAGGAGGAACTCCTGAAGCCCCTTTCAGGCAAACAATGACCCTAAGAGAAAAGTGGGGAAATCTCAGTGAAATCTGGGCAGCAGCGATCTTTAATTATTAGGTTGGATGTTCGTGTCAGAGACAACCACGAACTCTAAGCCTCATGGGAACTTCGAGCTCCAGGAAAAACTGCAATGAAATGGTCTTCGAAAGATCTTCTCTATTCCTTAAGATGTCCAAGGAAAGAAAGGCCACATGGTTCACAAATGATGTCTTCTCACGTCACCCATCTCTGGGTCTGGGGAGAGAGTGGGAGAGAAGCGTACCTGAGAAGGATGCCTGGGGGTGAGGCCCTGTAGGCTGTTCCACTTCTGGGTGACTATGGGTGAGCCACCCTTTCTGAACCTCAACTTTTCACCCCATGAAACTTATGCCCCAGGATCCGATTACTTCTGGGCCCAATCACTTCTGGACCAATTGGAGGTGCTCGGTTGGTCAGGACAAGAGGAGTTCTAGGGGTGTGGCATCCACTCCCCTGAAACCAGAGGTAAAGGCTGGGTCTGTCACTGACCCGAAGAGAGCTGAGTCCTGTATTATTTCCAGGCCGCCTTGCACGTCCAGATCCCACGTGCCCGCCGCGGCCAGACCCTGGAGTTAAGCTGTAAAATCTGCCCAGCGTGGGGCCCATCACCACTTCTGCCACTGCTGGGGCCCCAACAGGTCCTTCACCCCTCACCTTTCTTACTCTCCTGAGACCGTCGCCTGGAAGAAAAGGTGCTGCCTCCTGTGCTGTGGTGTGGACAGCTCCAGGTGAGGCCCACCTGGCCTCACACCCCGCTCTGCACTTCGTTGCTGCATCCACTGCGCTCAGACAAGGCCCTTAACCTCCTGGAGCCTCAGGTCTTCTCAGTTGTAAACCACAGCTGGTTACTCCTGCCTCAGAAGGGTTTTGTGAAGAGTAAGTGAAATGCATTTGTCCTTGGCACAAAGAGGCACTCGGTTATGGTGGTTCGCATTTCACTCTCAGCTGTCAAAGGCACGCGTTGCCCAGCATCCTCAGTAAGGATCTGGTTTGGTGAAGTCATTTTACCTGGTGGGCTTTTCTCATCCAGGGCCACCCAGCCCGCAGAATTCAGGCTAAGGGGGCAAGGACCACTTCCAGGTCAGCCCCCACACAGTCCGTGCCAACCTCACCTGCTCAGCAGTCCTGCCTCCTTCCACCAGGCTGCTCACCTGAGCTGCCACGTTGCTGAACAGTGGTGCCGCCCTGTCCAGAGCACAGCTGGCACCGCTGGGCTGTGAGTAGAGGCAGTGAGGCCACACCGTCCACCGTGAAGATGATGGTTTCGGTTAACCCAGGGCTGTCACCCTCAGGGACTCAGTGGCTCCAGGTAAAGCAACCCCAAACCAGTGCGGCTGGGAGAATTTCAGGAGTTTTGATGGCCACGTCATCTCTCACACCGTGGGAGACAGGACAAGCCTGACTCCAGCCTTTTAAAAAGATCTCTCAGCTTCTAATGACTACAACTTTCTGAGTTGCCTCCCACACAAAGCCTGCAGCCCGCCCCTCCCCTATCACATTTCTGACAGGTCAGGCGACAGGAAGAGGGGGCTGCAGTGACCTTTGCTCTTTGCCTTGAGAGGCCTGATCTCAGTCCACTCCATTTGCAGAATCTTAGACTCCCAGCAGGTGCCTCCTCTTCCTACAAACATACTTACACAAGGGCCTGCAGGTGGGGTGGAGCTGGGAGCTCTCCTGGCCTTGGCCATAGGCCTGCTCCCCTCAGGGAAGTGCACAATTTCATGAGGGAATCATTTAGGGTAGGCTTTTGTTGAAACAAAATATTCTGTATAAGTCTGATGGTCAATGATAAAGCATTACACAAATCAAATGCATCTGCATTGAGCACCTGCCGTGCATCAGGCTCTGAACCAGCCTTTGAGGGCACAGCGATGAACGGGGCAGGTGGGGCCTCTGCCCTCTGGGGCCAACATTTTAGTAAACAATAAGTGATACCAATTCAAATATAATTGAGTTATTTATATTATATATATAGAGAGAGTGTGAGTATATAGATACATATTGTATGTATGTATATACATACAGGGTGTCCCCCCCAAAAAGGTATACACATTTTAATAGCTGATAGCTCCATTTCAAAAATGAAATATATTTTAATAAACACTGCCTTTATAACTATTCAAAGTGTGTGTATACATTTTTTGGGATACCCTATATTTGTAAATACATATATAATATTGTATAGTATAGTGGCCCGGAGGAGGGACAGAGAATACTAGTATAACATTAGCCACATCTCTGGAACTAGAGCATACTGTGTATGAATATTATAGTCATGTGCCACATAATGATGTTTTGGTCAACAGACAGTGCACATATAAGATGGTGGTCCAATAAAATTATAATGGACCTGAAAATGGCTATCACCTCGTGACATCCTAACTGTCATAACATTGTAGCATAGCTTCTGTGTTTGTGGTGATCCTGGTGTAAGAAAACCCATTGCGCTTCCAGTCATATAAAAGTAACACATACGGTTATGTATAGGACATCTCTACCAATAAGAGGGTAATATACAAATAGTCAGGATGCCGTCACACGTAATGACCGAGCAGCAGGAGGCTGCGTGCGCAGCAGGCGTAGGTAGGTGGGGACTTGCAGCATCGGAGAGGGGCTGGGGCCCGACGGAGGCCTCCATGCAGCAAGGCCTGGGGGTCCCTCGGCTCCACGCGGCGCAGAGGCAGGACCCCCGGTTCCGGCCTACATCTTTGGGGCAATCCATCGAGGAGCCCCAGATGGGTGGGCGGGGCCTACCTCTTTGGGGTGATGGATCGCGGGGCTCCTGCACTGTGACAGCGCACAGGCCCCCCCCCCAGTGCATGAATTTTGTGCACCGGGCCACTACTATATTGATGATGATAATAAGTGGCTATGTTACTGGCTTATGTATTTACTGCACAATACTTTTTATTATTATTTTAGAGTGTTCTCTTTCTACTTATAAAAAAGGTTTGCTGTACAACCATATGGCATGTTACACTGGCAGCAGCCTCATACATCCTGTGTCTACCGCGTCATTGATTGCATCATTTTCTCTTGTGCTTGATTTTTTGTCTTGTTGTTTTGTACAGTAACACGCTGTACAGGCTTGAAGCCTAGGAGCAACAGGCTTTACCATATAGCCTAGGTGTGTAGTGGGCTAGACCATGTAGGTTTGTGTAAGTGCACTCTCTGATGTTCACACAATGACAAGATCCTCTTTCTCAGAATGCACCCCTATTGTTAAGCAGTGTGTGATCAATATGTGTATGTACACTATACATATTCTTTCTCTCTATATATATTTGTATATTTTATATGTAGTATAGTATGTATATGTTTCAAAGATGTGCCTTTATGCTTTACATTCACAGTTCATCAAATCCTCCAAATCCACATTTACCCATGGTTCACAAACAATAAGCTAAGGCAGGTCTGTTTGTATCAGAGCCCATGTCCTTTCCAGGGTGTCTCACAGCCTCTGTTAAAATGTAGTCACTCTGGGAACATCAGAGCATTGAACTCGGTCAGCCATTTGCTGTAACATGAGAATGGGTTTGTTGGAACATTCTAGGGATGGAAAACAGCCTTGTTGGTGTGTTCCAGGCCAGCCAGGACCCAGCATCCACGAGGCTCGTGCCATGCCAGCTGAGTGGCTGACATTTGTTCTAGGATCTCTGAAGTGTGCCTTTACCCAGCCCGCTGTGAAGATGGCATTTTGATAGCTCTGACAGCATCTTAGAGAGAAGAGATAGTGAAGCAGGGGCTGAATTTAGCTTTCTTCCTGCTGGGTCCTTTAAGTACTGGTGTTTGACCTTGAAGCTGCATACCTTCCTATTGTCCATCACATGGGGAAGCGAGGGTCCATCAGGAGGCAGAGGGAGGGAGGGAGAAATGTGAGCATGAGTCTTTATTGTGGTTCCGTGGGAAGGAATGGTCAGGGCAGTGGAAGCAGGTGTAGGATGGGCTAGTTCAAATAGTTTGAGAGGCTCTGGGGCCCTGGGGCACTGGGCTGTCTGGTACCCGGGCCTGGGGTGACTAGAGCAGGAGGCTGGTGGCCTGGGAGGGTCAGAGCCCAATAAAGGAGGTGGTTGGGGGTGCAGGCTCTGGATGGATTTGTTTGCAGGGGAAAGGCACCAGTGAGGGAGGGAGAAATGTGAGCATGAGTCTTTATTGTGGTTTCTGTGGGAAGGAATGGGCAGGGCAGTGGAAGCAGGCGTAGGATGGGCTAGTTCAAAGCGTTTGAGGGGCTCTGGGGCCCTGGGGCCCTGGGCTGTCTGGCACCCGGGCCTGGGGTGACTAGAGCAGAAGGCTGGTGGCCTGGGAGGGTCAGAACCCAATAAAGGAAGTGATTAGGGGTGCAGGCTCCGGATGGATTTGTTCGCAGGGGAAAGGCACCAGTGGCTGGCTATTTCTATCAATTTGTAAACCCTGGGAGGGGTAGTCCCTCCAGAGTGATGTGGGGATCACATCCTATTCAAATACAAAATTGTGATGAAAATGGGTATGTCAGTACTTAGAAAAGACTATGCTCAAAAAAAAACCACCCTAGAACAGCGATTTTCCAACTTTTTCATCTCATGGCACACAAACTAATTACTAACATTTTGCAGCACACCAAAAAATATCTTTTTTGCCGATCTGACAAAACGAATAGGTGTAATTTTGATTCATTCACACTGGATGGCTATTGTTGTGTTGGCTGTTGTCATTTTTTTTTCATTTGACAATCTAAGGGAAAGGAGGTCGGTCCTGACTAAATAGTCAGGTATTGTGTGTTTAAAAAATTCTTGTGGTACACCCATGTGCCACGGCACACTGGTTGAAAATCCCTGCCTTAGACCTTAGTTACTGGGAGCATATTTTCAGTGAAAGTTTTAAAGAGATTGGTTTCTTTGTTGCTGTTACTTAGACTGACAGACTATGATTCTAACAGACAGCATTGGTTTGCCCAGAAGTACTGTGCTGGCATGAAGCAGCACCTTATGGGGCTCTTCTAATTTGCAATGATGCCCACCAAGCTTCTCAGAAAGGAGAGTTGGTCTTGGCATGAAGGAGAACCTTATGGGGCTCTTCTAATTTGCAATGATGCCCACCAAACTTCTCAGAAAGGAGAGTTGGTTTTTGCTGGTAAATGTTTAACAACTGGCTCTTAGCAGAATTGGGGGAATCCTGCTTTTGTAGCACTTGCCAATTTCTTTGGTATAAATACGGCCACCACATTTATTTTAAGTCTCCAACATGACATCAAATAGCCCACAAAATTCCTGCAAATGTAACAATTGGACCTCACAAGCCAGGAAGAGCCAGCCTCCGCACCGTGATCCTGTCTGGGGAGTGAGGTAACCCCAGGTTGCAGCATCAGCGTTCTTGCTTACTTACCTATGTAACCTTGGTCAAGTTACTTGAGTCTTTGATCCTGGCTCATAGATGGCATCCATGAGGCTTGTTTCTTTCCCCCTGGTTTCCTGCTTAGTAAAGTACCTTTATGCCATCACCCCTTGCTGTGTGCCTGGGTGGAGGTGAGGACAGGAGACAGACGGTGTTGCTTAAAGAGCCATGCACACAGCTGTGTTATCTTTTTTCTGGGAGCATTTCCAAGAAGAGACTGGGCTTTTTAAAAAATGTAGCAAGATAGGGGGAAGTTGACAGGTGGAAGGGAAGAACTGCCCAAATTAAAGGAACTCAGTGTGGGGAAATAAACAATGGGAATTTGAAAAGCAGATGGTAGAGTTTCCCCCTAACGTTAGCTTCAGTGGTAGGGAGGGAAGAGGCGATGGTTGAGAGAGGGACATGCTGACCTTGACCTGCAGGCAGACAAATAGCCATGTTTCTTGGTTTGGGGAATCTCTAGGGGACCAACCCAGTAGGGTCCAACACCCTACAAATTAGGTGAGCATGCAATGTCAGAACATAGCTGTGGCCACATTCAAGTTCAGTTTCCTCATCTGTGAAATGGGGATAATAGCCCAGCAGGGGGAGGATGCCAGACTGGGGGATAGCTAATGGTCAAGTTTGAAGGACAGAGCAGGGTCCAAATGCCAAATGTTACACAGAGTTAGGAGTGCACTGAACCAATCCTCTTAATGCTGCACTTGGGAATTGGTTGACCACCTCAATGAGAACTCTCCAAGAGAGTGAAGGGAGCAAGAACATCACTTTTGAGAAGGTTGGAGGAGAAGAGACAAAGAGAGGTGGGGTTTCACTGGGAGAGGATGCAAGGTCCAGGGAGCTACTCTTTGTAAAATGGGAGGAACGTGACTATGTGATGGGAAGAAGCCAGGGAGAGGGAGCTGTGGGTCCCTGCACAGCTGGCTCTTCCCACCCCTGCCCTACCTGTGCTTAGCGTCTATCCAATCCCTCTTCCTTAAGTGTTTTCCCAACATGTGATTTAGTGGAGGGACTGAGCACTTTGTGGCAGAGGGTAGAAGAGGGCAGCTGATGACAGATCTAGGTGGGCACATCCCATTCTGCAAAACAGAGTCCTGCCATGGACCCCATCCACTTTCACTCAGAAGCAGTCTCATAGTCATCTGTGGATACTCCTGTGGCTTCTCAGAGCACTCCTCAAATCACATGCTGTGGTCTCCCTCTGAGATGCTCTAGTATTTTGGTTTCTTTTCCCAGTCCCCTTTCTGGTGGTGCTTCGGGGCTCCCATACACTGGCCCCTCAATGCAGCCCTGACCCATTCTGAGCCATGGCCCTGCCTTCTACTTCCCAAACCTCAGCCTCCCTATGTCACCCTGAAGGCTGGGCCCTCCTACTGTCTCTGAGCCCTCCCACTGCATCATAGCCTCCGGGTCTTTCACATTATCTGTCCCTACCCTCTGATTTTAGAGTCCCGTCCTTTCTCAGATAACCTGTCTCTGTGCTTCTCACATGATGGGACAGCCACACTCACACTTTTTTGCTTTGTTTCCCAATTGGCAACAGTTTAACTGACAGTGACCCTTGGATATTGCAATGTCACCACCAAATTGGGCCTTCCCTGATGGCTACCCCTCTTCAGTAAGGGGTATCCAACTGCATGGTGTGGCCCCTTCTGCTCTGTTCTGTTGGTTATAGTTGTGGTCCTTCCATTCCTGGAAACCTTAGATCCTAGGTTCGTTGATCAGAGCCTGAAGGTTCCTCTCCCAAGCCTTTCTCAGGGGAGTGGCCCCCCAGGAGGCTCCAGCGTAGTGACTCCTAGCTGCCTGGGCTGGACTCGGTCAGCTCAGTGGGCCAGCTGCAAGCCCCACCTCCTGGTCTGCACCAGGAAAAGTGAGCAAGCCATGAAGGTCACTGCCCAGAACTTGTCACAGTCAAACGTGAAGTGTTTAACAATTTCCAGCCTGATCTTTGGAATGCAGAAAGTGATCGAGCTGTAGCTAGAAGCAAATCATAAATGCTCCCAGGCCCATCCAAGAATTTCACTGGGGCCACGGGGCCACCGGGCTGCTTCCACAGCGGGTTCCCGTGAACTTGGGTCTTGGCCAGGGTAACGCATTGACTTCTGGGTTGACCTCAGGCAAGACAGAAAGCTTCCAAGTGAGCCACTGCAGAGAGGGAAAATCCCACACTTCCTCCCTCTGTAGTGGAATACACTGCAGGCCTTGGAAGATTAATCACTTAACAGAGGGAAAGTGATCTCAGTTAATTCTGTTGGCATCACCTCTTTCTTTGTGGCTTGAATGTTACTCCACTGAAGAAAGTAGAATAGAATTAAAATTTGGTTTTTAGTTCCATAATCAAGGGCTTCTATCAGATAGCCATGGGTACTGTACTTCTTGTCCACTCTTGGTAAAAGATTCAAACCCTCTGCACCCAGTGTGCCCAGACTTTCTTTCCTCTCCCCTCACCCAGACCCTTCCAAGGCAATGCCTGCAGGGCCCGTTAGTACAGTGGTGACTTTCAAGGCCACTGGAGTCAGACTCTGAATTTGAATCCCAATTCAACTTCTTAACAGATGAATACTTTTTGAAAATCATCTTGTTTCTTCATATAAAAAATGGGATTAGAGCACTGTATTAGTTTGCCAGGGCTGCTGTAACAAAATACCACAGGCTGGGTGGCTAAAACACCAGATATTTATTTTCTCACAGTTCTAAAGACTGGAAGTCCAAAATCAAGGTGTTGGCAGGGTTGGTTTCTCCTGAGGCCTCTCACCTTGGCTCGTAGATGGCTGTCTTCCCAGTCAGCTTTGGTAGAATTTCCCTCTGATTACTAAGGGTTAGTAGTACCTCTGAGACATATCATTATCCACATCAAGAAATGAGTTCACAAAGAGAGGGGTGACGTCACAGAGACGTTTAAAAGGGACTCTCCAAGGATGCTCCAGTGTTGGTAATAAGCCTAGTATAGACTATCAAGATGATTGCAAATCCCTGCCTTCCAGAAACCTACAGCCCAAATCATGTGACTCATAAGGGGACCTATTTCCCTCTCTGCCCCAATCCAACAGACAACATGAACAGAGGAGGCTCAAAGGTTAGCGTAACCACTGTGACATGGTTGCAGAGCACCCATGTCCTCACCAGATGCTGTGGAAATGCCTTGTGTGTACAAAGGGCAAGGCAGGACACCTAAGTACCCTGTTCAGAACTTTCCAGAAAACTAAGAGGAAAGTCATTAGGCGTTTTCAAGATTGGCTTCTATGGAGAACTTAACCATCCAGGATTTTTCTGTGGTTATAGTAACATACTGGTTTTTGTTTTCACCCTATCCTGTTCTGCAAGCTGCAAACCAGAACATCTCCTTGAAATGTTGGAAGGCTGGGCTGTGTGAGATGGGTCAGTGCAGGGAGGGTGTAAAATGACAGAGGATTTTGATTCTTCATTGAGGTTTGGAGATGAATGGAGAGATGGGCAGGGACCTGGGGAAGATGAACAGAAGCCTGATGCTCTGGGGCAGTTTACTTAGTCTTTTGATGAATGGGCTCCTAGATCTGACCTTTGAGCTTAAGAGAAAATGACTAGGAAACATTGATTTCAGCTTGAAAGAATGTTGTGGGGAATTATGCTCTGGTGCGAGGGTGGGGAATGTGGTAAGTAGATGTTGTCTGTGGAACACTATTCAGGACCTCAGTTGAGTTTGGCTGCATTTAGTTTTGAAATGTTGGGAGAAAGGAAAAGCAGAAGAGATGCTAGATGGACTGAGTGAAGATAACACATGCGGGAGTCAGGTGGTGATGGGGTATCTTGCTTAAGAGGAGATTGTATGATTATATCTGACCAACGATTGCTTGCTCATGGGTGGGTCTGGAGAAACTCTATTAACTATTTATTGTGTGTAGTTTGATTTAGTTACTCATATCAAATAAGCAGTATTATAAATAAAATTGCCCTTGGTGATTCCAGTATCACTTGAGATCAGATACATTCACTTGCCTGTTGAGGAGAAATGCAGTGAATGCCATGCAGAGCCTTGGAAACCAAGCTGGTGGGGGAAAGGCATCCTCATACCATGAGTTTTACCGCTGCTGGGTCAGGACGGGGCCTCGTAAGATCTCAGAGAACATGCAGCAGTGGTTTGTTGGAGAAAGCAACAAGGATCGTGGGGAGGCCAAGAGAGAAGAATGAGTGAGAAAGGCAGCCAGCGAAACAGACAGACTACCCCAGAGTCCTTGATCAGGGTGTCCTTAGGGAGCGGATGAGGGAGGGAGAAGCTAGGTGGAGGAAGGTTTAGTGAAGGGCTCCTTGAGGCCTGAGTGAACTGATGAAAAGGCAAAAGAGTGACTCCAGTACCTTCCCGCAGGAGAAGGGTGTGGATCTAGGGGCAGAGAGTAAGCTATCAGCCTTCACAATGGGTGATCCCCTCTATGAGTTTCTCTGAGAGCATGGGCTCCTGGTGACAAGGACACCATCCCCTGCCACACATCTGTGTGCAACAAGGATCCCGTGAACTCGGAATTCCTTAAAATAGAACACATGTGGTCCCATCACAGCAGATGCAATGAGGCACCACAGTGGCCCCCGTTCTCAACCCCCTTGGCAAAGCACGTCAGCCTCAGCTTCACTCTTGAGCAGTGAATCTCCAGGAGTTCTGGGCTGGGTTGTGGAAACTGAAACTAGATTTTCAAAAGCTGTCAGCTTAGGGAGCAGCTGTGACCTCCAAGTTCGGTTCCTGATTCTGTGTTTCTTTCTCCCTCCTCCTTTAGATCTCGGTGTGTGTGGGCGTCTCCTCAGCTGGCAGCCCTGCTGTGCCCTGCAGTTGACATCCAAGGTTTTGACTGTGTGGGTTTGTGTCTTTCCGGCAGGTGTCTCCTCTGTGACTTCCCTGATGTCCCTGGCTTGGGTGCTAGCCTCCTATCACAAGCTGCTGCGGGACTCCAGGGACGACAAGAAGAGTATGAGCTACAGAGGGGCCCTCATCCACCTCTTCTGGCGCCTCTTCACCATCTCATCCAGAGTTATCTCTTTTGCCCTCTTTGCTTCCATCTTCCAGCTCTACTTCGGGATCTTCGTGGTGGTTCACTGGTGCGCCATGGCCTTCTGGATCATCCATGGCGGAACAGACTTCTGCATGTCCAAGTGGGAGGAGATCCTCTTCAACATGGTGGTAGGGATTGTGTACATTTTCTGCTGGTTTAACGTCAAGGAAGGGCGGACTCGATATCGAATGTTTGCATATTACACGATAGTCTTGACCGAGAATGCTGCCTTGACGTTCCTTTGGTATTTTTACAGAAACCCGGAGACCACTGACTTCTATGCGGTGCCAGCACTGTGTTGTGTCTTTATTAGCTTTGTGGCTGGGATCGCACTGATGCTCTTATATTATGGTGTGCTGCATCCCATGGGGCCACGAGCTAAGATCTTTGCCAGCTCCTGTTGTGCCGAGCTGCTCTGGGGCATCCCTTTGCCCCCCGATGTTGAGCCCATGGCGCCTCAGACCCCTGGGTACCGGGGGACCCAGGTCACGCCTACCAGAGCCGTAACGGAACAACAGGAGGATCTCACGGCTGACACTTGCTTGCCCGTTTTCCAAGTGAGACCCATGGGGCCCTCCACCCCGTCGGGGCGTCCTTACCACCCAGAAGGGCCCCTCATTAAGATTGACATGCCAAGGAAGAGATACCCAGCTTGGGATGCTCATTTTGTAGACAGGAGGTTGAGAAGGACTATTAACATTCTGCAGTATGTCACCCCCTCCGCGGTAGGCATTCGGTATCGAGATGGACCGCTCCTTTATGAGTTGCTACAGTATGAGTCTTCACTCTAAGAGCGTCTTGACCCAAGTTGAGAAGGGGACCTTAAGTTGGTTTGCGGTTAACACCGCTTGCAAGAAATATAACCCTCCCTTCTCCCAATACACAAAATCACAACCACCACCACCATCACCACCTCCACCACCACCGCTACAAAAAAAAGAAAATAATACGTCACAACCCCTTCAGATAAGCTTTCTTTCCAGTCGCTGTATGTATACAAAGATATTCTCTATGTTTTGTAAGTAAAAACAAAAAGAAGACCTTTCTTTTGTTTTTTACACATAAGAAACAGTATTGAAAATCCCACACTATTGTTCATAGGGTGGAGAAGGAGGAGCTGTCTCCACTCCAAAAGAAAAAAAAATGTTTTATACCTTACACCAAGTGTAGATCATTTATGGGATTGGTGCTGATTGAAAGAACAAAACAAACGAAACAAAACAAAATAAAACAAACACAAACAAACAAACAAACAAACCTTCAACTGCCTTATGCCCTTAGGTGCTGAGTTTAAAAGATTCAAACCCTCTGCACCCAGTGTGCCCAGACTTTCTTTCCTCTCCCCTCACCCAGACCCTTCCAAGGCAATGCCTGCAGGGCCCGTTAGTACAGTGGTGACTTTCAAGGCCACTGGAGTCAGACTCTGAATTTGAATCCCAATTCAACTTCTTAACAGATGTATACTTTTTGAAAATCATCTTGTTTCTTCATATAAAAAATGGGATTAGAGCACTGTATTAGTTTGCCAGGGCTGCTGTAACAAAATACCACAGGCTGGGTGGCTAAAACACCAGATATTTATTTTCTCACAGTTCTAAAGACTGGAAGTCCAAAATCAAGGTGTTGGCAGGGTTGGTTTCTCCTGAGGCCTCTCACCTTGGCTCGTAGATGGCTGTCTTCCCAGTCAGCTTTGGTAGAATTTCCCTCTGATTACTAAGGGTTAGTAGTACCTCTGAGACATATCATTATCCACATCAAGAAATGAGTTCACAAAGAGAGGGGTGACGTCACAGAGACATTTAAAAGGGACTCTCCAAGGATGCTCCAGTGTTGGTAATAAGCCTAGTATAGACTATCAAGATAATTGCAAATCCCTGCCTTCCAGAAACCTACAGCCCAAATCATGTGACTCATAAGGGGACCTATTTCCCTCTCTGCCCCAATCCAACAGACAACATGAACAGAGGAGGCTCAAAGGTTAGCGTAACCACTGTGACATGGTTGCAGAGCACCCATGCCCTCACCAGATGCTGTGGAAATGCCTTGTGTGTACAAAGGGCAAGGCAGGACACCTAAGTACCCTGTTCAGAACTTTCCAGAAAACTAAGAGGAAAGTCATTAGGCGTTTTCAAGATTGGCTTCTATGGAGAACTTAACCATCCAGGATTTTTCTGTGGTTATAGTAACATACTGGTTTTTGTTTTCACCCTATCCTGTTCTGCAAGCTGCAAACCAGAGCATCTCCTTGAAATGTTGGAAGGGTAGGGCTGTGTGAGATGGGTCAGTGCAGGGAGGGTGTAAAATGACAGAGGATTTTGATTCTTCATTGAGGTTTGGAGATGAATGGAGAGATGGGCAGGGACCTGGGGAAGATGAACAGAAGCCTGATGCTCTGGGGCAGTTTACTTAGTCTTTTGATGAATGGGCTCCTAGATCTGACCTTTGAGCTTAAGAGAAAATGACTAGGAAACATTGATTTCAGCTTGGAAGAATGTTGTGGGGAATTATGCTCTGGTGCAAGGGTGGGGAATGTGGTAAGTAGATGTTGTCTGTGGAACACTATTCAGGACCTCAGTTGAGTTTGGCTGCATTTAGTTTTGAAATGTTGGGAGAAAGGAAAAGCAGAAGAGATGCTAGATGGACTGAGTGAAGATAACACATGCGGGAGTCAGGTGGTGATGGGGTATCTTGCTTAAGAGGAGATTGTATGATTATATCTGACCAACGATTGCTTGCTCATGGGTGGGTCTGGAGAAACTCTATTAACTATTTATTGTGTGTAGTTTGATTTAGTTACTCATATCAAATAAGCAGTATTATAAATAAAATTGCCCTTGGTGATTCCAGTATCACTTGAGATCAGATACATTCACTTGCCTGTTGAGGAGAAATGCAGTGAATGCCATGCAGAGCCTTGGAAACCAAGCTGGTGGGGGAAAGGCATCCTCATACCATGAGTTTTACCGCTGCTGGGTCAGGACGGGGCCTCGTAAGATCTCAGAGAACATGCAGCAGTGGTTTGTTGGAGAAAGCAACAAGGATCGTGGGGAGGCCAAGAGAGAAGAATGAGTGAGAAAGGCAGCCAGCGAAACAGACAGACTACCCCAGAGTCCTTGATCAGGGTGTCCTTAGGGAGCGGATGAGGGAGGGAGAAGCTAGGTGGAGGAAGGTTTAGTGAAGGGCTCCTTGAGGCCTGAGTGAACTGATGAAAAGGCAAAAGAGTGACTCCAGTACCTTCCCGCAGGAGAAGGGTGTGGATCTAGGGGCAGAGAGTAAGCTATCAGCCTTCACAATGGGTGATCCCCTCTATGAGTTTCTCTGAGAGCATGGGCTCCTGGTGACAAGGACACCATCCCCTGCCACACATCTGTGTGCAACAAGGATCCCGTGAACTCGGAATTCCTTAAAATAGAACACATGTGGTCCCATCACAGCAGATGCAATGAGGCACCACAGTGGCCCCCGTTCTCAACCCCCTTGGCAAAGCACGTCAGCCTCAGCTTCACTCTTGAGCAGTGAATCTCCAGGAGTTCTGGGCTGGGTTGTGGAAACTGAAACTAGATTTTCAAAAGCTGACAGCTTAGGGAGCAGCTGTGACCTCCAAGTTCGGTTCCTGATTCTGTGTTTCTTTCTCCCTCCTCCTTTAGATCTCGGTGTGTGTGGGCGTCTCCTCAGCTGGCAGCCCTGCTGTGCCCTGCAGTTGACATCCAAGGTTTTGACTGTGTGGGTTTGTGTCTTTCCGGCAGGTGTCTCCTCTGTGACTTCCCTGATGTCCCTGGCTTGGGTGCTAGCCTCCTATCACAAGCTGCTGCGGGACTCCAGGGACGACAAGAAGAGTATGAGCTACAGAGGGGCCCTCATCCACCTCTTCTGGCGCCTCTTCACCATCTCATCCAGAGTTATCTCTTTTGCCCTCTTTGCTTCCATCTTCCAGCTCTACTTCGGGATCTTCGTGGTGGTTCACTGGTGCGCCATGGCCTTCTGGATCATCCATGGCGGAACAGACTTCTGCATGTCCAAGTGGGAGGAGATCCTCTTCAACATGGTGGTAGGGATTGTGTACATTTTCTGCTGGTTTAACGTCAAGGAAGGGCGGACTCGATATCGAATGTTTGCATATTACACGATAGTCTTGACCGAGAATGCTGCCTTGACGTTCCTTTGGTATTTTTACAGAAACCCGGAGACCACTGACTTCTATGCGGTGCCAGCACTGTGTTGTGTCTTTATTAGCTTTGTGGCTGGGATCGCACTGATGCTCTTATATTATGGTGTGCTGCATCCCATGGGGCCACGAGCTAAGATCTTTGCCAGCTCCTGTTGTGCCGAGCTGCTCTGGGGCATCCCTTTGCCCCCCGATGTTGAGCCCATGGCGCCTCAGACCCCTGGGTACCGGGGGACCCAGGTCACGCCTACCAGAGCCGTAACGGAACAACAGGAGGATCTCACGGCTGACACTTGCTTGCCCGTTTTCCAAGTGAGACCCATGGGGCCCTCCACCCCGTCGGGGCGTCCTTACCACCCAGAAGGGCCCCTCATTAAGATTGACATGCCAAGGAAGAGATACCCAGCTTGGGATGCTCATTTTGTAGACAGGAGGTTGAGAAGGACTATTAACATTCTGCAGTATGTCACCCCCTCCGCGGTAGGCATTCGGTATCGAGATGGACCGCTCCTTTATGAGTTGCTACAGTATGAGTCTTCACTCTAAGAGCGTCTTGACCCAAGTTGAGAAGGGGACCTTAAGTTGGTTTGCGGTTAACACCGCTTGCAAGAAATATAACCCTCCCTTCTCCCAATACACAAAATCACAACCACCACCACCATCACCACCTCCACCACCACCGCTACAAAAAAAAGAAAATAATACGTCACAACCCCTTCAGATAAGCTTTCTTTCCAGTCGCTGTATGTATACAAAGATATTCTCTATGTTTTGTAAGTAAAAACAAAAAGAAGACCTTTCTTTTGTTTTTTACACATAAGAAACAGTATTGAAAATCCCACACTATTGTTCATAGGGTGGAGAAGGAGGAGCTGTCTCCACTCCAAAAGAAAAAAAAATGTTTTATACCTTACACCAAGTGTAGATCATTTATGGGATTGGTGCTGATTGAAAGAACAAAACAAACGAAACAAAACAAAATAAAACAAACACAAACAAACCTTCAACTGCCTTATGCCCTTAGGTGCTGAGTTTCATTAAGTACTGTCACGTTTTTCTCACGCAAAACTCTCTGGTGGTTTTGGCACCAAGAGAGGGGAAATTAAACAATCAAATGAAACAAATCTAGAAACGAAAACGAAAACCAACCAACAAATAAAACACAAAGCAATTATTCTTCCTATCTGACTATTTGTATTGAAGAAAACAAATTCACCAAAAGCAAAGGCATAGAAACCCCAATTTCTGTTCCGTTTCACTCCTTGCTCTCCCGTCCCTGTCCCCAGATTAACAGCACCTTCTAGGAGCCAAATGGCCATTTGGAACTCAAATGGCTGGGAAAGCTCCTTGAAGGTTGATCTTGTGCCATTTACCATTCACCTAGTTCGGATCACATTTGTTTCCTGGTGAAAAGCAAAACAGAATAAAACAAACAAACAAACAAAAACCCCACCCCAATCATTCAATGAGAACAGGAAATTCTAAAGCAAATTAAAGATTTCCATCTATTTAATCAAAGAAAATCAGTAATAATAAAACTCAGCATAGTAGCAAAAAGAACAACATCAATTTAAAGGCACAATACTTAATCAGTGACTGGCAAAAAAACGATTTTGGTCTGTCCTTTTAAGGCCGTGAAAGGTATACATTTATCACACGTGATATTGTGTAAGGCCTCTTCTGTTTCCATTTGGTGGGAAGCCTTAAATTGATCTGGAAAGAATTCTTCATTCTTCATTTGTGTTTTTTAAAAATATTAACACAGAGGAAAATTAGATTATATATATATATAAAAAAACCACCATGTCAAATTGAATAACTGACCCATTTCAAAGACTGTTTGGTGCTTCTGTCTTTCACCATTGTGGTTGGCTGAAACTCATTCAGCTCACTTGGTGCATCTGGGGTGAGTGGGAAATTGTGTGTGTGTGTGTGTGTGTGTGTGTGTGTCCACAGCACACGTATATTTGTGTGTATGTGTCTGCTGCAAGGTCTTGCCAGAAATGTGGAAAACTGCTCTAAGGCAGACTCTGGGTATGCTAAGGTGGAGTGTAAGAGGGCTAGGGAGGGGGGAGCAGGAAGGAGGGGGTGGTGCTGGAATATGAGCCCCTGTCTGGATGGCGAGACTCACACCAGCAGCATATTCTGGGTCTTAGAGGCCGTGTCATTTGGGTGAAGATTTATTATTTTTCTCATTGTACCAAATTGAATTTTGAGAGGTGTTGCAATATGTTCAATCATTTTTTAAATGTTATTTTTCAAAGTATTGCTCCTGTAAGGAATATTCTGTTCTAGGACATCGTTTCAATCCCATTGTATTTCTACTTGGGCACCAAAAAAAAAAAAAAAAAAAAAAAGGAAAAGAAAAAAATCACAAAAACAAAAAATCTCTACAAAAAAGATATATATATATAAATATATATATACACACACACACACACACTATTTTTTAGCAAATACTCTTAGTCTTTGTTGTGTGTAGCTGCGATTTTTTTTTAAATTTCCAGATATAACTGTTTAGGGTGCAAGACCTCACATTGAACTATTCTTAAGAGAAGTTCAAACTCTGAGGAATTGTTTGTTTGTTTTTATGTTGGTGGGTTTTTTAAAAGGAAATTATTATTCAAAGAGGCTTCTCCTTCTTACCTTCTTCACTGTTTATCTAAAGATTTTTTAAAAATAAGTTTTAAATTTTAGTTAGTTGTAAATCTGGATGTTCCTTTCTTTGTCCAGATCTCTTTGATTTCCTTTATTGGTACTAAACTTTGCAGTGCTGTCCTGTCCCCCTCCCTGACTTGGTTGCCCCTGGGGTGCTCCCCCTGTGGGAAGGAGGGGCGGGAGGAGAGTTGCAGAGAGCCTGTGGGCCCAGGGCCCACCCACTAGGAAGCACGCTGCACAGAGCACACCAGGCCTTGGTGCAGACCAGCCACGTGGGTCTGTCTGCGCCCACCCCAGGCCCAGGCCCCTGGGCCACCCAGCGGTTAATTGGGAGTTCCAGTCTGGCTGGAGGTGCTTTTCCTTTGGACTCTGCTTCCCTACTGAGGGCTTAGCTCGCCGCTTACTCTGCTGAGGCTGGAGGACGGGAGGCCATGTGAGAGGAGCCATCCAGGCTCACTGGGTCCCAGCTCTTGTCTGCCTCAGTTCTGGGGCTCCTGTGCCTGGAGCCTTGGGGACGTCTGTGGCTAGAGCAACCCTTGGCGCTGTCCCCCGTGCATCCCTTTGGGACCTGTGCCACTTTGGCTTGTTTGTCTTTTCTTGGATTTATTTCCTTTCTCTTTCTCTTTCATTTCAACACATTGCAGCTCTATTTTTCTACTGCACATCCAGTGTGTGTGTGTGTGTGTGTGTGTGTGTGTGTGTGTGTGTGTGTGTTTATGTTTACATGCAAATGAGAAAATGGCTCACATTTGTTGACCTGGAGCACCTAAAGTTGGGGTGATAACTTCCAACTCAGGGAGGACCCTCTGGGGCTGTAGTCACTGGGAACAAATGAGTAGATGACAGGACCTTTCCCAAATCCTTTCTTTCAACCTTTGTTGGATCGGCCTCTACAAGACTCAGGCAGGAAGGCACACTTGTCCCGTGAAATGTCATTTCCCACCCCCTTCGTCATGCCAGCTCCTTTCCTAATGATGCAAATGAAAACATGCCTCTGAGAGCAGCATCTGGGTTGCAAAGAACCAGAAGGAGGAAGAAAAGTCAGGAAAGAAGTAGAAAACGCAGGAAGGAGGGAGGGAGGGAAACATACAGAGAATGGCCAGGTAGACTTTGCATCTATCTTCTCAGTATCATCAGCCCCTACCAACCCCCATGTCTTTAGCCACCAGGAAACCCTCTCCATTGGTCCCAGGCATCACCTCCCCCATGAGTGTGCTTCCCCTAGTGGGGGGCTGGCCACTGGGTGGCAGTGTGGGAATCCACGCTCTCAGTGCTCTGAGTTCACCCTGGGAAGTGGGTCTTCCTACCCAGAAGACTTTGGTCCTGAAAAAACCAGCTCCTCCAGGCCACTCCACTGGGAATCCGCCTTTAGTCTGCCACCTGCCTGAGCCCCGATAAACCCCTTAAGGGTGATGAGGTGCTGCTCATATAGCCCCAGGTACTCCCTAGGGCCGTGGTCGGCAAACTGCGGCTCGAGAGCCACACGCGGCTCTTTGGCCCCTTGAGTGTGGCTCTTCCTAAGCCTTAGGAGTACCCTAATTAAGTTAATAACAATGTACCTACCTATATAGTTTAAGTTTAAAAAATTTGGCTCTCAAAAGATACTTCAATCATTGTACTGTTGATATTTGGCTCTGTTGACTAATGAGTTTGCCGACCACTGCCCTAGGGGGACGCCTATGATATTCTTTTTTTAAAAAAATCTTTGGACCTACTTTTTGCCCAGGAACTTCTGCTGAAAATAAATGAGCTCTCAATATTTGGTTCTGGTAGCAGATAAGCACACTGTACTGGGAGCTACAGAACAAACTAGGAAGCTATGCCCCTTACTGCCACCCCCCCTCCCCCAGCAAAGATGCCTCCAACCGCACAGAAGATTTGATTCTTTTCAGTCTCAGAAATACAGTAGCATCTCTAACACCTGGCTGGTTTTGTAGCATCATTTCTGCAAGCTCTGTTTCTCCCTTGCTCAGCAAACCAGTCTCTTCTCTGGGCCTCATGTCCTTAAGACCATGGTGAGGGAAGCTCAGAGGGTTCAAATTCATCACATGAGCCCCCACTGAGCTTACTCATGCCAAGAGTTTCTTGTATCTGAAATACATTCCTCTACTGTCTCCGAAAGGTTCAGCTTGCTCTCCACAGAAGCACCAGGGCTGCTGTGGGAATAGGCCCCATCTCTCTTGATGGCACACACTGACAAAATGTCCCTTTTCAGTCACGGAAGACAACATTTCCTTGTGGCCCTGGGGGCTCCTCCACACCTGCCAGCTTCCCCACGCTCAACGTCTCAGAGCACAAAGTCACCCCATACGCTATGGCCCCATGGCCTAACCTGTCTCCTCAATAGCCATGGCCCCTTTGAGTCTCAGGGTGGTTTCAAAGAGTGTAAATACTTGTCTGGATTGTGATCGTGAAGGTGAGTCTATTGGCCATATGACATCTCATGTCACAGGCATCAGACCCTGTCCCAGCAGGGGCCTTATTCTCGGGGAGAAAAATGTGTGGGGTTTTTTAAAAGCACCAAATGATATCATTTTCTCCCTTCTTCCTCTACTTTAACTCTCTCCCACATGGTCATAGGGGCAGGAGAAGAGGTTTCTGATGCTGATCTTGTTGGAGAACCTCTAAGCAGGCATGACTTCACTCCTATGTATCCATCGAAACCCCCTGCGGCATTCACTTGCCTGATAGAGGAAGCACACTCCCTCTTTATCTCCTCTGCTCCCTGCTCCTGGGGCGGGGGCTCTATAACGAGCCCCAAGCCCTGGTGCCCGAGCCCCTAGCAAACTTTTCTCTCCAGCACCCAGAAACGGATGTAAGAGGAGGACAGCAAGGGCAGGCTCAGAGCCTTTGGGCTGGAGGAAGGGTATCAGGTCCTAAAAGAGAACAGGGCGGGGCCGTTCACGCCCTCCCGCTCCTGGCTCTCTCTAATGAGGTAGACACACACCATGGCATTTTTCTTTGCCAAAGAAAGTGGCTCCTTACTCAAAGTGAGCCCTCTCAGGCCCCTGAGGTGTGATGGTAGCAGCCCTGGGCGGTAGGTAGCTTTCACGAGGAGAGGAGCATGCCTTATATACACTCATTTGATTTTCTTATCAAGAAGCTAAAATTCGTTATTTCTTTGCCAAACTGAAAATATATATATATTAAAATAACACTACCAGATTTGGTTGGGGGAAGGGATTTAAATATGGAGACTGTGAAGAGTTCACTGCCATTAATTTCACTTGGATTCAAGTGAGATTCCCAGTGTAGCCTAGGAAGCTGCCAGGAGGATCTTGATGAGTCGGAGGGAGACCAGGAAGAGACCCTGCCGGAGTGGCCGATCAGCCTTCCTTTTGTTCTCAAACATTTCCTGATGACCAGAGCCTCTCAGGCAGCCCTCTGCGGGCAGGACGCACACTCCGCTACCCTGTAGGCAGTGAATGTAAACCAGCATCGACTCCTCTTCTTAAGGTCCAGGTGTGAATGAAAGGAACAAAACGGGAAATCTTTCAGGGTTAACCATCTGGGTCATTATCTCCTCATCTAAAACGGACCCCTCAGAGCAGCGGCACTCCGCTCCCATGCACAGCGCAGCATGGAAATGGCAGTGGTTAGCCTATCACAGGCTACAGAGCCCTAAGCTTGTAAGAGGACTGTCCCCAGAGCATCCTAAATCCATGTGTGCCTGTCCCCGTTTCAAAACTTGTGAAATGGCAACTCCGCCCTCTCAGAGATTTTTTTCCGAAGTCCCTCACTGGGGAAAAAGATGATGCGTCATCTAAGTTCCTGCACTGGCAACATAAGCCTCACTCTCACCCATCCGTAGCTATCTGAAAGGTTTTCTTTCTTGCTTAAAACACTGCATCTGTGCTATTGGCCAAATATCAAAAGACAAGGGCACTGCCTTGATCTGCCTGCAGCTTTATTCCCCTGCCTGCCCGGTTCTGTCTGTCTTACTTGACTCTCCCGGGCACCATCTGCTTCTTCCCTCCTCCTGGGAAGGAGCTGTGCCTTCTTGCTCCCTGTACCTTTCCTTGCACTGGCTGGCAGGAAGTGGCTGAGATGTGCTGGAGCCAAAGGTTGGGAGTGCTATTAATGGCAGCTCCTGAGGGCAGCAGACGGACAACCATAGGTGTTCCCTCTACACACGGCCAACACCTTGTGTCAAGGGCTAAGAATAGACCAAATCAGAAATGAGCAGGCAGGACCTCAGGGGCACCTGCCCTGGCCTGCCCCATCCCATGCAGGACAATATGCAAGCCCCCATAGGAGATGCCTGCCCTTGCCAATCCCTAATTCGAATCACAAGACCCCACACCAGAAACTGAAGTCAATCAGCTCATCCATGCTCATCCAGGAAGGACTATTCCTAAAATGTATCCTCAAACCAGGGAGGACAAAGAAATCATTTGCCTTGGGTAGAGTGCCAATGGCTAACCCAGAAAACATCCCTCTAGAAGCAGCCTTCCGCCATGTGTCATGGGGGATACAGACAACTGGTCGCCTAGGAGATGAACTCCCTTGGTCTGTTTTTCCATCCTCAATGTAGCTCTGAGGTCCTCAGGCCAGAGTGGGGTTAGAAGATTTGTTTTAGCTGTAGACTTCCTAGAGGCTCTTCTTCAGACCCAGAAAGATCAGGAAATAGCACAGGCTGATTCAGAGTCCCCCACTGTGATCATGGATTCTTCACCTCTCGGTGCCTTGGTTTCTCCATCTGTAAAGTGGAGAGAAAGAAGGCCAACCTCTTCTTTCTCTCTTGCTCAGGGATGCTGTGAGGATTCAGTCATTATTGCCTGTAGTGAAGGCATCATATAAGGAAGGGTGGTGATCTCGTTACTTGGGAAGTAGAACCATAGAAGAATAGGGTGTTCTCCAGATGCCACACCTGGAAGCCCAGAGGGTGAGCAGTGGAGCTAGACAGGGAGAATGCTCACACACCCATGGTTCTTAAATATTTCACATCACTGTGAACCTAGTACAGTGGTACACGCTCAGGCAACCGAAGGTCACCTAGCTCAAGCCGGCCACTTGTAACTCTAAAACCAAATGTCCCGATGTTGATTTTTCCTAAAGTATCAGAGAATATATGGAAGGACCCATTTGAAAACTGGTATTTGCTGAGCTTTGGGCAGACAAGGGAATGGGTGAACAGGGAGTATTTGGAGATTGTTTTTAAGGTGGTTGAAAGCTCTTCAGGAAATATCTCTTACTTTTGTTCTTCCTTACAATGTTTTTCAACCTTGAGGCTCACCTCATCGAATGGACTCTCCTTCTCTTTGCCTCTCTGCAGAGTACAGAAACAAAACTGTGCTTTTTTTTTAATAAAACAAAAAAGTCTCGTCAGCCAAACTGCGGGTCCCAATGGTGGGTCTTCATCATTCCCTGGTGTGCTTTGAGTGGAGACTGCAGGCAAAGGTTCAGAGACAAACAGGGGCTGGGGAACATCACTAAGGGGTTTTCTTTAAATTGGGGTATTTTTTTCCTCATCATTTGAATTGGAAACATTTAGTTGAGTTTCTTTTTCCTTTTTTCTTTTTTTTTCTTTTTCCTATGGTTTGACTGTTTTCAATTCAACTACCAAGATACCCTTTGAGGAAGAAAACAGACCCATCCTAAGAAGCTTTGTGTTCTCCTTAGGACCTCCACCAGAGTGAGGGCAGGTGGGAGCAGTGAAGAGCGCTAGCGCTCCAGGAGGGCCCGCTGCAGCACTGGTTTTCCATTGGCTTTGAGAACCTTCTTGGAAGGGAAAATTCTAGAAGCTTCAAATCTGGCTCTGAGCTCTGACCCTTTCCTTGGGGTTCAGGTGTATTCCAATGTAAAAATCATCACACACACACACACACACACACACACACACACACACACACACAAGTCCCATGTTGAGACTGTCCCAAAGGAACAGGTAACTCACCCAGATAGGTCCCAGTTGTTGCTACAAATCCTTCTGCTCCTTGACTATGGGGCCCTGACAAGAGCTCCTTTCCCACCTGCTCTGACTCTGTTTGCCAAGATTAATATTACTGTTTTGACAGCACAAGGGACCAGATATAGTTTGGAACTCAATAATGACTTCTGTTTGATCTTGTATCTCTGATTGTTCTGTGGATAGGCCAGATCCTGCTTGGCTTATTTATTTTCACTAGGTGTTTCTGATGGTAACCAGAAGGAAGACATAAATGAGACCTCAGACTTGGCTCTCCGTTCTCGCCGGCACTGCTTTTTTGACTAGGATGGATGGTGAATGAACTGTACGGCATTTATGACTGAGAAGATGGACATGTGGAGCCACCGAGGACAAAAGGACTCAGTAGATGGGTAGGAAGAATGATAAAGAAGAGGAGGGCTTCCAGAAGTATGTGGGGGCAAGCATATGTGCAACCATCTAATCGTTACTTCCTACGCTCTCTGGGGCAGAAATAGCAAAGCATGTTCTTTGCAAACAGAGGAGATGGATTTTACTGAGTGACCGATTTAAGCACGATTTAAGCATTATTGTTTTACTAAAGGGCAAGAGGAAGCATCTAAAGCAAGGAAAGGCACGTTCTCATGAAGTGGTCATGTTCTTGGGAGTAATGAATTCAGGCCTCTATCTTTCTGCAGACCCAAGTCAAGTCACACTTTCGGGACCAGTTTACTTTTCTGTAAAGAAGGAAAGAGTATTGCTTACTTACCTCACAGGGGTGTTGTGAGGATGCGGTGGTGACTATCTGGAAAAGTACTTTGAGGGTAAAAAATATATGGTTATCAGGTTTGCTTCCTATTTAAAATCCTTTTAAGCATTAGCTGAGCACCTGCTGTGTGCAAAGCACCATGCTAGGTGCTGTGGAGGAGGGGATGGTGATCTAACTCCTCTTCTCTTTTTTGATTAATGGATATTTTTAAATGACTACAAGAGGACAGAATAACAGCTATGTTAATATGGGTCAAGAAATATGTTCTCTGCCCCAGAAAGTTATTCTCTGTCTTCCTTCCCATATATTGGGCAAAAAGGGAAGGACTTGAACATCAGAGGATGTTATTCTGAGAAGCAAATACATATTGGTTGCTCTTCTTCCTTTGAGAGAAAATGAAGGCAAATAGCAGTGAGCATGTCCTGTGACCAGCAGATATGGTTCTATGATTTCCATCATTCCTCCTGGGCTCCGCTTCAGTTTTGCATAGCCTTCATCTTCTCTCTCCAGACCCAGAGAATGGTTTGCTTATGCTGTGCTAGAACAGCTGGGTACTTTTTGGTTGGTTTATGTCCTTGGAGAGTCTGGTTCTCTGTTGTTTGCTGCAAAGTCTTGGCTTCCAAAGACAGGGGTCTTTACTAGGAAAAAAAAATCAGAACATGTGGCTATTTTATTTATTTATATATATATATATTTTGGTGGTGGAATCAATTTCTTAGCTGCCTAACTTTAACACAAAGCCTTTTTAAATTTCTCATTTGTGTTTCTATGTGCAAAGTTCTTGCCTTCCCAACCACACTCAAGGAATCAGGTCTGAATTCTAAAACAGAGCGCATCTCAAATTCTTTGTCAAGTGCTGGGCCCAAGGTTCACTAGTTTCTACAAAGAGCCAAACCACCTGCTGAGCTAAGCAGGTGGGAATTCCAGCCCCAAATCGAAGCTTCCTGGAGGTGCCCCCAGAGCCTTGTAGCTGTTCGGATGCTCATTCAGTATTAGGAGGACCCTCTCCCTGAATCCTTCGCAATCTACGTGCCACAGAAGGAGCATCCACAGAGCTCAGTGGGGGCTTCCTCTGCGTTTTAGAACCAGAGTGAACCCACTTGTTATTTTGCAAATATGAGGCCAGCCTTCAGGAAAAGAAGAGAATTACTTTCTTTTCCTTTCAGAGGGAAGAAGGGACAAAGAGAAAGAGAAGGTGATTTGGTGTGACTATGGCTCTGTTGTTGCTGAGAAAAGATGTGGGACTCAGTGGTCCATTGTGGTCCTCTCCACCTTAGACACAGGACTGGGAGGACCCTTGCGAGTTTCTTTAGGACCCCAAGGTAGTAAGTATGGAGGTTTGATGTCCTTTCCTTGAACCCAGGACCTGAGGATGGGATGTCTTCAGCTTTGGTGCTGCCTGGCCCAGACCATTCTGTGCTTCTCAGCCACTCCTCTGCCCTTCTCTAGCCTGCGCTCATGACCGCTGCAACCTTGGCATTGATTCCAAAAGACCCGCTTCTATAGGCCAGTCATAGGCACACCGCTTCCGGCAGGGGTGTTTGTCAAACTCAGCCCCTTCCGCCTGTTCACTTGCCTGGACGCCACTGTTGCTGCATGCTTCCGCCAACACATCATCAGCTCCCAGAAGCTGTCACTCCACATGCCTCTGAGCAGTGGCCTCAGCCTCTCCACCGGTCCAGCCACCCAGTGTCAAGGACAGGCGCCCTGCCCTCTCTTCCTTTAGTAAATGCATATGCCTTTACAAGGTGTGGCCCTGGCTCCTGAGGGAGACCTATGGGGATGGGGGGCAGGAGAGAGGGGCAGATCTGTTAACTTCAGCAGTTGGGGATGCTCACTGATAACTTATGAGGCCAACATGGGCCTCCAAGTGAAAATACCAAGTTTTCACAGACCCTGGGCGATCCAGGGCATTATGTCACCAACACACAGATAGCCCCTGAGCGGTGTAATATCCCACAGCACCGGGGCGCCCCTGCAGCCCTGCCCTGGAGGCTAACCTACTACACCTCCTCATTATGAGGGCTTAATTTGTATTTATTTGAAATTATAATTAGTATGAATGGGATAGAGAGGGAGAGAGAGGGAGAGAGAGAGAGAGAGAGAGAGACAGTGAAAAGAATGGGATAGAGAGGGAGAGAGAGGGAGAGAGAGAGAGAGAGAGAGAGAACAGTGAAAACCATGTAAGCTATGTGGTGATCTGACATTTTGAGATTATCAGGAATTGTGTAGAACTGGGGCGGCCAATAATAGTACATGCCCATATAACTGCATTTTAAGCTTATTCATCACATCTGGATACATAAATGTGCCAATCTTGGGCATTTATATGTATATATACAGTGTGTTTAAATTTGTATAAATATACACATTTACATGTGTATATATACTATATATATATTATATATATACACACATATGTATATATATGCATGTATCTTTTTCTTAAAGGGCTTAAAAAATTGATGGAACAGAGAATTATGATGTTTAGGGCTCTTGCCGGACTTGAAATAGCCCTAGCCTAGCTGGTCATGTCTTTCTCCCAGGCCTGGCCATGAAGACGCCCTGAAGCTGGCATATGTCTTCACCCCTTCATCCCATCTGGGACGGGAAGCCAGTGGAGGGTTGTGCTGGGATTGTGTGAGTCTCCAGTTTCCCCAGCAGGCTCGCAGAGCATCCCGGAGTCTCTGGGCAGCGACTCTCCACTTTCTGGAATTCTAATCACACGTTGTCACTGGAGCAGGGAGCAGAGGATGGGTACAGAGGGAAGGTGGGAAGCTACCATGAGGTCAGCTCTGTGGCAGATGTCCAGGATCTGTGGTCGGTGAAACCCGAGCCTGAGGGGTCCTGCCCTGCGTTATCATAGCTGCAGGTGCTGGGAGCCTGGCCCTGAGAAAGGGAGTGTGACCCCCTTCTGGGGACTCTAACAGATGGGAGACACTTCAGAGCAATCGCTTTGTGGGACAGACCAATTTTCATGCCGTGCCACGTACCTCCCTGTGGCAGTGACGGCCATGACAAGTCCGACAGACAGACTGGGAAGAAACAGGTGTCCACTCGGGTTCCCTCCCACCTGGTGATAGCAGTCATGTAGCCCAAAGAGCCAGGGAATTGGGTTAGGGGTTACCTGGAGGGACAAGGTACTAATGGAACTCAGTGCTTTGAGCCACAAGCCTTCTTTCCTGACCTGCATCCCATTGTGAGGCTCCTTCTTTGACTGGGCAGGCAAGGGGAGCCACCTGCGGCAAGGGGAGCCATGTCCTAAAATGTGTGGGATCTAGACGTGGGCTGGTAAGATAGCCACTGTGTTAGGTGGGAGAAAACAGAGCCCCTGAAACCTTTCCAAGCCCCGCTCCACAGGAGCAGCCTTTGGGGTCCCCTTCCCTAACCTGTCCCGCGTGCATGTCTGTGTCTGCAGCCCCTGGTGGCGTGGCACATCGCCAGCTGCTGCAGAGGGTCATGCCAAGAGCATGTGGGACACCTGCCTTCTCCCCTCTGTTGATGTCCCTTATCCCCAGTGCCAATCCCCAGTGTCTACTAGCTCCATTATCTGTTTCCTGGCAGGGACTCTTTTGTGACAAGACATGTTTTTAAGAAACCCATTTTTCTATGAGTATTACAGAAAACATCTCCTTGGGCTACAAGGAGAGGAACTTGGGGATAGGACATGGGAAAATGAGAGTACAACCTGGAAGGGCTATGGTGCACCCCTGCCTTCCTATGTGGCTTTTTTCTTTCACTTTAAAAAAAAATCACAGATTTGTTACAGAAGAAAATATACAGGTAGGAAAGGAAGGAAAGAAAGGAGGAATGGGGGGAGGGAGGAAGGGAGAGGGAGAGGAGAGGACAAAGAGAGGAGGGAAGAAAGGAATGAGGAGGAGAACCCTCCAGTGTCTCACTGACACCTCTTGGCATCTGTGGGTTGTTAACCTGTGGTTTGCTGTTCAAAGCAGCAGGTTGTGCTCCTGCCGCTGGGCAGAGCTTCTCGGCATTTCCTCACATGTGTGCCCGAGGATGGGCCACAGAATCCCGCTCTCACCTCACTGACTTCCCCTGGAGGGATGTTTGGGGCCTTCCCGTGTGCTCACTGTCATTGGCTCTCCCAACCCGTCTGCCTGGTGAGGGGAGCAGCCTGCAGGGTCGGAAGGCTGGAATCCAAGCTCTCTACTCAGCATGATGGTTATTTTTAAAGATACTTTCTTACCTTTGTTTATTTTTTCTGGGATGCGTTCCCTACCAGTCATTCTTCCCATTTTAACCCAAAAAACTGATGACACTGCTAAGTGACTCTTTATAGAGCAAAAGTATTTGAAACTCTCAGGTAATTCAGTCTTGAGTGCATAAAATTTGTAATTTCCCCTAAAGGGCTAATAAAATATTCTCGTTGCTTCTATCTACTCTGAGCATTAGCTGTGTCTGAGAAACTGGCTTCTTGTATGTGAATTCGAGGGTTTAAAAGAAGCACTCCTAAATGCCACTAGTTTTGAGATTCCAGCTATCCCCCCCACCCCACCCCCTGAACAAATGACCAGGCATGCATCCATCAAAGGAAAGTTCTAGAACTTGGCAGTTCTGAGCTGAAGGTGTGTGCCCTTGTCCCTCGATGCCCATTCAATGAGGTGGGAGTTTGCTGTAGGGGCCCCAGTCACCCACAGGAGACTCACCCTGGTGTCTAGCTGGGAATCTTTCCTTCCCTTTTCCCTTGTGTATCTGATCTTCATCAGCAGCCCTTCTGTTCTGAGCAGCAGCTGTGTGAGTAGAACATAGTTTCCAAAGTTTGATGGTGTAAAAGATAATTCGCAGTGGACTATAGGCTGAGCCCTCCTGAACATGTAGGCTTATGGCCACCTGTTATCGACCAAATTCTCAACCTAAGGGAATATCAGTGAGCCTAGTTCTAACCCCATCTCTCCGGAGCAGCTCTATGGGCAATGGCTTAGCCAAAGATGGTGGGAGGAAGGCCAGAAGGGACCCTTGTGCTTTCTCACACCTGACCTGCACAGGTACTGCTTATGTGAAACCTGTGCTACAGGCAAGGGGAGCCCTTATGCTTTGGCTGAGGACATAAACTACATAACTAAGAAACCTCCTTGAATGGAAAAAGAAGCTCTTATTCTTAAAATATAATTTCGCTTAACTGAACATTTATTATACGCAAAACATAGCCCCTGCCATGTGCGATGCAGTAAGGGAGGGAAAATATTGAATGAAAATTTGGAAGGTAGAAAGGCTGAGAATGATGACCCCACTTGTCATAACAGGATAGTGTAAAGACTCCTGGTAGGAAATCAGTAAATCTGAGCTCTGGCCCAACACTATGTGACCTTGGACCAATTATTTAGCCTCTCTAGTCATCTTTGTTTCCAAAATGTTCCTTTTGATCTAACCTTCTCTGGCCACCATGGCTTGGCTAAAAACAAGAACTCCAGTGGAAGGCAGCATGTGATACAGGCGTCCAGCAGAGGGAGCTCTTGACTCTGAAAATAAGGGAAACCCTTTAGAGGACGCAGCCTGTGAGCAGAGCCTTGGAAATATTTCCCTTCTCCAGTGCTACGAACCAGTGCCACGGGTTGCACCTTCCACTTGGTCTCATTGAGGGAGCAGTAATAATGACAGATGTGGATTTCTCCTCTCTCTGCCATCTCCCATGGCCAGCAGCAGCAAGAGGAGCTGGGGAGGAAGGCTAGGGGAGCCAGCTCTCCCCGTCCAGCCGCTCAGAACTGCACTTGCCCATCTAGACTCCACCCACTGTGGTTGCTGGGACTGTGGTCAGGACACCCTGACCTTAGGTCAGCAGAGAGGCAGGGACTTTGCGCTATCAATACATTTCCTGCCCAGAAGGAAGTTGTAGGAAGTCCTGGGAGGAACAAACAGGCAGAGGCCGTTCTCCTAAATCCGTGGGCAGACAGACTCCCAAATACCGAAGTCTGTCAGGACAGGAGGCATACGGGTGGAAAATAACGTAAGAGGAGACCAAGGGCAGGGACAGGGGCAGATGAGGTATCCATGGGGCTTTTCTCTGTCCCCCTGAAGGTGCTAGAGAAGGCCTCTGCAAAGGAGGACTCTTCCGATGGAAGTCTGTTTGCCCCTGCTGTCCACGTCCCCAGAGTAGGTTTGGATACATAATTCGGGTTGTTGGAAAGAGGTAGGAACAATTCATTTTTCCTCACACTGAAATGGGAGTATCATTTTTGGTATTGATAAACGTCAGAATTTGAAAAACAATTTAAGCTTAAAAACCCACAAACAAACAAATACCAGTTTGAGGAACCAGACAAAAAAGAATTCCATTTAAATAGTACACACAGAGGCTGCTTGTTCCGACTCCCCCTGTGACTAGGCCCTGTGCTTAGTCGGAGCATTGACCAGAGTCTGGGAAGAGGGTCCCTGCAGTGAGTTATTTTGATCCTGGTCTCAGGCCTCCCGATCCTGTCTCCATGGGTTTAGACAGTCAGTACCGGGAGCCTTCCAGATCACACCAGCAGGGCCAGTTGGCTTTCCTCTTTCTAACCAGGATGAGGGAAGGGAAATGTCTGGTGGGGAGAACTCCGCACCCCTCACCCATACAGGCTCCCCATTCCCATGAGGAGTGTGGCCCCCTGCCAGGAACAAGAAACATAGGAAGGGCTATTTCAAGGCCGGCAAGTAACTAGTGAAAATTGGAATGTCATCTCACATCTGCTGTGCGGTCCTGGCTGCCCCCATCCTCCCCTGGTTGTCAGTGGCACATGTCATTCTTGGTGCTCCGAATGGCCAACGACTTCCAGTTTCCTTGGCCAGACTCTAAGGATGGTGTCATAGTGATTCCCAGCCAACTCTCATGGTTCTCAGCTATGTGGACAGATGTGGACATCTGTCTGTCCTCATTACTCTAGACCCGGTGCTATTTGTGGCTAATGGTGCCTACAGATGTCATTCCTGCATTTCCTCTTTCTTTTCCAACCGCAATGCCCCCACGGAATCACATGAGAAGGTCAGACTTCCACGCAGAACTTGCCTTAGCACAGGATTTTTGTTCATCGTCTCCCTTTCTTAGGAGGGCTTGGTTTCCAAAGGCCGGGTCCCCCTTTTTCTTTTTTAAGAATGGAAATGCGTTCCCTTTCCAGTAGCCAAACAGAAATTGCGGTAAGAAGAACCACATCCACCTCTTCCTTCCCTCTCTCCCTGTGGGTCAGAAATGGACAGGTGTACATGGGACAGGATCCTTTTTGAATCAGTGGCCCTGGCTAGAGACGGAAGGCTTTCAGTTCCCCCACCACGGTGAGGTCAGGGTGGTGACAGCAGGCAATTTAACTTCTCGAAACCTTGTGGTGCCTTTTCCTGTGGTGCTTCTCTCGTGTGACCCCCGTCGAGGCGGCCACTTGCAGCAAACAGCAAGGCCAGCACTTTCCCGTGGGGTCACGTGCCAGTGCAGTCAAGGACTTCCGTGTAAACGTGTATAAATAGATGCAGAGGTAGAGACCTCTCTAGCGTTGTATAATTATGGGATGGAGGTTCTGATGCAGATTTGGTGGGAGTTGATCAGTCCTCTGCCAACACAGGCACTACTCGATGGGAACCAACCGCTCTGTGCAGTTTCAACTCCCGGGCAGGGCGCCGGCACCCAAGGTGGTTACCCCTGTGACGCGTTGTCCCCTTTCTTGTGAAAGTTGCTGTCTCCATGGAATATTGGACAAGGGAGCATCGAGCAGCTTCTTTTGAACTTCCTTTGGTGCTGATATTTTTTAAAAATTTGTTTGTTTTGCTTCCTCATCAGCGGCGAAATAAACTGCTTTTGCAAAATCTCAATTCACCGGTCCAAGGTGATGAGAGGGATAGTTTGGAGCTAAGAGGCTAGAGGTTGGGCATCCCTGCCTCTGTGTCTTAGCCCAGACTGTGTCCTCTGTGACCTGCTGACCTGCATCTGTCTCCTGACTCAGTTTCCCCATCTAAAACGGACATCCTGCTATTCCTTACCTGATGGGGGGAGGGTTAACGCAAAAGGACTCATTGGCAGCACGGAAACACTAAGTGATCATTAACTTGGGGACAGCAACTTGACCTGTGTTGACGGGTTTGTTTGTATGTTGCTGAGATTTTAACCCCGGGGTGTGGCTGTGTTCCCCTCCTGCTCCTCCATCTCCACCGCGCTGTGTGTCCTCCTTTGGCAATACCTTTGAAAAGTGTGGAACAGACTGAGATTGGCCTGAGGTGCTGGTAGTGCTAACTTCTCCCAAGGGAACAACATCACTAATACTGTCTAAGGTGCTAGAATCAAACCTCATTTTATAAACTTTGGTTCTTAGAGAAAAACAAAAACACGCAGAATTCTTTCTGTGAAGCCTTACTGTAGATTGTTATAGCCAATTGTTTATCCAAAAAGAGAGAGAATAGAAAATAAAGATCAGATGCAGTGATTCTGTATAAATGTAACTAAAAGAGCTTTGCTATTTCCTATATTAATGTAAACTATCATATATATGTATGTGTATATACATATATACATATATATATGCTTGAGGCAGATGGGAAGAATGGAAAAAGTGAAGTATGTTCATCTTTCTTTTAATTTTCAGTTGGTTCACAACCTTGAGGATGTGAGCACAAGAGGTTTACAGTGGGATGGAATAAAGGATGCCCAGTATAGGAAATTATAGGAAATTATTCGTATTTCTGTTCTGTTCTATGTTATTCAAAGGAGTTGGCTGAATGAGAGGAAAGGGAAATGAATTAAAATGTAGATGTGCTTTATAAATGTTCTGAGCGTTCATGTTACGTTTGGCGTTGTTTCCCTCCTCAGTCTAAGGTTTCTCAACAGCACTGTCAGTGTGTCTGCTGCCTAAGGTGTTAACAAATATGTTTACCTCAAGAATGTTCAAAAAAAGAGGCAGTTGTTTTTCCCCCATCTCTTCAAAATTGTAAACCCCCTCTCTCCTACCAAAATGGGAGGCATTTCCACAGAAGTTTAATAAGAAAACAGAACCATTTCTGGTGCTTTCCTCGACGCCCCCATTCTCACCTGCCCCCTTTCATGGCTAAAGAAGGAAAAAAATCATCCAAGACACAAGTTTTGACAAGAAACGGGGCGAGGCTGTAGCGAAAGTGTATCGGTGAATGCAAACGTTGCCAGAACAAGTGGTGAGGGGTCATTGTAAAGTATGGCTGTGCCATTCAGGCGTAGCACTAGTGTGTGTGTGCGTGCGTGCGTGCGTGTGTGTGTGTGTGTGTGTGTGTGTGTGTGTACTGTATATATGCTTCCCTGTCTGAAATGCTCGGTGGACAGAGAAAAAGATGGTAAACAGAAATGAACAGAGAAAAATATATATCAAATGCTATTTTATCAGATGATGCACTTGTTCACCTTGATAGAAGCCACTGTTTCACAACTATGCAATCTTCCAGTCTCTCTTCCCTCCCTCCTTCACCTCAGATCTCCGCCCCGCTCACAGATTTTCCTTTGTACAAGAACCACCACACCCAGCCCCTGGTTCAAGGTGAGCATGCTACAGTGATTCTTTTCCTAAATCGAAGAGCTCCCGCGAAAAGCTTCTCCTTTTCTTTCGGTTTCAATGAATTTGATTCGATGTAACCCTGTTTGGTTCCCTAAAGTGAACAGATGTGTATTTCTCCATTTCGGTTCCATGTTTACAACTTGTTTTCATCTTTTTGACTCAAAATATTTATTTTCTTTATAAAGTGTACTTTTATACGATATGTTTTGGGGATGTGTTGACTTAAGGCAAGATCAAAAAAAAAATTTGGCTTAAGTGGAACAATGAGCATGTGACCTCTGGGGTTGGGGGTTGGGCAAGAATATGGACCCTGGTCCTGGGTAAAGACCCTGGCGGGGACCTCGCGTACTCTGGGAAGGATTTGACCCAGGTGTTTATTTCCTTATTCGTGGTCATCTATATGGAGTAACCTATCCCCAGAGGGTGAACTAATATTTTCTACCTTAGCTTTATAGCTTTCTGCCAAGTGCATCCTTCCCACCTATTCTCCCTGCTCTGCCCAGGGCCAACTCCTTGTTCTTTACCTTTGCCCAGCTTCACGCTAATATGCCTCTTCCCCTGCCAGCCACCGATGGCAACTTGCCTGAGTGGGATTACTGCATCTGCTGCTTTTATTTTGAAAGTTAGATATAAAGAGAATCTTCAAGAGCCTGCATCAAAGTGCTCAGGAAGTCGGCCCTCAGGTTGCACCCCATTTGAAGAGTGTATCTGATATACACCCTTGGCTCGAAAGCAAAATGATGGATGCTAGGGCATTTATAAACTACCCCGGAGCCACTGTGGCCGAGCACACCTTCACAAGGTTTCAGAAAGTAGTTGCTGGAACAAAGAGAGATCGTGGGGTTAGACAAAGCACAAACTAGGCAGGGGACGCCCTGCGTGCAGAAGGCAGCTTCTCAACTTCTCTGGTTGTCTGCACAAGGCTGAGTTTTGCACACGGCGTACAAATCTTGCACAAGGTCCCAAGCCCCCCGAGCCAGTTTTTAAAAAATAAATTCAGACACTGCCGAACTGCTCCAGCACAATATGTTTCCAGTCCATGGCTGGTGGGAGCTTGGATGCAATTCCTTTGGGATGGAAAGGGAAGTAGCCCTTTGACAAGAATGCGTTTTCTCTGTGGGCCTCATTCCTGCCTCCCCCATCCTGCACAGACTCTTAGCTACTCAGGGGATCTTCATGAAGTGCTGTTCCTTTGCTTTTTGTCCTGTTCCATAGGTCACGCCTGCTCAGACCCATCCCAGGAATTTATCATTCATTCTTTCTTTCTCCTCCTGTAAGGGGGTCCTCTTACCCTTGGAGGTAGTGTTTTGGAGACTTTAGGCCTTCATGGGCTCTGGTCCTGCCTACACAAACCCAGGAGTCTTATCCAGAAGCCAACTTGTCTTTACAGTTCCGAAAATATCAAGGGAATCAGTTCCAAGACATCACGAGACTTCGCAACTCCTGGGCCTCCATAAAAAGTGGCTGGGGACTAGAGGTGTCCTCTCAGAGCTGCCAGGCTCTGGCCCATGACCCCACTCTTCTCTGGCCTGCCCATCAGGCTCAGGTCCTCAGCCAGCTTTGGGGATCCAGGGACTTTGGGTATCGGTGAGGTTCAGAGTTTGGGGCAAAATGAAGAGGGGCCAAAGAGTGAAAGTGGTCTAGATCCTTCGCTCTTCTCCCAGGGCTGAGTCAGAGCATCCAATACTAATTCTGGGGCTATGGCAACCTGCTCCCCTGGGGGCTGTGGCATTATTGAGTCCCACCACAAATCTAGACCCAGGGAAGATGCCAGGCCTGATACCTGACAGTTCACCGGCAGCACAAACAGAGCCTTTGCTGAGGAAAGTCTTCCCCACCAGAATGGACGGGTCCTGTTGTGGTGGCTTTGTTAGGTGACTTCTTGCCATCCATTGGCACCTGAGATCCCCTTAGGGCCCATAGGTGTACAGCTGTGAATAACTGGGCCAGAGAAGTCAGGTACAACCCAGAGCTCCCCCAGGCTGGCTGCTTCTGAAGGAGTCCCAGCAGAGCTGCTGTGTTTCCTTCTATGGGTGGAAGAGTTCCTTTAGAGGAGAGAAGTATTTAGGATTACTGGAGTTTCAGGAATGTCGACTGTCAGAGTAAGTCCAGCGTGACCTGGGCAGGTGATATCAGCCACAATGAAGCAGACGCCCCCTTTGGGAGGGCAGGAGAACTCCGATTCAGCTGACATTGATTGAGTGCCAGTGATGTGAAGCTCTGTCCCAGTTGCCTTCATACAAATGGTCTCATCTAAATACTTTCAGTAATCTTGCAACAAGACATTTCACCCCATTTTACCAATGAGGAAACTGAGGCCCAGGAAACCTCTGTGATTGCACAGGGTCCTGTGGTTGGTCGGGTACAACTGGGGGGTCAGACCTGGATATTTGGGCCCACTCTCCAAGGTCAAGGCTCTCCCCACGCCTCCCCCAATGGCTCCCAATGACTAGGTGACTCAGGTAGCTCCGAGTGCCTGCCCGGCAGGGACTGCTTGGACTACGGAATCCCTGGCACACTTGTTTCCCTGCAGAAGGCCATGGAGGCTAAGACAAAAGTGGCAGGTTGTAGGGGACTAAATGTTTATGAAATAAGGTGTCCCCAAGGAAGAGGACACCTGCTGCCCACAGGCCACCTGACCATGACCTGTTGGGTGTGAGTTCCTAAAGAGCTACATGGAACCTTGTTCTGAGCATTTGAGGTGTCTGTTTGGCTGTCCTGAGAACTCTGTGTCTCCTTTCTGTGGGTTAGTTGTGTGTGATCTTGAAAGGTAAGGGGACTTTAGATAGGTGGGTTATTTCTCTAAGGATCCATTGAAAGAGTTGAAAGTTGGAGTTAGGACAAATTCAGAAATGGATGCTTCCCAGAAGATAATGGCTATGACATGGTAGAGAGGAGTAATTCTGGGCAGGGCAGGAAACCCCGCATGCTGGACTAGAGGGAAGGCAGCCTGGGAACCCACATCCTGCTTCCGTCCCCACCTTTCCTGGGCCAGTCACTTGCCTTTGGTGAGCCTCAGTTTCCCCATCTCTAAAACAGAGGGGTGAGCCTGGTGACCTCTGTGACTGACCCATACCAGAGAGATGATAAAATACCCAGATGCATTTGATGAAAAATGCATGTGATGAAAGTTTTGACAACCGAACTGATAAATTTGGATTTTCAGATGATAAACTGTTGGGAGCCACTGAAAAATTCCTAAGCCAGGGAATGACGTGACCACCATCAAACTATTATGCTTAAGAAAGTGATATTCACTGTTATGTGAACTGGTTAAAGGAAAATAAAAACAACACCCAACATAAATGAGAGGAGAAGAGAACAGACAGTGAAAACGCAGGTCAAAGAGAGGCGGGGGAGGGGCACAGTGAACCCAATAGTTTCTCTGCAGTCAGCCTCATGCTTTACACATTTGCAACAATTATATTAGCTTAATGCCTACTGGGCAGCCTCTGATTGAGCCCACACTCACGCTATCCTATACCTGCCACAGTCACAGCAGTTATCCTTGGAGAACCCCCCCCCCCAAAGTCCTTGAGCATAAGGAACAGTGGGATCTCAGGGTTTGAAGGAGACTCGGACACCACCTAAGTTCTGCTCATTCTCATAGTCACAGACAAAAAGAGAGCAAGCTTGTTCTCCAAGGCCACCCAGGGAAAAGCGCCTTGCCTGCACCCACTCTTCAATGCGCTGCAGTCAGAGTCCTCCCTCACAATGACTGGAATGCCGCCTGCTGCAATCTAGACTGATACCCTTTGCTTTGGGTCTCCCAGGGGACAGAGATCTAGTCTCTGCATTAGTGACCTTTGGGACACTCAGAAGTGCTCTCAGCCTTGCCTTGTGCAGGAACTCCTGTAGAGCTAGAGTGATGGTAGAAAGCTCCCTGTAGCTTTGCCTCCTGAAATGAAGTGCTCAAGACCCATCACAACCCTGACCCTGAACTTCTGGCCCAACTAGGCTGTGGGCAGCTGCCCAGCTTTGCTGTGATCTCAGTTTTTACACAGACTCAAATGAATTGGTTTTAGTTTCTTTCCCACTGGGCCCTGCTTCTGTGTATTTCCTCTTTAATGGTTTACGTTCAAAATTCGAATGGGAGTATTCACTCACCATACATCTGGGAAGGCTGGAGGAGGCCTCTGAGTATTGCTTTGAGGTGGGGGTGGAGTGGGATATAGGGTCTTCAAAGCTCTTATTACACTGTAGACATCTTCCCCAAACCATGTTCTTGTTGCATTTTTCTATAAATGCAATTCACCCTGGATAGTGGCCTCCATGTGTCAGGTGTTCTGCTAGGCACTGGGAACACAAAGAGGAAAGGTGGCCTCTTTGGGCACTCACAGTCCCTCAGGGGAGACAGTACACAAACAGGCCCACTTCAAGCTTCCCCAATGTGCACTTTGCTCGTGCACCAGTCTCCTCGCCCAGGCAGTTGCCTGTCAGTTCCCTCCCCATTCTGCCATCATCCCAGACTCACCATGCATTCCACCAGGACCCCTCTGTCTACCCTCTTTCCTGAGGATGACCTGGCCTGCAGCTGATCCCAGCTCTTTCTCAGTGGAGCCAAGCCTACCAAATGCAGGATCATGTCCAGAGTTAAACAATCCAAGGAGTTTGGTTCAGGTCCACTTTTAGTTCCATCAACATCTCTGAGTCTTGTTTCCTCCACATTTTTCTCTAGGGTCTCCTCTTCAAGTCACTGGTGACAAACGCAAGTTACTCCTTGGCTTTCTAGTTGGAGCCCCTTCGGTGTCCATGGTCCATCTGCACCTGCCGGGGCTGAGCCTTCCTTGGTTGGTCATTTAATGGCTCTGTTCTCCCAGCTGCTGCCTCCACCAGCCAAGTTGCTCTCCTGGTCCCTTCTCATCTCATTCTCCTTTCATCCACGACATCAGACCAGGGGGACGTTGGTCTCTGTGGCAGATACCACTGCCTGACACTGCATTTTACAGTGAAAATGCATTTATAGTTAAAATTGAGGCTGAACATGGCCTTCTCGGTGGCCTTTTCAGCTCTCCATTGGAAGGCTGTCAGTGGAAATGACACGGGGAAAGGGATGATCCCAATGTTCCAAACCAGTTGGTGCTCACCCACTGGGAGAGCAGATGGTCCTAGAAAGGTAAAGCCGTGCCATGGAATTCACAGCTCAGTTGATTTCCAGCCATTTCCAGGCATGTTTCCAGGGCCCTCAAAGGCTAGTGGTCCCTGGTATAGTGGCTGCAGAGGTGGAGGTTACTTTAGGGAAAACGAAGAAACCCTGCTCCTTTATTAACATCTGGCCACGGAGCTCCTAAGGTTGCCCCAACCCCTCAGCAGGAAAACATAGAAGTACCCTATGGGACAGGTTACTCCTAATTACATAGGTGAATTTTACATTTCCCCCCGCTGGGTACAAAAGCAAAAACAAAAACTTTATTTCACCAGAGTTTGCAACTGAACACATCTGAATCCCTGATTTTTCAAAGAAAAAAAAATTTCTTTCCATTTTGAAGCAGGTATTTTTTTAAAGGGGCTTATTTTTGGATTTGAGATCATTGGGCTTCTTGCCCCATGAATCAATGCTTGCTGCTGTGTTGAAAATGCATACATTGGTGACCACAGTATTAAGCCAAATTTAAACTCTTTAGTCTCCTCCATCTGTAAGTGTTATGTATCTACCTCATTATGATTTTTTTGGTTTCCTGTGCTTTCGTGTTGTGTACAATGTCAGAGGTGAAATGTAGATAAAAAATATATATATAAAAATATATATTTTTGCTTTGCAATAAAGTTCAAAGCTATAACACAGAATATTCATGAAATGTCATAGCCTTTTATTGTGCTCTATCTTCTTGGTTGTGAATTGCCCTGGGAGCCCTTTTGCCTGTTCACTGGAGTCAATATGGTTGTGTTTGTCATTTGAGGAATTATCCTAATTATTTTAACTGTACTTTTTTCAACACATTGAGTAAGACACTAGGATTCTTGAACAACTCTTGGTTCCAAAGGTGCTTTATTTCTGTGGACTCAAGTGATCACATGGAAGTGTCTCTGCAGACTTGAATCTTCCAGGAGGAAAAAAAAATGATTGATCTCAATGCCTTTGGGCTTACAACAAAAGGTTGTGTGTAGGGGGAAAAAGGAAACATTGGTTTGGCTTTGACTTTTTGAAGCTTTTGATATTGATTTATGTCCGGCTTTCGTTCTTTTTTTTTTTTTTTTCAATTTCTTGGCATGGAATATGGTACTCACTGACTCCCTAGAACTCTCGTCTGATTTGAGCTACTTTTGACTTTGCCATTTTCTCTAGGTTGATTTTATGTGTTATGCTATTTGGTGGTGAACTACCCTGTGCCCAGCTCCCACATCTTCTCTAAACCTTCTGGGACTCTCTTCCATACCATGTGTTAAGAGAGATGGTGACTTGGAAATATCTGTAGTCTACAAGACAGCAATGCCATAAAGACTCAAGGTTTTCGGATGAATCCTGACCAATGACAGGACCGGGTGAAGGGAATCTTGAATAGAAGTTACAAGGTGGATTGTCGGCGATCGATTCCTTTTTTCTGTGCATTTGAATTGAATTACTTTACTTTAACTAAGCACACCCTGGTCATGACTCCTACTACTTTGTTTGATTCAACAACCCTTATTTTGCTGTGTCTTTTGCCAAAACTTGTTAAGACATTTCTCAAACTCATCAACTGTGTTTTAACTGGGATTTTAAGAGGTCTGTACATTAGAGGAAAAGATCTTTAAAATGATACTTCAGAGAAACTCTGTATGTATGTTGTTTCTCCCAAGCTCCAGAGAGCTAGGGAAAAGTAGTAATCAATGGCGGGGAGACCCATTTCTCCAACTGGCAAGTTTTCCCTTAAAATACCTACCATAACTACAAAAAGAAAAGAAAAATGCTTAAGATTCAATTTCATAATATATCCGTTTTTGTCTCCTTTATTTTCTTCTGATGATCATAAAGAATTGCTAGTGTATATTAATAACAGACATTTTAACTTGTATTTGGGAGGTTTGCTTTGCTCTTTAACAATGCTGACCCAGCATTTCAAACAGCACTGGGTAGGTTACACTTTGCCTGCTCTCAGCCGTTTCTCTCTTTTTATGGTATAATGGTCTGTCTAGGAATTGAAATGAAGATAAAATGTGTACTGAAGATGGAACACACTGGTGTTGATTTTAAGTGGGGTTTTTTTTTTAGTTGAGTGGGAATATATGATAAATTCACACACACACACACACACACACACACACACACACACACACACACCACAATGACAATATGCTTCCAACATTGGATTTTGATTCTGAGGAGTTTGCCACCTCACTGAGCTTCCCCAGATCCCAAGATTTCTTTGGGATAATTACATGCTTGAGAAATGTTTTGCTTTGTTTTTTTTAGGCACTAGAAAGCACAATTCTTATTAGTCCCTGTTCTTTGGGTGACATAGATATTGTAGATTCAGAAGAGCCGGTTTTCAGGTGGTTTTTTGTAGGATTCTTGCTTGTATCATCACCTTCCAACCTGCCCAATGCCAAGGGAAAATTAGTTACAGAGCCACCTACAAGTTCATGTCTTTGCTCCCTCTTTCCATTCATCTCAACCCCCAACTTTCCCACAGGGGAGGCTTTGTGTATGGAGACCCTTCTGCAGTTGAAATATTGGGCTGACTGCTCTCTCCATGCAGGCTCTGGGCCATTTCCACACTTGTATTACCCTTCCTGGATGCCCACACCCATTGTACCCCCAAATCACCAGGGCATAGATAACTAGGAGATTTTCAGGGTGAACAGAAGGAAGTTCTTGTTGCATCTGGGGTAGAGGCATTTTAGGTGTACGTGTTGATAGCCCCAAGTACTAGGTTTAATCTGTTTCTTATACTGGAAGGATCAAATGGACCAATCTCTAAAGGTAAACCTAGAAGGCAGACCAGCCATTTTTGTCCACGTAGTGGCCTACTGCTGGCTCACGAGCAAAGCTCCCTTGGTTGAGAGGGAATCCCTGACATGTCAGAGTGAGCATGGGAACAGGAGAAAGGTTGTTGAGCCTCCTCTCATTGTGAAAAGGTATCTTTTTCTATCTTCTTCCTTTTCTGTCCAGAGACCATGTCTACTCAGAATGGATTGGTCTTTGGCCTTTACTGTTGTTTGGTTTTTGTGGGAAGTTTTTGCACCACTGTGAGGAAGCTGTGGTATTTCTTGTTACTAAGATTTCTCTGGAGATTTCTCTGTCTCCTTTGAAGGGTGAAGGCACTGTCCTGGCATGTGATCATTCTAGATAGGTGTTCTCAGTCCCATTCGTTGTTAATTGCTCTTGAACTTCAGGGGGGAATCTCTATTTGGAATCTGTTCCTGACCCCCTACCTGCTTTCTGGGTGCCCTGCTTCAAGACAAGAACAAATTCTATGCCTGGGGAAACTCTGAGATCAGAAGCAGAAGATATATGGTATTTCAATAGGATGTGGCAAATGATACAAGAATTTCTCTCATCCTGAATTTGAGAGAGCCATTGTACAGACTTGCAAATGATACAAGAATTTCTCTCATCCTGAATTTGAGCTGTGGTACAGCCATTGTAGAGACTTTTGACCTTGGACCTCTCAGGCCGGGTCTGCCATGCACTGACCCTCCTTGGAAGAACAAGGTGGCAGATGATGAATTATTTTTATTATTCCTACTTCAAATTGAGTCAGTCACTTGGCTATCAAATATTTATTGAACACCTACTGTGTCAAGTGCAGGGCTAGAACTGTAGAGGCTCTAAAGATGATACAGTCCTGAAGGAATTAAATATGAGAGGTGAGAAATGTACATAAATAACTATAATACAGGAAAAACGGAGCCCTAAGCGAGGTGCAAGATGCTAAGCACACCCAAAACAGGAAGCAATACTTTTAAGTGGAGGTTTAAAGGAAGACTTTAAAAAGACTGGCATTCCAGTTGGGTTTTGAAGGATACATAGGATGTGTGAAGATGGGTGAATTGGGTTGGCCATACCTACAGTCATGTCACATCATTCATTCACTTAAGGTGTTGATTGCTTTCTGATGAGAAAGCAAGGCAATTTCCAGAATCACATACTTAAGCCATACTGTGTCTTTCACTGTCTGTTAACATTCACCCAACCTTATTGAAAGAATAAGTCTTTCAAGCTACAATCAGTTTCTCTTCTTTTGGTGATCCAAAGAATGCTCCCCCTTGTGGATAACCACTCCATCTTCACAGACTTTGCAGACTATTAGAGCTGGGCTGGTGTTCATGGTCATGCCTTGGCTCAAAGTTCAGTTCCCTGAAGTTTTGTTGTGCCTCACTCCCATTCCCCTGGTCCTCCCCGCATCTTGGAAGTCAGGAGGAAGGAGGTCCTAAAATAGTGATGATTTGTATATCTCCATCAGTGAGGGTAAATCAAAGGATGGGAAGGTGTCAGTTGGCCATTCCAGGTTCAATTTCAGAGACCACTGAGTTCTCAGGGGCAAAGGGGAGGAAGACTTGAATAATGAATGGAATTTCTTGAAGCCCAAAGCTGCCTAAGAGACACAAAGGAGCCCAGTCTCTGTTTCTTAATAATGTTTAGTTCAACCCTGGTCAGGCAGACCTTCATGAATATTTAAGACCATTGCAGCCTCCCAGAGCAAGTCAAGCCCTGCAGACCTCAGTCAGCTCTGAACACTCTTCGTAGCAGCCTAGCAGCTGGTCACTATGAGTACAATATATTCTAACGGGCACTCTTTTGGGGTTTTGGGGAGAGTCCTGATTTCTCCTATAATTAGTACAGTGGTCCCAGCCCTTTTCAGAGACTGTGAAAAGAGTATATAGAAAAGGATGTCAAAAAATTTTTTCTGACCCTTTCCCCAATGCCCTCCCAATTCCCTCAGCCCTACACACATTGTCCCACACATTCTTCAACTTAATTTGATGCAGGGCAAGCAGGAGAACCCACCCATATTTCCCATTTAAAGTGTGGCCTGGCCTTTGCAATAGACTCAGGTTCTCAGCATGTCTATGTGGAAATGCAGGGAGTGCTAGTTCTGAGCATTAGAACCTACTAATACAACAAATAGGCTTGGCCTCCCAATTGGAATCCCTCAGATACCTCGATTTGCTCCATTACAGTCATTCTCTCTTTAACCTCCATAAAATGCATCTGTTGTTGCCAATTCATGGCATGGAACCTTTTCAGAATGGGAGGGATGGTGAGTGCCTGCATCCCTTATGCCAACAAACTAACCATATCAACTCAGCATCCGTTCAGAAAAGGTGAGCTTCTATTTTGCACAAGTCATTTTTAGCTCCAAGCTTCCAATGATTAAATGTTGAGCATTTCCTTTACCTCACACCAGCTGTGGTTCTCTGAGCCTGACTGCCTCTGCACCCCAGGCTGATGGTGATGCCCAGGCACTCACAGGCTCCCATGTACCTCATACTCCACCTTGTCTGCTTAAGGATGTGTTGCCTAAAGCATCATTCATCTCAAACTTAGCTTATAATTACTCAGCACTTGCTTCAGGCCAAACAGTTTGCTCTGTGCTTTTCTGTATAATTTCTTATTTAGGTTATCTAACTTATTTTTTATAGTAACGCTATTTTCTATAGGGATTTAATATAGATCTTTATTTCAAAGAGGAGGAAAATGAGACTAAGGAGGTTGAATGATTTGCCCAACTTCCCTTGATTACTGAAAGACAAAACCATGCTATAGGCTCAGGTGTCTTGATTGAAAGTCCCCTGCCTTTACCATCACACTTGACCATGCATCCTCCCCTCGTTTAAATTGGTGGGGGCATCTTACCTTCCTTTTCTTCCTGCTGCCTAATTGAGAGTTCACTTCTAAATTTCATATATTTATGTAGGCCGGCAGTAGCCCCAAATGGCTTGACCTGTGTAAACTACTCACATTGAGATGGCCTAAGAGCAGGAGCCCTAAGGTGTCAGCTTGAGTCCAACAAATGGAAAAGAAGCTCTTTACCTGATTTCCAGTGATTTTTCTCTGGGGAAAAAAACACATATCCTATGAGAACTTAATTTTTAAGTCAATTATTGTTTCTCTGATTTGTCCCAGGAGGCTCTTTGGGTAGGATCCATCCATGTGGTAGAGAAGGAACCAGGACATTGATTGACATCATTGTTTTGGGGAGCTCAAGGTATTAAAAAGAAACCAAACAGCAAAGTTCTGCATCTAACAAGAGTTACTGACTCCACATGACTGACCTGAATTACTGGGAGAACTCTGGCTCTAACTTTGTCCCAGGAAACTTGTAAGGACTTCGCTTTGTCTGATGCCAGCTGTCAAAGCCGAGGCAATTTCTCCCAATGTTAAAGGAGATCTTCTCCCTTGAGAACCAAAGGCTCAGTCAGACTCTTGAACTCATCATGCCCAGTCCATTTTCATTCTGTTCATTAATTTAATCTTCTTACTTTACTCATTATTCAACCAGAGAATCTCCTAGGCACTTGACTAGACCCTGTCCTCAAGCAATTCACAGTCTGGTAAGGGAGCTAAAACCTGTACATCAAGTGTTGAAACTATCAGTTCAGATATAGGTCTTTGAGCTCAAAGGAAGAGGAGATTACATGGGATATTGTGAGCTCTCCTGTGTTTCTGAAGGACTGCTGAGCATTCTTCATGAATAGCATACCCTCACTTTAGGACCTTAACACAAGGTGTCCCCTAAAGAGTGTCCTCTCTTTTCCCTAAAAGTAACCCCCAATGTGCACCAATATCTTAGCAGCCATTTTTAGCAGATACTTCTTGCAAGATCACAGGAGCCCTTCTCAAAAGCAATGCTCTCTTAGAAAATATTGCTTGACCAGAAAGAAAGGAAGAGAGAAAGGAGAGTAATGGGCAGATTCCTCTCTCCTTCAGATAGATTGCTCTAGAAAGAAAACATGGTGACCTCCATCTGGAGACTTACGTAAAGTGATGCAGGAATTTAGGAATGGACTCTGTCTTAGTCAGTTCAGGCTTCTATAACAAAATACCATAGACCAGATGATTTAAACAACAATTATTTCTCACAGTTTTGAAGGCTGGGAAGTCCAAGATCAAGGGGCCACCAGATTTGGTGTTTAGTGAGAGGTCTCTTCCTGGCTTGTAGATGGATGCCTTCTTGCTATATCCTCAAATGTGAAAAGAGAGAGCTCTGGTCTTTTCTTCTTATAAGGGAACTAATCCCATTATGGGGACTACACCCTCGTGACCTTATCTAAGCCCAATTATCTCTCAAGGACCCCACCTCTAAATACCACCACATTGGGGATTTGGGCTTCAACATATGAATTTGGGGGGACACAAACATAGCAGACCCCTTTACTGTCTTGCCTCCTGGAGACATGAAAGTCCTGAAGCCCAGCATCTTAGCTATTGTTTTTAACCATCATTTCTTTATGTCCACAGAACACATGCCTCCATCCTGAGTTTATAGACTTACAGAGTTACAGGTTAAGCAATAAGCTATGAACATATACATTGGTTACAGAGAATAAAAGATAAGGACATTCTCTTAGGAGCAGCCAAGAGAGAAATGGGGCACAATAGTATGACATGGGGTAAACACAGCCTTGTATCAGTCAAAAAACCTCCAAAGATTCCCTATAAAATGAGAATTCCTGCACCAATCCCTGAAGAACACTGCTATAAGGCCTCTGTAGGCCAACAATGAAATTTTAATTCCCCCTAAGAAAAATTCTCATGGTGAATGTTGAGATATGTCTTGAGGTGAGTTATCAAAAGAGTTTCTGAAGTTAAGACATATCACATCTATTGTATTCATCACTTTTCCAAAACACTACATGCTAATTTCCAAGTAAGTTTTATGGCTACAGATTATGTCAATAGGTGGTAGTTTTAAATCCTCACTGTTTCACAGTGATGAGAATTAGTGGGGTTTTAATCTTTAAGAAATATTACTGATTCCTTAATCTCCTAGTTCAGTTCAACAAACTGGACCACTAAAAGTTCACCAGTGGTTTATCTAGCACTTTTCTCTAGGCATGGCTGAGTGACAGCATGGAAGCTATGCTGTTGCATCACAGGACCATGGAGAACTGGCCTCCACACCTGCTCCCCTCCGAGCCAGGTCACGACCCTCTGAAATCCAGGTGCAGCAGCAGGAGCACTGGATCCATCACCAACCCATACACCAGCTCAAGCACAGTTAACTTTTCTGCAACCTGAAGATGACATTCCCCAAAGTCCCTTCCCATCCTAAATGTCTGTCATCAGTACATCTAGTCATCCAACATAACATCTATGGAGCTCTGAGTTGCCTCCGGACTGTGAACTTTGAACCACTAAGAGAAAAAAAGTTATCTCCTCGCCTTTGAACCCATCTTAATTTTATGAGCGTAAGAACCCAGGGAGATCTTCTTTAAATCAAAGATGAACATCTCCTAAGTTAATTCAACTATAGTTTGTTCTTGCTTTCAAAGAAAGCATGAAGCCAATTTCTCACCATCCTAATAAGCATACTCAAAATATAGATCTTGAAGGTAATTTTTTTTTGCTTCCTAGTCTAACCTCTTTTTTGTTGTTGCTGTCCAGCAGTTTAAGTGTATTGTAATAGAGGAAGCCCATATTTCCTCCAATGGCCAGATTATAACCAAATAATTTAGCGCCAACTGGGCTCATAGCACCTCACTCTATTTCAAAGGCAGGAAAGCTTTCCAACATGGCAAAGGAATTTGTTTCTTCCCTTTCTCAGGGTGTAGGTGTGAGTAAAGGGTTTGTTCACCTATGCAGGTCCTTTGTGTGAGGCAGGTGGATCCAACCACCTGGCCACATCCCAGAGGAATGGGAGAGGGTGCTACCCACACTTATGCAGCCCTGGCGGATCCCAGGCCCTAGATAACAACCCCTGGCTGTCTAAATAGTCCCTTTTCAATGTAAGCAAACCTGGGAAGAGTTTGCCCCCACCGTTAGGAGGCACTCAGAGGGACTAAATAAGGGGGCAGTCAAATGGGTCAGAGTGGTTTTTGTGGGTTTGGGCACCAGGAAGGGGCTAGAGAGGGGCTGTGTGAAGAATAGGAGCTCAGTGTGGCCTCCACAGCATTCTGGCTTGATGTCAAGGTGGCCAACCCCCATGCTCCACTCCTTCCCCTGAACACAGAGAGGACTCCTGAGGCTCTCCAGTGGGTCTTGCCCACCTCCTAACCCATCCCAGACTGGTTGGCTTTACGAATCTCAAAAGAGGATGAATCCTTGTTCACCCTTGCTTTCTCTTCATGTCCCACAGCATGGTTAGGAAGACTGTTACCTGGTCACTTCATTTAGCCACATTGCTCTCTTTCAGCCTCTTGCCCACTCCCAAACCAATGGCTCTGAAGGAATGATGGCGCTTTTTCTCAGATGTAATCTGGGGTTCCTGACTCTGTTCTCGCCATCCTTGGCAGAATCCGAGGCTCTGAGAGGCACAATGGCCTTGACAAGGGCCATCCTTTTGCCAGATGTAGGCTCCCCAGTCCTTGCCCGCTTTGGGCCCCCAGTTCTGGTTTAATAGTTCCATTTTCCCCTCCTGGGGGTGATCTAGATGGCACAATGGGCCGTGAGCTTCATCCTGGTTTCCTGGGATGGGGAGCCAAAGCACAAAGCAGCATTGCCCAAAGGGGCTCACGCTGACACACTGCTCTTTGTTTTTAAGAACAATGCGAAAGCTCAGTGAGATGGGAAGACTCCCTTCAGATACTCCACCCTTCAGCCCCAGATTTCCAGTCCTTTTCTTGTTGGAATTTTAATACCATGTATTTATTATTAATTTTTAATGGAGGAAGGACCTCGTGCTAATGAGTTGTCCAAATGGCACCATTCTTTTGTTGCTGTTTGAAGGTTTAAAGACCGTAGTGAACTGTGTTTGTGTTTGCATATCCATTTCTTGTGCTGGGTTGATTTCAGATTGGTGCATTCTCACTTATCAGGGACCTCTGACTCGAGCAGAACAAAATCAGCTACTTATTCTAGTTACTGTAAGCAGACACATAACTTCTACTGTAATTTGAAAAACCTTGCACTGTAATGGTTAACAAAAAAAAAAAAGCAAACCTTATTGAAACTGATTTTGTATTTTTGATTACATCTGAATTTTCACATTTTTGTATCTAGCCGTGACCATGGTAGTGCTTCCATAGCTTGTGTTCAAGGTCTTGTTTCTTTCCAGGTTGAATTCTTAGGATTGTGTTGATGCCAAATGTTTAAGGGGCAGGACTGGGGCCTGGCTAGCAGAGCCTGTCACGGGGTTGTGTCCTTCCTCCACCAGACCACTGGCTGGCAACGGGAAAACTTGCCTAGACTGGAGCAAGCCGACGTCACATTTCATTGCGCGAATTCCCACAAACAGCTCATATCTCCAACTAATTTGAGGCCAACGGTTTTGGCCAAACCTTTGCCAAGGACTGTCTAAACTGAGCTGTCCCCACCCGTGCACTACCCAGCTTCCTGGGTAAGGGAGGACATTTTTGAAAACAAAACTTGTGAAATTAATTTGTGATTATGATTTTTTTTTCTTCTTGCTGGAAACGTGCTGGACCCAGACAGCATGATGTTATCGCTCTTTCTGCTTTTCCAAACCAATACACCTGTTGTGCTCTTTTGTTTCTTAGTGAAGAAAATTCTAGACACAGACCTAACTATGAACTCTTTTCCTCCTGTATTTCTGGTTAGCAATCCTCCCTATGTATTCCTAACTTGTTGAAGTGTTTTCCTTCTTAGCATTGCTTCTCATATTTTTTTTTTACTGAACAACAACAACAAACCCACAAAGGAACAAATAATATCTTTCTCTTTTTCTCTCTTTCTCTCTCTGATGTGTAATGTTGTGTTGTCCGGATTCTGTATAAAAATATGTATATGATGTATCTGATATTTGGCAGCCACTGGCTGTTACTTTAACCAATATAATTAACAAAAATGCATAATGTTGGTGTTTGATTTTTTTTACAAAAAAACAAAACAAAAACAACCTAGTTAAGATGTTTGTGTATTTTTGCATGGTTAAAATGTGCTTAGTGCATTGAGAAACGTCGTGGAGGTACTCAGTGAAAAGGCCGGTTTACTTTTTGATTCTAATGGTGATTGGTTGTTGACCAGACTATTCCCTATGATGTCCGTCTTTATGTTAGCATAACTCTATTGATAACTTGTTTTATTACTCAAGATTCAACATAGTGTATCTATCTATCTCTATTGTATTGACTGTTCCTTAAAACCAGGTTGTGGAAGTTCACTTCGTCTGGCACAGATGTCTCCATTGCCAATTTCCGTTGAGTTGTGTTCCATTTAATTTGCTGTACAGTCCAGATCTGAAGCCCCCCCACCTCCACCTGCCCCATAGACAAAGGCTGTCATCTCTCCTTCCAGAGGTCTATTCCTTTGAGCAGTACTGTGGTTTTCCCTTCCCACGGAACTTTCCCCCCCATCCTCCCCAAAAAACCTAGTTATACAAAGGAGGAGAAAGGACAGGAAGTTAAGCAGAAATCTAAGAATTATTTATATTTTATACATAATAGTACATATAATATAGTATAGATAGATAGGCAAGCAGACAGACTTTAAATGTGAATTAAGCAGAAAGGTAATGGAAGATATTGAAGGAGAGAGAGAGAGAGAGAGAGAGAGAGAGATCCTGAGTTTTCCTCCCAGGTGTGTCACTAGGTCAATATGAGAGCTGCAGAAAAATTATTTGTCCTTCCTTGTGCCCCAGTTTCACCATATGTAAGATGAGGAAGTGAAAACATTTTTGCAGGGGGAGGGCAACTATGCTTTCTTGAGTCTTCAATGCACTTAGAGCAAGAGTGGGTCTTTAACTACCTAAGAGGTTCATTGCTGTGTGTTTGCAGACCATGCTGGAAGCATCCTCATTCCTCCGCAGGACATCTGGGCCTGCTCAGGAGAAAGACATAGTTGAAAAGGCACCAGCTATTCTGGTGTGAGAGTGCCCTAGCATCCAAAGTTGTCTCTTCGGCTAGGTAGCTTCTGCACAGCTGGGAAGGAGGTGGGGTTGGTAGACAATATTTCTGGTGAGTGGAATTGAGCTTCTCTCCCCTGGAGTCAGAATCCATGGGCCTTAGACACATGAAATTGTCTATTTTACATTTTCCCAACAAAACCTCTGATAGGTGCACCCCACCTTGCTTCAAAGCAACATACACAGTTCATATCAGAAGCACCTGTATTCTCAGTATTCGTGGTGTTGCAGACACTGGTCTTTTGGCAGAAACAGTGCACCTGTCTCCAAATAGGTCTTTGCTTCCTCCTCAAATCTGGAGACAGAGCAGTCCTTCAAGGTCTTCAGGCTCCTTGGTTCTGCAGTGAGAGGTCAATCCTGACAGCCAACAAGGTGGAACACGTACTGCCTTTCTCACTCTTAAGAGGGAAGACCTCAGAGCTCAAATGCTTCACAAGCATCTTGTCATGGGCCCTTCATCCTGGGATGTATGTGACCATAGCATTGATCTCACTACTGACCATTGCTAGTGGACATCTTTCAAAATATATTGAAATTTTCATTAGGTTTGATGGCACTTGTTACTTTTCCTCAGAGTCAAGGTTGACTGTAAAGGGGCAGGACTCCAGAGACATGGCAGGTACTGCTCCACTCCTGCCTGGCTCTTCCAAGGCCAGAATTTACCAGATGAAGCAGCATGAACGTGACCTTATTTGACGTGAGCCTCTTCCCCACCCCTTCCCAGTGACATTAGTCAGGACTCCCAAGAGACCCATTAGAAAATTTACTCACTCTCTCCAGAAGCAAGATTTATTCTTTTTGGATGCAAGGCTAGTAGACACTATGATCCTAGAATTCAGCCCCTACCTTGTGTCTAGTCCAGACTGATACTCACGTCTCTAGAACCACAGATTCTGAATGTCAGAGAGGATCTTAAGGCTCTTGTGGACCAGTCTCCTCCCTTTACAGATGAGGAACCCAAAGCCCAGAGAGAGATGAAGCAATTTTCCTGAAGAAGCACGGTTAGAAATGAGCAGAGCCAGAATCCGATCCTGCATCACAGTGCTCTTCTATCCCTCTCCTTAGGCCCACTAGTGCAGAGTCCCTCTTCTAATTCGTGAAATTCAGACATGGTGAACCTCATGTTTTATAGGAGTCCGTGGGAAAGAGAAGCGTTTGCTTTCTCACTGTGGACACAACATATATACTGCCCCCACTCCAGCTCAGCTCTCTGTAAGCCAAGTTACGAGGGTTCGGATTTTGAATAAAAACTGAGCTGATGTCTTATTTACCTGTATTTTTGAAGAACATGGAGGAACAATTAGGATAAGAAGCAGCAAAATTGACATCTATAGCCTGCTCTTACTAACTCTCTTGCTAGCATAGGTTTTTCTAAATAATTGGAGTGCTCTGTCCATCCACCCAGCCACCCCATCTCTCCTTCTGCCTTTCCAAGTTTCTTGGGTGTCTTCCATTCCCAAGGCACCTGATCTCTCCAGAAGAATATTCCACAGCTCCTTTTAATGGTCTATTTCATAAAGTCCAAAACTTTTTAGTCAAAGCACGTCTTCATAATTTTACCATAAATTCCTCCGTCTCCTTTTTTTTAAAAAAAATATGCATCTCTCTCTGCTAACTTTCATCTCAACTGAGTCACCAGAGCCCGAGGTGTGTTTTCCTCATACTAAATGGTGGCTCCGGGAACTTCCTTGGGTGTCATTCTTCTAAATTCAGCGCAAGCCTCCTGACCTCACCTTCCCCTCACAGGAACTTAGAAGCACCTGGCTTATCTGGTCTGTTTTTCTTTGGAAAAACTCCTTGCTAGCGAGGCCCCTTGATTCCCTATTAGTGTCATCACTGAGAAGGACCCAGCGAGTCCTGCCTCCCTTTCCCCTCAGCCTCCAGTACTTAAATGTCTTTTTCTTATTAAATAGAGAAAAGTCTTTGATTCCAGTGATATTACAGTGCTCTTTCTCTAAAAAGATCAAGTAACCAGAGTTAAAGATTTTTAAAGGGCTTTAGGTCCTGAAGTGGCTGTGATTCTGGCCCTTATCACCCCTACGCTTGTCATAAATTGGACGCGCTCCTCCTGCACTAGGCCCTCAATCAGGCTCCAGAGAAAAGGGAACACAACCAGGGGCCCAGAAAGGAAACTAAATGCTCTTCCTGGTGATGGTTACCCTGAAGAAGCGGTTACAGTGACTGCTTTATTCCATTAAAGTTAAACCTTAGGGGTTGGGGTTGGCGGTCTCCCTTTGAAATGTTGGGACTGAAGAGAGCACTGGGGGGAAAGCGCCCCCTTGTGGCTTTATGGGTACTGTTGCTGTTATATTTTTTTGAGGCTCATTGGCAGGGTTTTAAAAAATCCTGCTTGCCCAACGGGAAGAGCAGAGCTGAAGAACTTGACATTGATTTAAGAATGTAAAAATCCAACAAAATATCCTAATCCCTGCAGAGAGAGTTCTGTGTTCCAGTACTGGCTCTGCAGTAACTCCCTGTGTGACTTTGGGCACTTTGCCATGGGGGTCTGTCTGTCAAATGAGGGATGAAGCTACATAATGTCCAAGGAACCTTGTTTTGTACTGTGGATGATTTCAAAGCAGATATTTGAACACATATTAAAGTAGACTTGTACAATGAAGTCCCGTAGACCTACTAATCGACTTCAGCTCTCTACATAATGTCCAAGGAACCTTGTTTTGTACTGTGGACGATTTCAAAAACAGATATTTGAACACATTAAAGTAGACTTGTACAATGAAGTCCCGCAGACCTACTAATCGACTTCAGCTCATGGCCTGTCTTGTTTCATCTATATGCCCACAGCTTGATGATCGTATTTGCTTCATTATGGATCTCGTATTGTAACCCTTGGATTCCTGGATGGAATGTTGCTCACTTTTCTTAGGACCAAAGCAAGACAGGTTCAATCAGAGAAAGGTCAGGCAGGGCACTGGTCCCCAGACAGCTGGCCATTACAACTGGCATTTCTGCTTCATCACATATTGGCCCCATGACTGCCCCTTTTTGAGGTGGTCTTGAGTAACTAGAGCACAGCCATTGCATCCTTAGCCCCAGGCATCTCATGGAGAGTTCTTGCATTAGACTGCTATCTAGACCACAGGATGAAAGGGATGTCTATCTTATTCATTGAGCTCACATGTGGGTCATTTGCTGGAGTAAGTAGTTGTACCTTTTAGCAATGGCCTCAGAGCCAGTTCTTCAATTCTAGGGCCTCGGCAGGCATAGCACCCAGGATCCTGCCAGAAGTCTACTCAGAATGGCAGGCCACTCTCAAGGTTTATCCTTCCCATAGCATCCTGAGGCCCGTCTCCTTCACTCCAGTACAAGGAGAAGGGAAACGTGTCTTCCATCTATTTTGTTCAGTCTTTTGTATTTCCTGTGAGTTGAGTTAAGTCAAAGGAGCTTCTTTCATTCCTTTAAGGGCCCACTCAGGGGCTCACAAGCCTTGCAAGGACCTCACATTCTCATGGGCTTTGCAGCTGTCATTTTATCTGATGTGGGGGGAACATTACTGAGCCCTGGCTAGTCCTGCCTCCAGCCGAACACAAGTCTCACTGGGACCTGTGAGCATCAGGCCTGGCTTTCCAGGATGCGTGGTGTTCAAGGTTTTTGAGATGGGCCAGATAGTCTATAGCAAAGGACTTGCCCCAACTCTGCACAAACCTAGGTGCTGCCACTTTTGACTCAACAGCTGGGTGCCCACAGCCTGCCCTCCTGAGAGGACCTTGGGAAAGAGAGTCTGGAGAGTAGAAACTTCAGTCAAGTTGCCCCAAGTCAGGGAAGAGCCTTCTTTTCCATGGAGCCTTTCAAAGGGCACGCCCTCTGCTACTCGTGTACTGTAAATTCCGGGGCCTCCTGTGCTTGGGGGGAAAGGTAGCTGAGGAGAAAGGGACTTCTTCTCACCTTTTGTTTACCTTCAATCTGGCTGAATTTAGCTGCCCTTAACTTCTAGTTTGCTCAAGTCCTTATTGCCTTAACAACCACCTAATAAGCAGTCAGAACCCGAAGAGAAAGCCCCTTTGGTGGCATTCATTGTGAAGCGCTATACCTGTCCCGTCTTCCCCCTGCTATTGTGCCTGAGGAGAGTCCCAGCCCCTCTTGCTGAACCAGAAATGTTCCCAGGTTGAGGGTAAACCCAGAACTGCTCGGATGGAGAGATCCCCACCCCACACTGTCACTCCTGACGACCTTCAGACTTGCTTTGCTTCAGATCTGGACTCCTCACGCTCCCTCCCTTCCACCTCTTGTTCCAGAGACCCTCCGCACCCCCTCACTCTCGGTGCCATTCCTGAGGACCATCTAGACTTTTTGTTCTCCTGAGCATTCTCCCCACCTTCAGCTGCAGCGTATTTCTTCAGCCTCTCCACCAAGCTCTTTAAAACGAAAGGCAGTTGCTGTCTTCCCATGGACAATAATGAATGTATCTACTGTAAGCGCAGACCATGTAGAGAAGTGGCTGGGTTAATCACAAAGAGGGTTTTTGTAAAGCCTGTTTATTTTTTTAAGTCAGTTTTGAGCATTTCTATTTTACCACCCTTCACGTGGTTTTGGGGAACCCAAATCGTATCAAGGTCTCATGCCAAAACAAGCCAAAAGTTATTTTCTTTACCTTTTTCCTCCATGCACCATGATTTAAATGATTGTTTCAGTGTCATTTTAAATGTTTTCTTGTGACATGTACTGACGATAAAAGTCATCTTGACAAAAAAAAAAGATTTATACATGAATCAGAAAGTATTTATTTCAATTTTGTACCTTTCCATTTTAATACATTATAATGTATTGACTCAGCTGAGATGATATAAACAGTTCATTTTAATAACATGAGTGTGTGTGTGCCTTTTCCTTTAACATGGTGGGGGAGGGGCAGATAATCCTGGAGTGGGCAATTCTGGGTGCTTCTTGGCACCCATGTGAGCAGAGCATGGCCTCTGACTGGACCAAAGGCTTTTCAGAGGCAGCTGGTGAGCCCAGGAGAGGAAGAGATGGTACGGGGGGAATGAGGAGATAAGTGGGTGGGCCATTGGGGGGGAAGCGGGGGGTGGATGCCCTGACACCATAGGTAGAAACTTCCATGGAGAAGAGGCTATGTACTCACAGAGCCTGAATGCAGACTGGCAATCAAAGGTTTGGGTAGGGGCCAGGTAGGGAAAAACTCAAAGCAAATAAGGTGAGAAGAAGCTAGAGAGAAAACTCAATGTCTAATTCCTCCCCCAGCTGGCTGAAGACCTATAAGGCTGCCACATGGTATATGCAGAGAGGAAGAGAGAGAAAACCAGATGGGCAAGCCCACCCCAACAGAGGACCCTGGTGCAGCCCGTTCCTTCTGCCACCAGAGATAACGCCACATTCAAGTGTATGACATATGACTTTCACCGCACACAGTGACCTTGACCACTAGAAAATGTGGTCCAATTGGTATCTTGAAACCTGGCCCCCATCAGTGCAGTATACCTTTAATTGTTTGATGGAGGAATAAGCTGGAGGGCAGGGCACAGCATATGTCTTTTTAACCCCCCAACAAGTTGCTAAAATGTGTAAAATGGTGCTTTCTACAGCTGTTAGTCAAATGGCTGAACTTTCTATGGATAGAATTAACTTTTTAAAAATGGTTAAGTATGAACAAAAGCCCTGAACAGATATTTTCCCAAAGAGGATATAGTAATCCTCACTTATCCAAGGCAGATACATTCCAAGGTCCCCAGGGGATGCCTGAAACCGAGAATAGTACCAAATCCTATTTATACTATATATTTTTCCAACGCATATATACCTATGATGAAGTTTAATTGACAATTTAGGCAATTTCATGGATAGAAGATGCATTCTTACCATAGATCCTAGCAACCTCAGCATTCGATTTTTTTCTCCTCCCTTATTAAGTCAAGAACTTTCAACTTTTCACTCTTTAAGCACTGAATGGCTTCTTTGGCACATCCAAATTGCCAGCACCACTACTCATGCCCTTTGGGGTCATTATCAAGGGTTAGTTGAACACCAGCAATGCAATACTGTGACAGTTGATCTGATAACCCTGTTGGCTACTAAATGACTAACGGACAGGCAGCATATACAGCGTGGAGACACTGGACAAAGCAATGATTCACGTCCCAAGTGTAACAGAGCAAGACAACACAAGATTTCCTCACGCTACTCAGAACGGCATGCAATTTAAAACTTACAAATTCTTTTCTGTAACTTTCCATTTAATATTTTCAGACCATGGTTGGCCATAGATAAGTGAAATTATGAAAGTATGGCAAATAAAACACATGAAAAGATGTTCAACATCATTAGCCATCAGGGAAATGCAAAGTAAAATCACATCTTAATGCTACACAACTAAAAATTGTGACAACACCAAGTGCTGGAGAGGATGCAGAACACAAGACCACATACATTGTGGAAGGGAAAGTGAAATGGTACAGCCACTCTGGAACACATTTCTTTGTTTTTTTTTACAAATCTAAACATGCAATTACCTAATGACTCAGCAATTGCACTATTGGGTATTTATCCCAAGGAAACGGATATTTATGTTCACACAAAAGCCTATACAACAATGTGTAGTAATAGTCAAAAAATGGACAGCCCAATAATCCTTCAACAGGTGAATGGTTAAACAGTGATACATCTATACCTTGGAATACTACTCAGCAATAAAAAAGGTACAGACTGTCCATACGTGCAACAACTTGGACGAATCTATGAAAACCAAGGCCACAGATCACTGGTCTGCCTGCAAATACTGCGGTTGTCATCTTAATCAGAAGGGAGTTTCCAAGTCACATTACTAACTTCTTCAGAGCTCCCCTCTTAGCTATCTAGAAATTTCCATAGAGTTGTGTCATAGGCTGTGCCAGGCAGGGCTGCTTGCACAGAGCTAGCGAGGTGCTGCTGGTGCCTGAAAGCCTGGGCCAGGAGAGATAATGAAGAAATCAGGGCCAGAACACCAAAGAAAGTCAAACCATGATCAAGAAGTGGAAGTTTAGAGGCCAAAGATCCCTAAAAGACACACGTTCAGAGGTAGAAGCTGGAAAGTCAGAGAGAATCAAAGCTGAGGAGAGTGTGAAGTCACGTGGACTCCTGATGAGCAGAGCAGCTGCAAACAGGAAGCCAGTGCGCAGAGCAAGGGCATCTACTACAGAGGGCCCCAACCACAGTCAGCTGGTTCCCACTCCTATATTTCTGCCTCAGTCTGCGCTCACCGCAGGTTTGCAGCATGCCTGGGGTAGAGTGGATGAGATGGAGTTAAACTTCCAGGCCAGATACTTATGTCTGTTTCACATACAAGACAATACTTTTAAAGAGAGCATGCACACTCCCTTTTTACATATTAATAAATGGAATATGCATATTTAAACTATTCTGATGTAATAAAGAAGTAACATGTTATTATGACTTTAAAGTTCTGACAATTTAGAAATATATATTGCATAAAATAGTCTTTTGTAATTCCTTTCCCCAATCCACTGAAAATGCCAGTATTAACAGTTTGGAATATAGTCTCCCCCAAATTTTTCCATGCATATGCTAACTGCATATGTATATATATATATATGTAGACTATTATATATACTCTTTTTCTTTTTAAAAGTGGGATTTTTAAACAATGGGGCACCCACTGTGTTGCAAATGATATTATTTACATAACAATATCACTCATAACTAAGTTTTCTTTCCAAATATATTTTTATTAATTTAAGAGAGGAAGAGAGGGATAGAAACATCAATGATGAGAGAGAAACATTGATCGGCTGCCTCCTGAATGCCCCACACTAGGTTGAGCCCACAACTGGGCATGTGCCCTGACCAGGAATTGAACAATGACCTCCTGGTTCATAAGTCGATGCTCTACCACTGAGCCACACTGGCTGGGCATAACTAGTGTTTTTTAATGGATTAAATATGAATGAACTCTATGTAAGTAAAAAATGTTCTAAAGGACTTACAGAGATTTGCTTAAAATATCCCTCGATGTGAGTATTTGTGTTCCATGATCATGGCCTCGTCTTCACTACCTCGTCTTCAACATCATTAGCTATCAAGGAAATGCAAATTAAAATCACATCTTATTAACTACACAACTATGTAGCTGGGGTCAAAGCTGTGACCCCAGCTAGTGGCTTACCAGGTCTACAATTCTGACAGGTTCAATGTCCGAAGGAGTCTCCCTGCCCCAGGAATCTCTCTCATCTGTTACCTACACTGAGATCACTCCTGGACAGATCAAGATGGTGGCCATGGCGCAGTTAAAAACAAAACAGTTTGCACTCAAATATAAATCACCATTCGTGAGTTCCTTCTCCATGCCAGGCACTGTCCTGAAATATTTAGGGCTTCATTTAGAACATTCATTAAATGGCTTCCTTTTAACCAGCATCACAACCCTTGGAGACAGGTACCATTGTTTCCCTGATCAGACAGACAGATGTGGAAAGTGAAGCATAGAACATTTCGTTACCTGCCCAAGGTCGGCAGTTGGTAAGTGGCAGAAGAAAATGAAAGAGGGACGTGAAGAATAAGGATGGGGCAGATTCGGCCCCAAGAGCTGCCCGTATTCCCAGGACACACAGGAGTGGCCGCTCACAGCGTTATAGCACTACAGCCATCATACTGTGTGTCCCGTGTGTTTCTGGGTAATCCTCACAGCAACATCACGGGACAGCGGAAAGGAGAGAGAGGGGACATAACCTGCAGCTGTCACAGCTGGATTTGAACTCTCTAACTTCGGAGCTCACTCTGTTAATTACTGCACCAGGAAAATCACCGTAGGGAGGAGAGACTACACCAAATGCTCCATGGGCAGCAGAAGCAGGAAAGAAGATTCTAGAAAGGGGCAAGGAGAATCAACAGTGAAGCTTGAGAAACCTCCATTGGTGGTTCCAGAATGGTCACTCAGAATGGCCAAGGCAGAGTCCCCGCCTGACATGATGTTTTCCTGCTCTCAGGACAGGGGGCCTCAGCCAGCAGCTCAGGTCTGGAGACCCTCCCAAGCAGATGGCAAAGTCAGCTTCCACCCCATCCTCCTTTCATCATCCCAACTCCCACCCTGTTGTTTTTTTTAAATATATATTTATTGATTTCAGAGAGGAAGGGAGAGGCGAGAGAAACATCAATGTTTCAGATAGAAACATCAATGATGAGAGGGAATCATTGATCGGCTGCTTCCTGCAGCCCCCAATGGGGATCGAGCCCGCAACCAGAAGTGCCCTGACTTGAAATCAAACTATGACCTCAACCACTGAGCCACGCCGGCCGAGCCCTCCCTGTTTTTGTTTGTTCCCTTTGCAGGAACCTCCCTGTCCACATTCCCCTCCACCCTCCCCGCTACCACCTGCCACCCTGAAAACATCTCAAGATATAAGCAACTAAATTTTCACCACCTTGCTCAAAAGCTCGAGGAGGCTAATAACCTAAGACAATACAGAAAACAGTTGTAAGGGAGAGAAGAAACCGGAGTTTTTCCTTGGACGTCATTCTCTGAATTAGGTCTTTAGATGTGATTTTCCATTGTGGCGCTGGACAGATTCTGTGAAAGCTGAAGCTTGAAGTCACACCGTTTGGATGGGCAGTATAAACAGGAGGAAGCTGAGGCCGGACCTGCTGCAGGGAAACCAGAAGGCATTTCTGGACTGGAACCAACACAGAGCCTCCCTTCACACTGCTCTTGGCTGGGTTTTGTCTTCCTATTTGAGCTTCTATAACATAACAAGCGAGGACAAGGAGAACTATACCAGGAGGCCTAGAAGACCCGAGTCCTGAGTTGGTGTTAACTGTACGTGTCAACTTGAAAGAAAAGGATCACTGACGCGTTCTCCTGACGCAGAGACATAAGCAGCAGAAACGGGGTCAGGGTTAAAGCAGCTTGCAGGGCAAACCACCTAGCAAAACCGGATACTCTCCCCCCAGGGAATGCGTAGATAAATCTCAGCGAGGTATCCGATCAAGCATCCATTTCCAGTGCATTGCATCTCCGAGTGGGCAGGTGCTTCTCAGCCTGCGTTCCTCCTGGGTCCTGACAAAGGAACACAGGAGAAATCCTCCAGGAGGTCATGAGTCTTCCATTCTCTGTGTAACAGCAACTAGATGGGCTCATTTGGGGAGTTAATGACAGACACAGGTCCCCCGAGAACTGACAAAAGCAGACTCCAAGGGTCATGTCCATTCTCCGTAGGCAAGTTAGAGAAATATCCCCAAAGGTCGGTGGGGAAGATGGGACGGAGGCCCCCGGCCAACAGCCACGGCAGAATGAGCTTTAGCTACATGAGGAAGCGAAGCTCTCCCTTCCTTTCTGTCTGCTTCCAGGGCCCCCTCCCGCAACCACCACACTATACACGGTTCTACCGAAATTCAAAATGATCTTTGAAATGTTCACAGTTGTTTTTGGTGGTGGTTTGTTTTTGTTTTTTAATTTTATACTCTCTGTCATTTCAGGTTTATCTGTCGTCACTAGTGAAAAATTGATTTGAAGGTAAAATCTGGTTTGTTGGCTTAAAACTTTCTCATGTTTCTAACTTTCGAGTTACTGTATAGGACCACTTTACTTTTTAAGGACTTGACTTTTGTAGGTATACACAGCTGGTACACAAATTGTAGAAACTTGGAAACATTCAGAAAGTATTAGGAACATCTGCTTCCAGCCACAATGGGATAATGCTGTGGTCAGCAAACTGCTGCTCGCAAGCCACATGCGGCTCTTTGGCCCCTTGAGTGTGGCTCTTCCTAAGCCTTAGGAGTACCCTAATTAAGTTAATAACAATGTGCCTACCTATATAGTTTAAGTTTAAAAAATTGGGGTCTCAAAAGAAATTTCAATTGTTGTACTGTTGATATTTGGCTCTGTTGACTAATGAGTTTGCCCATCCATTTTAAACTATGATACTGGACAAAATATATAAAATTGTGGTTTTCAGACACTTGGCAGTAGGCAGTGAAGACCTGTGACCCCTGAGAGATGGGGCGTAGATGAGATGAACTCTTAGTGCCCTTCTTTCCTTCTGGAGAGGGTTTCCAGGCGGCAGCCCTGGAGGCGGAGTCTGAACAGAACCCAGAGGTCTCCATGGGCTGAGGAGACAAAGATCGAGGTAGCTGGGACCTGCAGGGCCGTGAGTCAGGGGACAAGAACCACAGCAGAGGGTCCCCTCCAGTCTCCCAGGGATTGCTGAGCAAGGGACACATGTACAGAGACCACCGGAAAGAACCACTGAGAGAAAGGAAAATCCCCGAGCTTGCATGTGCGGCCAAGAATAACTGTGTCTCCTGAGCAGAAAGAACCCTGAACACACAGAGCATGGGACAGAATCCTCAGAGGAGTGCTGCCCTGGGAGCGCTACCTAAACTAAAAGACTGTTGGGGGCACACAGTCTCAAAAAGATCAAATTGTTCCCATGGGACTTAATTGGATCCCACAACAAAGTACTTACAGGAATAAAAAAAAAAGCCTGCAGCACCCAACAATGTTACACCGAATGCCTGGCATAGCCTCCACAGTTACCTGGTGTGTAAAGAAGCAGGAACAAGTGAACCATAATCAGGAGAAAAAATTTTAAATCATTAGGAAGATAAAAAAAAATGACCATAAGCTTACCAATGAGAAATGTAGTGATTCAGGTGTTCCCTTCTAGACTTTTCTAGACTTTTCGTCAATGCATTGTTTTTAAAAATTACATGAACTATGGATGATCAAACGTAGGTACAACTTGCTATTCTGATTTTCTGCCTTTGCAAACGTAAGCACCACCCCATGTGTGTTGTTCCACTCTTTTGGTTTTAAGAACCAATGCTCACTTGAGTTACCTCAAATAAGAGGACGTGTATTATAAGGAGACCACCAGGTCATAAGGAAATAAGACTAAAAGGGAAAGAAAAGCAAATGACTGGACCCGGCAGAAGTGAGGGATTGAGACAGCTCTCAGGGTCCAAAGCAAGTTCACTCGGACCCAGAGCAGCTCCAGGACCCCAGCAGGATCTCCTCAGCAGGATGCCCTCCCACGCCCCACCTTAGCGAGCCTCACCACGCACTGTCACAGTACCCCTTCCCTTGGCACATCGTCTCCATTGCTGACTAGCATCCCATTGCAAGAATACACGGGTTTGCTGATCTATTTACCAGTTGATAAAATTTGGCTTATTGTGAATAAAGCTGCTATAAATTGTACACATGTTTTTGTAAAAGGACATTTTATTTTTTCTTGGGTAAATACCTAGGAGTGAGATTGCTGGATCATACATAGGTTTACTTTTACTTTTATCTTAAGTAAAAAATTGAAATAAAAATGTAAAAAACCTTCCGGACATTGGTTGTTTTTACTTCTCTTTCTCCAGGGAGAGAGAATGATAACAATGTTTTGTGGGAATGCTCTCTCTCGCTGCAACTTCTCTCCCTCCTGCCTTTTCCTTACTTTCAAGGTGAGACCATCACAAACAGAACTTGGAGAACATACTTTACAAACCCCTCTCTACTAACTGGTGGCTGCTCTCTACTTCCTGGCGCAAACTGCCATGAGGGAGACTGATCAGTGCAGCTGATCACCGTCATCCCATGCTTGCCCAGCTTTCAGGCTGGCACACGTCAGTGTTCGTGGGTTTCCTATGAATTGGCTGCATACCTCATCTAGTCAGCTGTGGCCTGGCAAGGAGGTTCACGTAGTAGAAGAAGGGACTTTTTCTTTTTTAAAGAATAGTTATTGATTTTTTTAGAGGAACATCGATCTGAGAATGTAACATCAATCTGCATGCCCCCCCCCCCCCCCCCCCCCCCCCCGCGGGGGG
>NW_005354519.1:285460-286360 GCF_000412655.1 Myotis brandtii | reverse complement strand
GGGCATGTGCCCTGACTGGGAATCGAACCCATAACCTTTCAGTGCACCAGATGATGACCACCAACTGAGCCACACCGGGCAGGGTGAGAGGGGACTTCTACAGGGTGTTAAAAAAAAATGTATACACACTTTGAATAATTATAAAGGCAGTGCTTGTTAAAATACATTTCATTTTCAACATGTAATAGAACCAGCTGTTAAAGTGTCTATAAATTTTGGGGGGACACCCTGTATATATGAAACAACTCCAGAGACTGTGAGCTGAGCAGTGTCCCACACAAGGGATGGTCGATGTGGTTGGCATCCTCAATCTTTCTGACCATCCTAGAGACAAAATTATCTTCCTGAAATCATATACCAACATATGTGGTGCTTGAAAACATGCTGACTTCCTGATCAATTCTCAATTGTCCACGCTCTATAACTACCTTTCATTGTCTCTGGTCTAATCAAACAGTTCAGGTAATTATCTTAAGACTGGGTGATCCGGCCTTCTTAATTTTGTGCAAGTTCAACTCTCTACTTTAATCCTCTTCCCTCTGTCACAACTTATCTGCTTCCTGCTTTGACTGTGAAAATTCCATTGATTTTGCATCTCTTTATCCCCCTCAGCTCCTGGGTACTCACAAATAGCAGCAACTGTTCTTTTGTGGTTATTTTTTTCTGAGTTTCATAAAACCAGAGAAGCCCTGACCGGTTTGGCTCAGTGGATAGAGCGTCGGCCTGCGGACTGAAAGGTCCCAGGTTCGATTCTGGCCAAGGGCATGTACCTTGGTTTCGGGCACACCCCCAGTAAGAGGTGTGCAGGAGGCAGCTGATCGATGTTTCTCTCACATCGATGTTTCTAACTCTCTATCCCTCTCCCTTCCTCTCTGTGAAAAATCAATAAAATATATATTT
>NW_005354519.1:248537-284381 GCF_000412655.1 Myotis brandtii | reverse complement strand
AGTCGCTAGCGCTGAGCGAGGTGGAGGATCCGCGGGCCGGAGCCCTGGGAAGCCGGGCTCGGTGGGCCCTGCCTGCCGCGGAGATTTCCCAGCCCAGCCTTCTCCAGAAGTTAGCTGCCGGTCTGCTGGTGAAAGAGACCGCGAGGTCACGTTCAGAGCGGGGCGCGCGCGCGGGGGGTGTGAATGAGCCACCAGGACACGGGTCCTGGGGACCCCAACTGGCTCTTCTCGCTTCCCTTGAACCTCAGCGTCCTCGGGTTGGAAAGAGATGAGGCCGGCACAATCTCCTCAGACATCGACGGCCCGTTCTCGACGATGTATGCAACCCAGAAATGGAAAAGCGAACAGATTAGAAGCATGAAAGGCAGGGAGAAGCCTTTTTTAGGGGGTGCAAGGCTAAGTAAGACTGTGGCGGTGTTAACTTTACTGAGATGCCTCGTCCTGCCTCAGTTTGCCTCTGACATTTACCGCCACTTTGTGAAATTCATTGATTCCCTTTCTGGAGCGGCTGCGTAACTTTCTGAATGGTACCTGTAGCTACGGTTGCCTGCCACCAGAGGGCAGTGGTGCTTTGGTCATAACTTTGGAAGTGGGTAGTGAGCCAGGAACCGAAAGAAACAGTTTACTTAATAGACCAACAGCAACTACTCTGGGATTTTGTGACATAAATGCTGTCAGCATTCTTTTAACTAAGGGGATGGAGGGCTGTGAGCACAAAACGAAATGGATTAGGCTCCACTCCAGCTTACAGGAGCAGGAAGTAAGGTTCAGAGGAAAATTATTCACCCCAGGTCATTGAGCTAGAAATGGACAAAATTGATCTAGTTGTCTCTCTAGCTTTACATTGTTGCTACTAGGACCAGCAATTTTCTACTGTTTCGAAATAGGGACTCATAGAATTGAATATGTTTTAGATGGTGAGCTTACAGCCTAGATATCTGAGGTCTCTTCTGGTTTTAATATTCTTTGATATGTGCTTAATTCAGTAGGTACTAGGGAACATTGGCCCTGGCTCTGCTTAATCCATTTGTATCTCTTTCCATGATTAGTTTCTGTGTGGTATTTTAAAACTTCATTTATTATCTTTAGCAGTAGGTTGTCTTAAAAAATCAATGAGATGGTGAATGTGGAAATAGTTTGAAGTATGAAGTGGTATACAGGTGTAAAGTCTATTTGTAGACATCACTAATTACAATTGCATGATTTTAAGGGAATATTTTCAGTTCTCTCTACACCATACCTCCAAATGTTCTTCCTGATTCAGTTTGGAAGATTGTAGGTTTCTAGGTATTTATCCATTTTGTCCATATTGTCCAATTTGTTGGCATATAGTTGTTCATAATGTTTTCTTATGATCCTTTGTAATTTCTTTGGTGCCAGTTATTTCTCCTCTTTAATTTTTGATTTTATTTATTTGAGTCCTCTCTTTTTTTCTTGATGAGTCTGATTAAAGGTTTGTCAATATTGTTTATCTTTTCAAAGAACCAGCTTTTGGTTTTATTGATTTTTACATTTTTTTAAGTCTCTATGTCATCTATTTCCACTCTAATTTTTATTATTTTATTCACTTTGGGCTTATTATTTTTCTTTTTTAAAAATATTTTATCGATTTCAGAGAGGAAGGGAGAGGGAGAGAGAAATAGAAACATCAATGATGAGAGAGAATCATTGATTGGCTGCTTCCTGCAGGCCTCCTACTGGGGATTGAACCCACAATCTGGGCATGTGCCCTGACCTGGAATCAAACCGTGACCTCCTGGTTCATAGGTCAATGCTCAACCACTGAGCCACACTGGCTGGGCAATTTATTGTTATTTTTCTAGTTCCTTTAGGTATAAAGTTACATTGTTTATTTGAGATTTTTCTTGTTTCTTGAGGTAGACCTATATTGCTATGAACTTCCCTTTTAGGGCTGCTGTCGCTGTGTCCCATAGGTTTTGGGTTATGTTTTTATTTTCAGTCTCAAGGTCAAGGTACTTTTGATTTTCTTCCTTGATCTCATTGTTGACCCATTCATTGTTTAGTAACATTTTATTTAGCTTCTATGTGTTGTTCAGTTATTTTCTTGTAATTGATTTCTAATTTCATACCATTGTGATTGGAGAAGATGCTTGATACAATTTCAATCTTCTTAAATTTATTGAGACTTGTTTTGTGTCCTAATGTGGTCTATTCTAGAAAATGTTCCATGTGTACTTGAAAAGAATGTATATTCTGCTGCATGGGGATGAAATGCTCTGAAGATATCAATTAAATCCATCTGATTTAAGAGACAGTGCGCAGGGTATTTACTGGGGGCTGGTTACATAGTCAGCCTCTGCCTGGCGTGTACCAAAATTCCACTCTCTGAAGGGGCGCAGGTATTTGGCATAAACCATGTTGTTTGTGTACAGTTAGACACAGTGAGCCACTCTTCATTTTTGAAAATGGTAAGAAACTTCCTGAAACCCGAGTTCCCAGCCAAGGGCCCGCCTTGTAAGCAAGACTTTGGAACGATAGCTAGCAGTCAGGCCTGCTACGTTAACTCTTTTCTTCACACAGGTATGAGCAGAGCTGCCATCTAAGCATAGAATATTCTTATTCTTTGTGGAATAAGAATAACAAAGCATATGTAAAAGTGGCTCCAATCTGAACAGACCAGTGATAGTCTTTTCCTTGCCAGGAGTTCCCAAACCTAGAAACTTCTACAGCTCTAGACCCAGAAAGTATTCTAGGGAAGTAGAATTCTGATCAAATAAGTTCGGGAAACATGGCATGCTAGCTCTGCCCTCCTCTAGCAGGGTCTACACAGTTGCATATTAAAAGTCTGAGAAAGTCTCTAGTATGGAACACTATTAAATTTTGTTTCACCCAGTGTCACTCTCCTTAAATGTAGTGGGGAGCCCCTCCCTGCCTTGAACATCTTTTGGGAAACACTTCCCTGCCCTATTGGTTGAGAATACCTGCCATTTTCCTGGGGAACAGAACCGACCTCCCTAGCCATCCAGTCTCTTGTGTGAGCATTATAGTCTGCTGTCAATATACTGTATGTATGTGACATAAACTGTATGCCGTTCTAACTGCAGAGTGTGGGCTCAGTCATTCTCAAAACTGTCTCCTTCGCACAAGCCCTAGTCAGAGACCCCTGCCAAGCACCGTGTGCCAGAGACATGATCTCTGCAGAGAGAACACTGGTTAACAAGGCTCGTCTCTGGTATGCTGTTCATCAGTAGAGGCAACGGTATGCTGAGTATTTACTAAGATATGTAAAGTGGTAACTTTGTCACATGCAGCATTTTTGGGTCTCCTTTCTTCTGGGAAACACTATAAATTTGAGCCCAACTTGTTTTGCTTTCTAAGTAGCCTTTTTCTGCATGCTTATAAAAAGTTTACTTATTTTTGCATAGTTATGGTTCTCCGTATTGATTTTACATGCATTTCTGTGAGCACCTCTGACCGCAGGTGGTGTTTTGTTTTTGTGTGTGTGGTTTTTTTTGGTGTTTTTGTTTTTAAAAATTATGTTTTGAGATGGTCAAAGTGTAAAGTTGCTGTTGATAGTGAGATTCTGGGCTTCAGTTGATGTAGTAGGTGAATGATAATGACCCTTGACCTCCAAATTTCTCACTTGGCCACAATTTACTTTTGGGTTTCATATTCTTGTTCTTTGAACTTTTGAGGTTCTATATCTCTGCCACGATTTTCCTTAAAACTACAATGATGAATTTGAGTTCCTAATGGTCACTTATTTATATTAAAAAAATACTTACTTTGAAGAAACTCAAAACAGTCCCTTAATTCAGTTTTGTTTCTTCCTTTCCTTTTTTGTGTCTCCTTCCTTCCTTCCTTCTTTCCTTCCTTCCTTCCTTCCTTCCTTCCTTCCTTCCTTCCTTCCTTCCTTCCTTCCTTTTTCTCATTCCTTTGCACATTCATTCACATATTTATTGAGTGCCTACTATGGGCAGTGTTTTTTACTTCTTGCAATGAATCATAAGAATAAGACACAAATGTAAGCCATAGGAGATTATGGCATAACTAGAGGCCTGGTGCATGAAATTCATGCATAAGTATGGTCCTGGGGGCTGGGAGGAGGATGACAATGACCAATGACGACTTATCAAAGATATATCAATCAGAGACTATCTTACCTTGGGCTGTTATAACAAAACTAGAGGCCTGGCACACAAAATTTGTGCGCAGGGTCAGTCCCTAGGCCTGGCCTGCGATCAGGACCATCTTCCCCAGCTGCCCCCAGCTGGCCCCACCCCCCACCACCACCCACCCCCGGTTCCCCATTCACCATCAGGTGATCGGAGCCTGCTGGCCAGCGGGGGGGAGAAACCGAGAGGTTGGCTGTTCCGCCTGCTCGCTGGCCCCGCCCCCGCTGCGGGTTACCCTCTGTGTGGGGGGCAACTAGTGGGGCAGGGGCCTTGGCCTGGCGTCACCTACATCCTCCGCCATCCATTCCCTGTTCCCTGTTCGCCATTGGGTGATTGGAGCTTGCCCGCCGGGGATAGGGACCGAGAGGTGGTCAGTGCCCCTCATAATGATTGGTCGAGCAGTCGTTCTGCCGTTAGGGTCAATTTGCATATTACCCTTTTATTATATAGGATAGAAACACTAAGAGATGGATATAAACAACCATAATGCAGAAAAATGTTAATTAAATGCCAAAAAGGAAGCAGATAATTTATTCTGGAAATTTATAGAGGGAATCATATGACTTTGGGGCATTTCAGTGAGAAGGGAAGGTATCGTTAGTATCTGTAGATCACCTGTGTGGAGGGCACAGTTGACTCCCCAGGATCATAATGACTTTTGTATGTCATGGACTAAGAATATAAGCTTTGATGTCAGTAGGACCTTTGTTTGTATAAAGGCTCTGGATTTTGCTTAAGGACATTAGGTACATTTCTGTCTCTAAGCCTCAGGTTTTCTCATCCATGGAGATAAGAATATCTACCTTCACTGGGTTACCGTGAAAATGGAATCTAATATGTGGGGAGCGTTTGGCCCATAATGCATGGTAACAAAAGCGGTAATGACTGCTGCTGGTGCTGCATTCATAGGTTGCTGCCTTTAGCTGACTGTGGAAGGCCCAACTGATGGTATGTCTAGGTATTTCGATTTGTCATCTTCGGAGCGAATATCTTCTTTTTTGTCTTAGGAGGTCAGTTTGTATGTTGGGAATATATTGTTATTGGGAATATATTGTTGGAAATCAGGGTAAATGATCCAATCTGATGCTGAATCTGGTACCTGTATCTAATAAAACATAATGTATGTTAATATTTTATGCAAGTATGTGTGTGTGTATTAGGTATGTGAATATTTGTGTGGTATTTTCCAGGTTTGAAAGGTAAGTTGCTAAGGAGATACTTTGTCATTTGCAGGTCGGCGGAAGCAGAAGTGGGCTTTGGATCCAAGAAATACCAGGTGGAGTAATGATGACTCCAAGTTTGGCCAGAGGATGCTGGAGAAGATGGGGTGGTCTAAAGGAAAGGTATTTTGGAGAAGAGCATAAAAAAGTCAGATCCATGCAAAGAGATTATAAGTCAGGAGAATGCATTTTTCTTAGGAGACTTAGAAAAATTTATGTTTTGGATCAGTAAGCGATTTTGGAGAAATAACTGAACTATAGTGATCTAGTGATGATAAAATTAGAATTGAACATAAATGTTAGCTCTCTTTATCATTTAAACTGCATGATTAGCATCTTTTAGTTGCACTTTGAATCATACTTAACCATCAGTTTTATGTTGCTAAGAGTAATACTTTATTACCCTTCATAACTAGACTACACATTTTCTACTGTTTCTCACATTCCAGTTATTCCTGACTCAAATAGGACTTCTACTGATCTCTCTACACTTAAATGGTCTTGCCAAGGTCTTTAATGATCTTATTGCCAAATCTAGTGGATGCTTCTCTGTCCTCATGTTAATTAATCCCTTAGCAGCATTGGACATCATTGACTACTTCCTTCTTGAAATAATTCTGTGTTGACTCCCACACTACTGCTTTCTCTCTCTCTCTCTCTCTCTCTCTCTCTCTCTCTCTCTTTTTCTTCTTCCTTCTACCTCACCAGCCACTCCTAATTGCTGGCTGGCTCTTCCTCCTCCTGACTATTAAGCTGTGGAGCCCCAGGCCCTTTTCTGTACTCTGCTCAGGTTAGCTCATTTATGCCAGCCTATGCTTGAATTATCTAAATGCTGAGGTTATCTAACTGTTAACTTTTCTGTATCTAGCCCAGATCTGTTCTCTGAGCCCAGGTTTATAAATGAATCTGCCTGCTTGACATTTCCACTGGAGTAGGCATCTCAAGTTTATAATTTTTATTAGGAAAGTCTTGATCTTCCAGATCTTTTTCTTCTCAACTTTCCTCATTTTTGCAAATGGCACCTATTTACTCAAGCAAGAAACCTGGGAGTCAGACTTGGCTCCTGCATCTCGCACTTTCTCTGCCCTAGTCATTACTCCTCTCTCTCCAGGGCATCCTCCTGGTCCAGCCACCGCCAGTGCTTGCTCTGATCACCATTCCACCCTGTCTCCTGCTTCCCTGCCTCCCTTCTTTTCCTCCTCGGGGCCTTACGACACCAGAATGAGCTTTTAAAATACAGAAATTAAATCATATCATTCATTAGCTTAAAAGTTCAGTGGTTTTCCACCGTTTTAAAGAAGAAGATCCAAATTTCTACCATAATTTTCAAGGTCTGAGGTCTAACCCCTTCATATCATCTTATTTCCTCTTCATTCACTGAGCTGAAGCCAGCCTGCTGGTGCCTTTTAGTTCTGCAGTATACCATGCTCTCTGGGACACCTTACAAATGAGTGTTGATACAGGGACCTGGAGTCCCTTTCTCCCTGCTTCTCAGCGTTGTTTTGTAAAATTAGTTAATGGGCAGAGCCACAGACTCATAAGACTTCCCATGGGCTTCTAATAGTTTTGTGGCAGAACTCTGATTCGGAGCATTAAATAAAGCATGTTCTCCATAGTGTCTCCCTGGTCCTTAAATTAGGTCTCAGGTTGAAGAATTTTAAGTGCATTTTTTGTGATACAGCCATATCTTATGAGAATCCATTACACTGTATTCTCTTTGAGGGCATAGTGCCCTGCTCCTAGATGTTTAGTAATGAATGGCATTGTTGATGAGGGAAGATAGAGATAATCACTCTTTATATCTGATTTAAAAAGCTAACTGTCTCTGTGTTTAATCTCCACAGGGTTTAGGGGCTCAAGAGCAAGGAGCCACAGAACATATTAAAGTTCAAGTTAAAAATAACCACCTGGGACTTGGAGCCACGATCAATAACGAAGTGAGCAACAGTGTGTCTGCTGGGGGTTTTCCTTGCATAACTGACTTTTTGTAAATATATACATTTTAAGTCGATCAAATTGATCCGTTTTTAACTGTTCAAGTGTGTATCCTCCATGTTTTGGTGAGTAAAACGCCCATACCTGAGCTGGCTCTTTACCATGTGTCCTGCCTGCTCCCTCTGCCTTATTGTCTTCGTGGGGCTCTTTCCTTGCGTATGTGTAAGAGATGCAAACTAGTTTTATTGCTAAACTTTGCAAAACGTATTCTTTTTATAGAAATACTCATTTCAGGACAGACAAGAAGTTTTACCTTTACCTGTGTTCTAATATTAGCTTATATTATTAAAAGTTGCTGACATTTAGTTTCAGAAAGAAATTTAAAGATTCTCCTGCAAGAAAGTGGTACTCTTTTCCTGTACTATTGTCTGTTTCTGACTGTTGGTGTATGGCAGTTAAATTTATTCACATTTCCTCGTAAACACTGACACTTTGTAAATATGACACTGTAATTAAAAATTAATGGCCTATCCAGTCATCATGCTTTTTATTTTCAGAATTATTTGCTTCAGACAGCATCTAAGCTGAAAGCTTTGTTCTTAATTATTTTTTAAAGTCTTTTATTTTTTTCAATATTCTTAAGTTTTTACAACCAACAGAATCTGGTAGAAAATCTGGAGAATTTCATTAGGTAAACTGAATTCCTTTGATTAGTTCAGAAGCACTGAGTGTAGACTAGATCAGCCAAATTTTCTGGACTAACAACTAAAATTTTAAAAGACTACAGAGGGAGTTTATATAAAGTTGATTTTGAAGGTAGTTGCTGAGAGATGTACAATGTACTTCATTTTTTAGGAGAAGCATTGCCCAGTAAACCTATTTAATATGCTTAACCTTAAGCAGTCTTAAAATAGTGTGTATGAGGCAAATGCCTCCATTAATACCTTCCTTCCCACTGGTTAGGTGGTTTTGGAGATGTTCCTTCTCTCTTAAAGCCAGGTTCTCTTTGTTATAATGAACTCACTAGCTTGTCACTTTACAGATGGGTGCCGATTGATTCCCGGGACTTGGAGTCCTTTCTCCTCCATTCTCCAGTGTTATTTTGTAAAAGGGGGTCCATGCCAGCAAGTAGAATTGGGCAAAATATTTAAAGTTCAAATGAGCAAAGAAGAGAGTCCCTAAGTTCATGATTGCATTTTTCCGTTGACTTATATGATTTTCCCTTAGTGAGAAAAAATTTTATTTTGCTTTATTTTAATATTTAGCATATAGGTTGCCTACTGATTATTTGACTATAAATTGACTATGTATAAGTTATCCACATTTGAAATCAGGGCTGAAGTTTCCAAGGAGCCCATTTGTAATACTAAAATAAATACATTTCATTTCAAATCTACATTATATCTTTCAAATTTATAAATATCTTGGTGAAACATTTAAAAATTCACGCTAACCACCAGATTTCCTTGATTCCAAGGTATCACTTATCTCAGCCAGTGTAGGTAAACTATAGACTTGCCTCTAATGATTTTTTTGTTTGTTTCAGGACAACTGGATTGCTCATCAGGATGATTTTAACCAGCTTCTGGCTGAACTGAACACTTGTCATGGACCAGAAACAGCAGGTAGAGGAAATCTTTGCCTTGTTATCCATTAGATTTATAAAACATAATCTCTCAATTTAAAATTTTCTTACCAACTATTTTTACTATAAGCATCACATATCCAAAAGTTAATTTATTGAAGCAATTAGAAACAGTCTTTCCTGTTTATATTTTGATAGTACTTTCATTGCATGTAAAAAGACAACACTTCTGATTTAAGAGTTTGAGAATGGCAATATAAATCCATTCAGTTTAAAGCCTCAAATAGTAAAGTGATCTTTCCAGGGTTCCTTGAATATGTCTAAAAACATTTTAAAAATACAAAGCAAGAAATATCAATTGGAACCATAAATTAGCAGCCAGCAAAGGCTTAATAGAAAAGCCTGTTTTTTGTGTTGATTCTACTTAATTAAACTGTTTTACCTTTTAATGTATTAAGAGATTCTGGGTATAGTAAAGTTTGTTGTACGGGACTCAATACTAGAAATTGTATTCCCAAGCTGTAGGAATTAGAAATGAAACAATTGGACATTGGGCTTCCCATATTAAGTTAACAGGAAGATTGTATGATTGGAGGGAAGGGGATGGATGGGTGAAACTTGTGGGGCTTTGGTATGATTTTAGAATTTAAGATAAGTTTTTTTTTATCACATGTCTATTTGGCAAGGGCATAACTTGAGTTAATTCTGCTGGATAGTCATTGGAGAAATCTAGACTATTCTTCTACAGACATTTTTTTTAAAATTGTGGTAAAATACACATAACATACAATTTACCATCTTAACCATTTTTAAGTGTGCAGTTCAGTGACATTAAGTATGGACACATTGTTGTGCTACCATTATCACCATCCACCCACAGAACTCTTCATCTTATAAAACTGAAACTCTATCCCCATTAAATACTAACTCCCCAGTCCTTCCTCCCTCCAGCACTTGGCGACCACCATTCTACTTTCTGTCTCTGAATTTATCTACTCTAGGTTATCTTATGTAAGTGGAATCATAGTATGTGTCCTTTTGTGTCTGGATTATTTCACTTAACATAATGTCCTCAAGGTTCCTCCATGTTGTAGTATCCAATGTTGTACCTTCCGTTTAAGGCTGAATAATGTTCCATGCTATGTATATACCCCATTCTGTTTGTCTATTCATTCATCGATGGACTCTTGGGTTGCACCTCTTCTCACCTCTTGGCTCTTGTGGAGGTGTAAATGTTTAGGCTTTAGTTCAGCAAACATTTATTGAGCTATGTGCTGGATATGAAGTTATAGACTTGAGGATATGCAGATGTATACGACATAATCCCTGCTTGGGAAGTAGCAGACAGGATATGCTAGTAATTGGTAAAATTGTAGCATGAATCTAACAGTGGGAAGATTTATTGTAATGCTATATATGGGAGTGAGCCCAAAAACATCAAGGGAGGTACTCTGTATTTTTGCTAATCAGATTGGACTTCTTGTTGGAATCTATAACTTGGACAGTTTTCCTTGTCCATGGTTTAACTATTAGAACTATCCAATGTGTGGTCCTAACATAAAAGATGATAGTTTGTTAGCCAAAAGAAAATGTTTTGTGAAAACACTTACTGGACTGATATTAGGAAATGCAGGATCTATGCAGCAGTAAAATTCAAGGACATTAGCCCTTACTAATTATAAACAAAAGCATCTTTATATTCAGGATCACAGCTGAAATCAAGGGAAATATAAGTTTGTATTTTCTAATCTATCTGCCTAATTTTTCTCAATGCACTTCTGAGATTTATCCCTGATGTATTATCGAAGTGCAGTCGGTGAAATGTTTAAAGTGACCCAAGAAACTCTATTATTTGTCAGGAAGGTAGTAAGTGCATGACAGATGCCAAGCAGTAGTGCCTTGTCCTTGGGCAGCCCCATCCACAGGTTCACCTTTGCAGGCTGATTCTTTTTATTTTTCCCTAAGACATAGAAGTGTCTTGAATCATTGGCTGTAGGAGAGTTACCAATCTGTAGATTGAGTTCCACTTCGAGACCACTAGAGGGTGCTGGTAGCCCTGTGACAGGGACTGGGCTTTGGTGGCCTGCTTCCTATCTAGCTCAGTACAGTTCAAACCAGGCCTTGTACCGCCAGTCCCAGTACTGAAAAGCCTTAGGAATATTCCTTTAAGGAAAAACCTGTTCAAGGAGTGGACCTGGAGAGCTAATAAATTATTTTTCTGCCATGTCATCTTTCATAAATACAGTATCTTTATTCAAGTGAATTTTTGGTCAGAGTAAAGCCAAAATTACTGTATTAGAGCTAAAAAGCAGATGACACAATATAACCCAGTAACATTTTTTTCTATAATAATATTTTTACTTCCTTAAGATTACTTACCAAATTCATACAATTTGCCTTTCAATTAAACAGAAATTCCATACTGCCCTCTTCATAGAATCTTGCAAACATCCTGGAAATAACCCTTATCTCCTTGTGGGACAGAAAAATCAGTATATCTTTAAAATTTCATTTAAAAAAAGTTATCTTAGTTAGTTCTCTCTACCCGACTCAACTTAGCTTTTTTGTAGACTTAATTTCATGGTTTTAGGAAACGTTTGTTACTTCCATCAGATATTTTGTACCTTATGGTTTTACACTGGGATGGTGATAACCTGCCATCCACAAAGGTGTGGTTTAGGACAGGGATCTTCAAATTATTTTGCTCACATATCCTCTAAGGCAGCAGTTCTCAACCTGTGGGTCGCGACCCCTTTGGGTGTCGAACGACCCTTTCACAGGGGTCACCTAACACCGTCGGAAAACACATATATATTTACATATTGTTTTTGTGATTAATCACTATGCTTTAATTATGTTCAATTTGTAACAATGAAAATACATCCTGCATATCAGATATTTACATTACGATTCATAACAGTAGCAAAATTACAGTTATGAAGTAGCAACAAAAATAATTTTATGGTTGGGGGTCACCATAACATGAGGAACTGTATTAAAGCGTCGCGGCATTAGGAAGGTTGAGAACCACTGCTCTAAGGGAATTTTGAAAAGCTGTATACCCTAGCTCACATTTTTATATCAACATCTATGTTTTTAATCATAGCTTCAAATTGTTGCAAATTGTAATTTCTGTCTTATTGGGAAATATAGGCATTTAAAAAAACACCCATTACATTAGTCCCAAATGTATTCAGTAGATAAATACCAGAGCAATTTGATACCCGTTGTCTTCTTTTTAGAAATATACAGATTACGCAGGTAGCGTGGCCGAGCGGTCTAAGGTGCTGGATTTAGAAATATACAGACAAGTCCTTAATAGTCAGAAATATTATATTTCATAGTTCCTTTTCCTCTGAAATAATATTTTGATTGTGTATACCCCATAGTATTTTATGTTAATATGTTTTTGCTTGAACTTTTAAAAATTCTTCATCCTATCATATTTCTCTGCCAGTCATTCACCCATTGGAGGAATTTTGGGTTATATCCAGTATTTTACTATTATGAATAAGGCTATTATGTACTTTGGTATATAGATTTTTATGTGAACACAAATTTTCATGTCCTCAAAGACTTATACATTTCTGGAAAATAGCCTTGCTTGATTCATAGTATACAGTTCAAGAAGAATTTCTAATCATTTGGTTAGAGTTCAATAATAAGGGACAGGGTTTCCAAAGATTTTATTTAAATAAGACCATGTCACTGTAAGAGAGTAAATGAGAATGGATTACAGAGAGGTTAATGTAATGCTTTTTTTTTTTTTTTAAGACTCCTCAGACAACAAGGAAAAGAAATCTTTCAGCCTTGAGGAAAAGTCCAAAGTCTCCAAAAACCGTGTTCATTATAAGAAATTCACAAAAGGTAAAATTAAGCATTTATTTATTTGTTATTGATACCTCTGTGTTCACTGGGTTTCTTAAAACAGTTTTAGCTCTTCGCCAGCATTACGTCTTGTTTTACGTTCAAAATGGGGAATTATGGATAGCATGACTGGGTGGATCTAAAGCGGTGCTCAAGTTTGAGTATTTATTGTTAGTCTACTGGGGATCTGGTTACAGTGCATCAGATTCATTAGCTCTGAGGTGGGGCAAAGCTGGAAGTCAACTTGCTATTTAGAGGCAAAAAGGGACTTTAAATGGCTAGGTCAGGAAATAATTCTAATTAATTGCTCAACATTTTTAGTTACATTTTCTTGTTTTTCAGAGTTTGGTGTTGGTGTTGAATAGTTCCTGACATTTTTCAATTTAGAGAATTATGCTCTGTAATAAGAACTCCAGTATGAGAAATCTCACTTCCCAGTTGATCTTTATATTATTCCACACCTTTTCTTCATTTCATGGAGTGTTAACTTAGGCACTCCTTTTCATTGCGAAGATAGTGTTAGAAAACATGTTTGAGAACTGGGTGGTAAATCCTATCTTCCTCCATCACACCTCCCCACTCCCCAATACTTGTAGTCAATTGTGCATGCAGTTGTCCTCTTTAACCACTAGGTGGCGGTCTTGTATTGTAAGAAACAATTTAAGTCGAACTCATCAACTCCCCAAATGTTTTCCCAGAAAACAGTGTTCTGTATTAAGTGCACTTTCTAGGGACAGAAGCCTATTTATTGCATAATATACTTAAAGTATTAAATATAATTATAATTTATGTTGTAATATTCAGTCACAATTTGATGGTTCTTTTATGGGAGTTTGGATATACACACCCATCTCTTTGCTTTAGTCTTGTTAACATAATTGGGAATTCCCTAACTCCTAGAACCTGCCTGAATAGCAGTGGGAGCTGAAATTCCCACCACTTTAAACTATTAATGGTGGTTCTCACTGGGGCACAGGACCCCAAAAGGTAGGAATGAGTTTGCTGTAAATGAGAGCCCACGGCAGAGCTGAATAGAGTGGGGAGCTGACTAGCGTCAGGAATGTGTGCGAGGAGACGCTGGTGCTTACTTCTGGCCCGTCCCAGTGGGTGTGGTTTGTATGGCTCTTCCTGTCATCCCTCTTTCTCTCAGGCTAGAACCTCTGTTGTTTTTCTCTGTGGCTTCCCATCAGGGTTGCTCTCCACCCCGACCTGCTACAGGACAGAAGACAGGCCTTGCTGGCCCTTCAGTCCTTTTGAGGAGAGGCTGAAGGTCAGTTCATGCCCATGTCCAAGCCCTTAAATGTCCCTCCTTTTCTCATTAGACCCTATAGAAAAAAAAAGAGACAAAGCAGAAGAGTACTGAGCAAATTCGTGACATTAAAAGTGTGCCTGTGTCTTTTGGACAGTATGGCATCCTTTTAAGCTTTCACTTTTGCAAATAAAATCTTCTAATTTTCTTTTTGTTCCCGACTACATGCATGAGTTCATCTGAAGCATTTGCTGAAGCAGGATAAACCTCATTAATCTACTTTAATCTAATGGGTGCCGGGAGTATCTGCTTTGTATTTCTCTATTTCTAGTTAAGCCACTCCCTTGCCAGGTGACCCTGTCAACTTGCTTGGTGTGTTGTGCCTTCATTCTTTCTCTTTTAAGATGAGGTACGCCTGCTTATTAGCCTCCTTGGGGAGGCGAGGACATTGGTATGCAGGGAAGAGAGTTCCAGGTATATTGTGAGAAAGTAGAGGAGACCCAGTGAGAAAACAGAAATGCAGATTGGGAATAAGTAGAAAGATGGGAGAAGGAGGCAGAAATCCAAGTAGTGAAGAAGACAACTATTTACCATCCATCTTAACAATATGCAGGGAAAGGTTATTTTAAAGTTCTTTATTTGCATAAAATAAATTTGTTCTTGTAGAGCCACTATTGTCACCGGATATGAATGATCAACTCTGTTTCCTCTAAGGTAGGCTGTCTTAGGTTGCAGGAAAGCTGGTGCTGGCCGTCACTCTCTCAGATAAATCCCTTAACCACCTTCCTTCTTTCAGACTCAGTTTCCTCTTTTGTAAAGTGAGGAAAGATTTTTAAGATATTATTGAGTTCTAAAATAGGTTCTGTTTTATGACTTATTAGTAATGACCCCATTGTATGGAACTTTTGATTGTTTAGCATTATGGATAATAAGGAAATTAGCCTGTGGGTATGCTCATAATGAAAGTAATTCACTTATTGGATGAGGATAATTCGTATTGTAACTTTGTCTGTGGTCCAGGAAATTAAAACACGGGAAGGTGGCATTTTATTTAGCTTAGTGTGACGAGTGAAGATAAAGATTTTATTTTAGTGAGATTACAGTAGCAAATAGCATTGTAAAATTTGCTGTTGCATCAGTATTGGCTACCATTTTAGTTCTGATACATTATTTCTTTCTCTAGTCCCAAGTTTATAATTTTAATTTGAAATAATTTATTAAATAATTTTAAAAGCTAATTTCATCTATATTTGTTTAAAAGCCTAACTTCAGCATGGTTTCTTTTAATTTGAAAATTGTTTGGCAATGCCATATCTGCAGAGAGGAAAAAATAGGGAAAATATCAATTTCTACAAAACCATTTTCTATATACAGTGAGCAGTTGTTGAGAGCATTGCTGCATCGCCCCCCCCCACCCCCCGTTGTGCAATGGGTGGATAAAAAGTTGCTTATTAAACTATAGTGTATAACTTCATCATGGTAATTTACTCAGAGTTCTTATCTCTGTAACTATCTGTAGTATTTGTAGTGTTTTGCTTCTTAAATAAGGAAACTGCATGTATAACACAGGTTCTGGTAGTTGTCTTGCTAGTCTGGAAACACAGACTGTGATATATCTAGCATGGTTAACTCCTCCCCTCCTACAGTTGGACTCTGCTAGTAATGGGCCTTAAGTTTCCTCTTCCGATTTTTTTTACATTTATATATAAAGTAGCACCATCTCAAAAAATTCTGACTCTTATTATCATTTCACCTTCTACTCTGATTCTTTCCCATTTCCTGGTTTCTGACATGATCCTTGCAGGGAAATTGCCATAATCTCTGTCCTAGGCTTGTCAGTCTCAGGTGTTTTCATTTAAAAAACAAACAAACAAAATATAATATTGTTTGTTTTATCCTTCTTGATTGGGGAATGCATATGAATTTTCTAAGCAAGTGAAGCTACCTACATGCCCTTTAATTTTTTATTATAATCAACCTATTTCTCAAACCTGCATTCTTTACCCTTGCCCCTGTACTCTGAGTAGAAAAACTCGGGTTTTTTGCACCTCAATTATAATACAATTTTCTCTTTAAACTTGTTGGGTTCTATGTGACTTTTGCCCTTAAACTAAAAGGCTCCAAATCTCTGTGATTCTTAAGTTCTTATGTTTTGTTTTGTTTTCATAGTGTCCTTTGCTTCCCATGTGAACTTCTTGATGTTGTACACGTGTCTGCCAATAGCAGTAACATTCCTCCCTTCCAATTTTTTACTCTGATAGATTGAAAACCTGGTACTCATGATTGTTAGGAAAACAGCTAAAATGATCATAAAGTGCTTTTTCATCTGCTCATCCTTTCATGGACCTTTGTTACATCATCTTGACCACTGGAAGCACTGTTTCCTGGTTTTTGAAATGTTATGGCCAATTGAAGATTGAGATATGCATGAACCATATCCAGACAGATAACATATTTCCTAGTCTGCTCAATTTCTCTAAGATCTAAGCTTATCGGCAGTATTTCCTGTGATTTGACTGTCATTCAGAACTGAGACCAATAAGCTTTTAAACTCTTTTTTTAATATGAATATTTTGCCTGGCTGGCTTAGTTCAATGGTTGAGCTTCAGCCTATGATCCAGGAGGTCACAGTTCAATTCCCCGTCAAGGCACATGCCCGGGTTACAGGCTCGATTCCTGGTGTGGGGTGTGCAGGAAGCAGCCAATCAGTGATTCTCATCATAGGTGTTTCTATCTCTCACTCCCTCACCCTTCCTTTCTGAAATCAATAAAAATATATTTTTAAAAATTTGTATATTTTATTTAAATGTGGCCATAAATTTATAGCATTCATAAACTATTCAACCAGAACTATTAACTAATAACTATTTCAATATTGCTTCCATCTTCCATTTTTATCTACCTTAAAGTTCCTTTCCCTTGGTCTCTGACTCTTAATTCTTCTCTGTGTTTTGTTTTCCAGATCAAGTCCCGAGCAAAGCCTGTAACAATCCTGGTTTCTACATTTACTTAAGTGAACTTTGCTAAAGGATAAAAATGTCTGATACAAGAACCAATCACCAACACTGTAGAAATGCTTGCACCTTCATTGGTACAGCTCACTGTCTCTATCAGCCTGACAGTTTTCCCTTCAATTTTGAGATTTGCTTTTTATCTCTGTGGGGCCATACTTTGTCATCCTGTTTTAAAATTGTAATCTTGCATGTACCCTCTCTTCCTGAATCCTTCTAGCATTCCTTTTAGTTGCATTGCTGTAAAAGAGATCTTTATTTGTATTTCTTTTGGAGTATCTGTACCATTTCAGAAGATAGTTTACAATAGTTGACCAATACATATTTTGAACTAAGTACAACTCCTTTTCCTTAAAATGGAAACGGCCACCCTGAATGTGGTCTGCTATGCTTCTGACAAAGATAAGACTAGATCTCTAGACCTGCTGAGGGTTTGTCCACCTCTCACCTCCACGACCCATTTTATTCCCCTCTCTTCTGGTTTATTTTCTGAGTTCCTATCTGGATGTGCTTCATTTTGTTCTAAAGTTGGTTTCCTTTGGGGTGTTTTGTCTGGGTTCTACTACATAATCTCTTAGAAGCAGGAAGCCTTCCTTTCTAGCTCTGCAGGAAAGGAGAGAGCAGCGTAGAACCACAGAGGAGCATGTTCTTCCGGATGGGAACAGGTCGTACTGACTGGACCGTTGAAATTGCTGCCTGCCTATGAAACTTGTTTTGGCACCTGGCTTTGCATTAATCGAAGGGTGTTTTGTTTTTTTAATTTCATGGAGTCACTGAGCAATATCATATTTGAATGCCCCAGTGGTAGTCAGTGAACTAGAACCTTCTGGGTCATGACATTACTTTGCCAAGTCAATTTTGCTACAAGAAACCAAGAAGTGAGTCTGACAGTGGAACTCGGGCTTCCAACTCAAAATGAAAATTCCTGTGTCTAACCCAGAGCCTACTCCCCCAGAACTTTAAGACTTACGTGTAGCAGTTACATTTTAAAAGGCATTTACCTGAAGTTGACAAATGGGAATGGATTTGGTCAACTGCTCACAGAGTATTTTTGGTAGAAGTGAAAATTCCATAAAGTGAATTTTAAATTACTTGGTTTGTGGTTTGAAATTAAGTTAGAGTTTAGCGTTTTTAATAAGAATTATGGGTCTTTTGGCCACTGCTTTTGTGAGAAGCCATTTCATCTCCTGCTTTTATTGTGTATCCTATTATTTAAAGCTAATATAGCAACCTCTTTCACCCTCATCCAATACTTTTTGTTTGCATTTATTCTTTTTAAATTTTCAGTTATTCAGTAACTGTTGAGCTCCTGTATGTCAAATGCAGTGTGTTCTCATTCATAGGTGCATGTACGGCTTTGAAGTTCTATATTCAGCAGCATTTTCTAATCTGCATTTCATGGTCCTACATAAGTAGCTCGTGTCTCCTTGAAGTCAGTAAGATCTATTTTATACCTGGGGGATCCAGAGACACAGAAATAGCATCTTGAAGGTGTGCCAGGAGTGGAGCTGGCTTTAGAATTTAGTTCTCTCAATCTCCGCGCTCTTAGTTGTTTCTACCATTAAGAGAATGTCAGCAGTCCTGGTTCTCAAACACTTATTTGATTTTTAAGTTATTTTAAAATTTAATGTTATTAGTTAATTAAAGAATTGTCGTCTGTGCAGGGGAGACAGAAGTCAGTAGTTTACAGAATTGTTTCTTTTTCAAAACTCATTTTGCTCTCAGGAGTTCACAGCTCATGTTTGTGCTCTGTGTGTTAGAAAGATTGGTGTGACTCAAAGGCACCGTGTTGTTTTTCCAGGGAAGGACCTATCATCTCGGAGCAGAACAGATCTGGACTGCGTTTTTGGGAAAAGACAGAGTAAGAAGACACCCGAGGTATTAAGCTACCATATAGCTGATATGTTCTATTTCCACAGTTTGATTTTCAACTGTGTTTAGAACTGTTTATTATGATTAGTAGTTTTCAGACAAAGTTACCAAAAAAAAAAGCCTTTTAGAGGCTTCTAACAAAGGCTAAATGTGAGCCTCCTTAACAGTTGGTAGACAATATGTTTTATAAGGAATCTCTAAAAGGGATGTGTGTTATTTGGGTTTTATTGTTGTTGTATGAGGACTAGACTAAACTCAGGGATGAATCCTATGGCTGGTTTATTCAAGGGGAAAGTGTATCTCTCCCGTCTGCAGGAGAGAGGGAGGTCGCATGCAGCGATTGTGTGTGCTTTGCTCAGACGGCATCTCTCTATTTGGAATATGGCCTGGGGAGGAAGAACATCACATGTGAACTGCAGTTCTGGTCTGTTCCATCTTAAAACATTTTGAAACGGTGTTGGATCAGCATTGAGTCTGGAAGGGATTTAAAAGCAGTATTTTTTCCGCTGCATAATACTGTTTGTTTCAGAACTAGAAGATAAGAATAGGGTGACTCAACTATGCCTTAAGCAGGATGAATCTATAACTCATAATCCTAACTATTAAATCGGGCTGTGCAATATAGCACAACATTTTGGGGGGACCATTTTCAGCTGTAAGAAACAGCCCTGTATGTAGTTGGGATGTCAATATTAGAATTCTTAAAATACGGATTTTTAGAGATAATGGGATCAAAATATTTAAAATTGATGTTGTCTATGAAAATCTGGAATATATGGTTGCTACAGCTAATACTCAGCTGATCTAGTATGGCATACTTATATTCCTATATTGGTTCCTAGCCAAGGCCCTTGGTGACTGTAAAAAAAAAGTCTTGTTTCATTTATTTCTCATATTTCTCCAGACTGACAAATTTCCTCTGGATGATAGTTATTTGTTTCTTAATATTATTTTCAAAGACTTTGGAATGACCAGTTATTCGAAATTTTGGGACTACATTTTTAGTCTTTTAGCACTTTTCTGACCCTATACCTTTAGCTGTGAGGACAGAGGAAGCAGGCCCCAGAAAGGAAACCTAGGCCGCACAGCTTGCCGAGGGGTGGTGCCTGTAGGGCAGCTGAGTCATGCCAAAGGCAGGTGGGTCATTAGGGAGGAGGTGTTCTGATATCAGGTCATGCTGGATGCTTCATTCTCAAGAGGCTGCTGGAAAGAGCCGAGGTCATCAGACAACCTGCTTCTGGTCACACCTCTTGGTTAGTGTGTGACCTGGATTAGGCCCTCTGCCTGTTCACTAAAGAGTTTGCATCTGCCTTACCTCAGTCTTCCTCTTGAATCCCTCCTTTGACCATTGTCAGTAATTCAGGATGACCAAGGAAACTCACCTCTGCTCTGCCCTAACAGCCCCCTCCATGGCCACATCCTGCACCTTTGCTTTAGCCCCACGTCCCACCCTGGAGCCCCAATGCTAACCTTTCTGTTCCCACTCTCAGACTAGCATTCCTGCTTCACAGACTCTTCCAAATCCTTGTGTTCTCGGATCCCTTGATCCTCCCTTTTCTCCCTGCTGCCAACCCCTACTACCCCAACCCTCCTCTTCTCCAGCTCACTCTTTGCAATTTTACAGTTGAACAGGTCAGGGAAGGAGATATTATGTATGGGCCTTTGGTAGAATGTGAAAATAATTTATTTGCTAAGCACAAGAAAGGTTTTCGTTACAGAGATTAGAGGCTTCTAATCCTGGGCAGACATCTACTGGAGGACTTACTGGTGCCATGAGGTTCTCAGCAGTTTGGTGTTACTTGACTTTTTGGTGGTGTGGTCATTTGTGATCATGTTAAAGTGAGCCTGTGTTTGAGAAGCTTCAGAAATAATTGCCCACTAATAACCCAGGGAAAATCTATTTGGGTGCAGTTAGTGTAGAAAAGACACTGTGTTTTGTGCAAGATTTACATCCAGTACATCTCAGTCTTCATTCCATTTGGAAGTTTTCTTCTGAGAAATCCTTCTGAGATCCTAAGTGTCTGGCAGGGTGGGTTTATGTCCCAGCTCAGCTCTTGATCTGTAGCCGTGGTTCTCAGCAACACTTGCACTCAAATCACCTAAGGAGCTTTTTTAAAAAAATGCTAATGCCAGGGTTCCACCCCAGGCCAGTCAAATCTAAATCTTGGGTTAGGGTCCATGCATAAGTATTAAAAAAAGAAGAAAAAAAAATTAATAAAAAAGCCTACCCAGATGCTTGAGATGATTATTCTAATGTGTAATAAGGAGTAAGGCTTGAGAACCACTAGTCAAAGCCATGATGTGTAATTATACAGGGTGGGCAAAAGTAGTTTTACAGCTGTTCATAGGAAAAATAATATATTAATTAGTAAATAATAATACAAGAATAAACGGTTTCGCATACTCACAGCTGTAAACCTACTTTTGCCCCACCCTGTATTTGTGGACTTCCAGCGTTAGGGTAACGAGTGTTGCCTAGGACAGGGCTTCTCAAATCTTAATGTGTACATAAATCATCTGGGGAGTTTGTTAACCTGCAAATTCTGGTTCGTGAGGGTGGGTGGGACCCAAGATTCTGCTTTTCTGGGAGCTCCCAGGTGATGATGATGATGATGGTGGTGGTGGTGGTGCTGGTGGTGGTTGAGGCACCTCCCTGAGTAGGCGGGGCCACCGCAGTATTTTACATTTGACATATTCCTGTATGTATTAGTAAGATAAAGTGTCTTTAAATCTAGTTTCATTTTCAAACAACAAATTGAAAGTCAGAGTTTCTTTTAAATTTTACATATACCGAGATTTTCATATATGGAGTTTGCTTTTACTGAGGCACACCCGAATAAACTGTTGCTAAGAAACCTTACCTGTTAGTTACAACAGCCCTTATAGCCAAAGGCGGAAGGCCTTTGATCAGATCTGTTGGAAAATACAACCTCTTTTGGCTCCTGCTCGAAGTTGGGAAGAATATTGCTTTGTTTTTACTCCTTTGACCCCCATAGCAACATTGGCCTGAATTGTATTTGGCATTGCCAAGGCAAAGGCGCTGCTGCATTCACATACCTGAAGAATCTCTGAAACCAGAGCAGCTTGAAGGTGAAAGCAGTAAGGCCTCTCTGGTGCTCCGGAGAAGGTGCTGACATTGACGCGGTCCTTGCATCTAGATTTAAAGAATCTTGGACATTGACCATGTCTCGCTTGGGCAACATGTATCTCTCACAATAACCCATACTTACTAATTTCTACACCCCCTGACTGTTACAATAACAGAATTACAAGTTTATCAACCATCTGTGTGCCAGACATTATGCTAGGCACTTATGATAGTATCTCATTTAATCCTCCTACCAATCCTATGAAGTCGGCATTATTAGCACCTTTTTAGCAACGAGGAAACGGAGGCTCAGAAGTATTTGTTACAGAGCTCCAAAGTGGCACAAAGGGATTTAAATCCACAGAGTCCTTTCCCTCTAGCACAATACTGCCAGTGACAATGAACTTCTATTGCACTTTTAAAAATCTACATCTAAATGATTTAGTTGTGCTTTAGAAGTTTTCTTTTAGATTTTGTCAGAGACAAGTAGTTAATACTTTATCATAACTTTGTGGGGAAAATGATTGGCTGTTATTCTCATTTTGCTGAAAATAATGTTTGACTTTTAAAACTTCCGCCTTGCCTTCAGGCAAAGTTGAACTGGTGTGGGTTTAGGGCATGTTACAAATGCCTGGCCAGCTTTGGAAACGATTTTACTTTGTCATTGGAGCTGTAGGCTGGATTTAGAAAGAGCTAGGGTGAGTTTCTGTGGCATAGATACTGTGTCACTTGTGCACTTTCTGGTCTCAAATGAAATGAATGATCTGAATATATTTTATTCAAAAAATATCAACGGCTCTTGATTAATAATATGAGGGTTTTCTTTAAGCTTTTAATTTTGAAATAATTATAGACACACAGGAAGTTGCAAAGATATTCAGAGGTTCCGAGAGGTCCCATGTGCCCTTCACCCAGTTATCCCAGTGGTTACATCTGGCATAACTATAGTGCAGATGAAAACCACAAATTCACATTGGTACAATGTTTGTGTGTGGTTCCGTGCCACTTTATCACACTTGTGGGTCCTGTAACCTTGGTCTCGATTAATATGTAGACTATCCTTCCACCACAGAGATCTCCCTCATAGTCACATCCCCTCCCCCACCATCCCTAACCCCAGCAACCACTGTGCCAACAGAAATGTCTATTTGAAGTAGAATATGTGTGAACAGTCTGATCTCTCTCAGTTTGATGCTGAGTCTGCTCATATCAGTAATGATCAATCCACAAGTTTTAAAGGCTGATTGTAGTTTCCATAACCTACCTCCCAGTTATTCATGCTATTTATGTCTTCTATCTATGGGTCTTTAGAGAAAGCCTTGTGGAAAACAGATCGTTTGATGTCTTTAAAAAGTCCAAACCTGTCAATTACTAGTAAGTCATTTGCTTTAGTAATTCTGGAAACGTATCAAACTGTAAATACAAAGTGGCATCATCATTATGTGACAGTTTGTCGGTATAGGAAAGCTCCTTGGGCAGTAGCTCAGGGTGCACTTAGTGAGGTTGGTGAGTCCTTTAAATTGCATGAAAATGTGTGTGGGCATGTGTGCATGTATGTATATAAAGTTCAATGCTTTTATCAGATTTTCAAAGGAGTCCTTGATCCGAAAAAGAGCTTTAAAGTCCAGGACTATGCATAAAAATCTCTTCCTAGTTAAAATAAAAAAATCACTTCAAATGAAAATTTTCTTTGTTAGAGTAATAGGAGTGAGCCTTGTATTATGTAGTCAAACAAACTGTGCCAAGCCAAGAATCTGAATCCTTAATTCTCCATGTAACATATAGAAATAAAATAACACCAAAATAAAACAATCCAAGCTAAATGTTTACTAAGATGTCTAGGACACATTTATGAAATTTAAATGACGCTTTCTATCCTCTCTCTGACCTTCATGTGTCTGATGGAGAAATCTATCTGCTATATTTTTACAGGTGGATTTGTTCATCTGTCACATGTGCTGGACAGTGAACCACTTAACGAGAGAGGGAGGACCTGTGTGGTACCCATTTCTGGGTCCCCAGCATGTGATAAATTCGGTGCTTAGTGCATGGTAGGGATTCAGTAAATTGAAGCCTCATTGTTCTTCTCTTTTTTTAAATGGACTGAATTGCTACTCATGGTTTGTATAGTTTCATAATTAAATACTCGAAATATTTTGATCAGTAAATAAATATCTCTTCTTTGAGAGTAGAAATATTCATCAGCTAATTTCCAATTCTATGCCAAGCACACAGATTTTTGAGAGGGGATTATTGAATGAATGTGTGCTATGCCATTTTAAGTTTTTAAAAGTCAGTCTCATTTGCCAGAAATGAGCTTTCAGACATTGCACTTCCCTCTAGAATAGTTTTTCATCGGCTTGATCGTTTTCCACGGCTACGGAAGTTAAAGCCTTCCTGTCTTTTTAGGGACTATGTTCACTTTATTGGCACTTGGTGCTCCCTTAAGCCACGAGGCTGCCTGGAGCACTGCTTCCCTAGCCAGATCTGGCTGTTCAGAACTGCTTGCTTAAACAGTGAAAGACCATCACAAACTATCAATTGCCCTGAAAACTTCTAATAAACTCTTCAATGTGGGAATGGCTGGTTATATATTTCCATACATTTTTAATTTTCAAGTCCTTTTCCCCACTGTTTTTGTACTATATTAATCAGAAGACAGTAACTCTGGATTGGAGTGCACCTAAATTAGAGGTGTATGCACTTTCTACAGAGACAAAGAAATGATCAATTATATTGAATTGAAATTACTAGGGCCCTAGAGACCTGCAGCAGGTACTTGTGCTGGCCAGTGTGCGTGTGTGTCTTTTCTCACTTGGTTTGCAAGTTGGAATCAGAGACATTGAAAAACAAATTCCATTAGTTCCTATCTGGTTGAACTTCCTGATGTTCCTTTTTTTTTTTTAGAATTCTCTCATTTTTTCCCTCCCCCACCTTACCAGTTTCCTTCCTCTATCCAGCTTGTTTCCTGATTCAGCCTTATCACTAGAGAAAATACTCCTGAACCATATCAAGGAATTAGAATGTATTACCAGCATTTCTACTTTGTTTCACCAAACAGCATTTTTCTGACATAGTCTCTTGGCAAAATAATTGTCAGTCTCTTTGCCTGATTGAATTAGAAACCTAGTGAGAATTATATTCTCCCAGGGTACCCAATTAATGATCACTTCCTTGAATTCTCCTGATGGCCTTTGCTTTTTGAACCAAAGTATGACTTTTTTATGCTTTTATTGTCAATAATCATGAATCTCCGTTCTTTTTCATTTCTTACTGATCATCAAATCTGAAAATGAACTTTAAGCAGATCCTTCTTTTTTCGTTTGTTGAATTCATGGGGTATTTTTGGACCATTCTTTCTTCTAGTACTATAAACTGCCCTAAGCACATCATAGGGGAAGATCACTGGGAAAAGAAGAGACCTTTTCATTTTTACTTGAAATGTCTTTGAATTGGACACTGTTATTTCTCCTTACTTCTGAATTTTCATGTTAATGACGTATATTTATGAATTGGGTTGAGTTTTGTAAATGGTTTATGGGATTTAGACTTAAATTTGAACCTTTCCTATTCCTGCAACTCCTACCACTTTGCCTTCGCCTCCTCACCGAGATATGGGCATCAGCATTCAAGAGTTGGGCAGATTTTCCAGCCTAGTGTTGGCTAACCTTCTAGTGAAGAACTTTTAGTTACAGATAAATTTAAGCTAAGTTCACAACCAGGCCAAATAATATATTTAATGTCTGAAGTTTATTGTTTGTCATCAGTGATGACTTCAGTAATTCTTGTCATCACTTGACCATTGATAACAAAACCAAGGTTCAAAATAATCTCTCTAAGTTGGGACATTTAGCTAAAACTAAGTAGATGAAATTTTATGACAATGTGTAAAGTCTCATTTAATCCTGGAAAAATTTAATTTTAATTTGGTAACAGCAGGGTGAGAATTAAATTAGAGGCTAGGGCATGTAACTTGACCACAAGTTCAACCAAAATATGTAGAATGTCAGCTATCCTGAGTGCAGCCTTGGGCTGCTTTAGATGGGTTATGCCCACATGCTGAAAGCAATGGGCTTTTTGCTTGTTTTCTGCACTGATGACTATATTTGAACTGTTCTGTTCACGACTCGGTGCCCTATTTTAAAAGAGTGCATTCAGAGAATGCCATTAGGGATATATTGGAAAGAATGTGATACACAGGCACTAGCAGGCGGGCAGTTGGGAAATGATGCCTGACCACAGAGAGGTCCTGACTTTGAATGTTGGATGCTCTCAGTGGTCCTCTAGAAAAGGAACAGTTTTGTTTGGTTTGTTTCATAAGGAAGAACTAGTGCTAATGGATGATATTCATAGAAAGATTTCTACTCCGAGAAAGAAAGCAGCGTGGGTTGATAAACTGGCCAGCTACAGGAAGTACTTTGTGGTTAGAGGTAGGAGTACCTCTTATAAGGGGTAGGAGTCTGCACTAAACGCATGAGTCCTTCCAAGTCTAAGTTTCCTTGGTTCTGGAGTAAAGAGAACACATGAAATACACCTGAAATGCTACTTGACCTGAAGTTTTACATTATCTATGCTTTTTATTCCATAGATGAATGTGAAAAGTCTTTGATGTATTCAAACAAGATATCAAATAATCTTGAGGTAAAATAGCAAATTGTCTTAGTGAATTAAGGCTTAAAAGAGTTATTAGAAATTCTGAGTATTAAAGTGAAATGAGCAGTCTTGGATGTTCTTATTTTATCTGTAAACTCAGTTTTCTTATCTATAAAATGAGAGTGTTGAATTCTGTGTTCTAGTAGTAGATTCTATTTTCCAAAGATGGCCTCAGTGATATCTCCCTTTTCACCTACTCTTCTCAGTTGACCCTTGCCACTTTGTCCTCAGTAGGTGGAGCCTAGTCCTTTCCCCTTCCATCTGGGCAGGCTTATGACTTGCTGTAGCCAGTGGAATCTAGTGGTGGGGGTGTTGTGTGACTCCTGGGGCCTTGTTAGCTAAAATGCTTGCTCTTGAAACCTTCACCCTATGGGTAAGCAGTTCAGCTGCCTTGAGCCCCCAAGCTGTAAGAAAGCCCAAGGTAGTGCACGTGGAGAGACCGAGACTCAGAGAGTTATAAAGAGAGAGAGGTGTCTGGCCAGCCCCCTGCCAGGCCAGCTCTAACCACTTTTGACCACAGCCCTGTTAGAGAGACTCTTAGCCAGAACTGCCCAGCCAACCTCTTTGACTTGCTGACCCACAGAAATAGTGAGTAATCGTGAAATGATTTTAAGCCGCTACATTTTTGGGTGGTTTGGCATCTAGATCACTGAAATGTCTCTCTAGGATCCCTCATCCTATGTTTCTCTGATTACACATTGATGGTGAACATGGTATAACCATCTTAACCAGTAGAATGAAGAAATGATGCCATCTAATGAAATGTCCTATTTCTCTAGTTTCTTCTACAGGGAGGCTCAGTCAGTGGAATATAGTTGAAAATAGGCACTTTAGAGTTTAATAAGCCTGCATTTGAGGCCATGAATAGTTTTGAAGATTATGTGATTTGAGGCAAGTTATTTAACCTCTATAAACCTCAACTTCTTCATTAATAAAATGGGGCTGATAAAATGTGTAGGATTAATGAATAAGCCATGTAAATCTCTTAGCAAAGTTCTTAGCATGTAATAACTGCCCAGTGCCTCTTAGTTGTTGCTAAGATCACTATTATAATTGTTAACACACTCAAATTTAAGGTGGTGAGTACTAATTTCCACTGAAACATAATTTTGAAATGAGAAAATTTTAATCCATATGTGCACAGTTACATGCTGCACAATATGTAATATAAATGTACTCACTAAATTCACTCATTGCCAGTAAGTTCTCCATTTTCTCCAAGCCCTCTAGCAAAGAGGCTTTTCATATGCCATTATAGCAATTACAGAGACTTCTTAGCATATCAATTTTGTTTTACTTAATATTTAAGATAAGGAATGATCTTCCTTCTAAAATGACATCTGTACAATTTTGTTGAGTTTAGGCATTTGTTTAGAGTATGAAGAACTCATTGCTTTAAAAAAGTGAAAGAAAATGGAGATAGAAGCCCTTTATCATCATCATTTATTGAGTATCCATGGAGATGATGGTAGTGAACTTAATAAAATTTATACTATCTGTATTCCCAAAATATCTATAGTGTTATAGTACCTTTAGAGTCTGTTTATGTAAAGGTAATAGGATCCCAAGGACAGAAAGACCTTTTAGGATCATGCCCCTACTTTATGTCCCTGTACCCAAGTAGGACTATTTCTGATTTCTTCTTAGTCTGATTTAAATATCAATAAGAAGGAAAACAGATTTTAATGAGAGCTTCAGAGATTAAGCTAGTTATAAAGAATGTTCCCATTTAAGGAACATTTATGAATGGTCGCCTCCTAACTGCCAGCCTGATCGCCCCCTAACTGCTCCCCCCCTGCTGGCCTGATCGCCTCTAATCACCTCTGCCTCAGCCCCTGCCACCGTGGCTTTGTCCAGAAGGACGTCCAGAAGATGTCTGGTCTGATTAGCATATTACCCTTTTATTAGTATAGATGGGAAAGCAGGAAAAACTTCTGAAGTTAACTATTCTGTATTTATTGAGTACCCAGTGTGTCCCAGTTATTACTCTAATTGCTGAAACTATAAAGACAATAGTACTTGGCCCCTTCAAGGAAGTCATGGTCCTCTGCTAGAGGAGATAGAAATATAAACGTATTGAACATAATGTAATCAGTTCTCTATGAGAGTCTAACAGTGTATTTTTCCCATAGCAGCTTGAGCCATCTTTTGAAAATGTAATTGAGGTCATGTCACTGCTTTTTTCAAAGCTCTCCCAAGTGTCCTTGTCACACTCAGAGTAAAGGGCAGATCCTTACAGTGGCCTACAGTCCTGCATGATCCTCTCTTCCACTTCCCCTCCCTCCATCACACACACCTCTCTCTCTTTCTCTTTCTCTCTCACACATGCGCACACAGTTGCCCTTGCTCATCTTCTGTTTTGATCTTGCCCACTCACTCTGCTCTGGTGACACTGGCTTCCTTGCCATTCCTCCGGCACTTCAGGATTGCTCCCGCCTCAGTTTCTTTACTTGGTAGCCCCTCTACATGGAATGGCTTGCCCCCTACCTCGCTCACACTTTGTCATCTCAGTCAGTCTTCCTTAATTACCCTATTTGTATTTGAAAATGCAAGCAGTAACAACAAAAACCCTGTCATTCTTATACCTCTTCTTTGCCTTATTTTTCTCCATAGCAGTTATCACCATCTGATTTACTGAGTAGTTTACTTATTTCCTGTCTTCCTCAGAGTGAAACAGGAATTTTTGTACTCTTATAGCACCGAGAACCATGCCTAGCATCCAGCAGATTCTCAGTGACACTTTTGTGAATCAAATTCAGTTGTTGGAGAATGCTTTAAACACAAAGGGAACACCAGACCAGGGAGCCACTAATTCTTACTGGGGATGTGAGGAAAATTTACAGAGAGGAATTGTTAATTGATTGAGCCCAAAGGGCAGGAGTCTCTGGGTGGATCAGTCATAGAAAAGAAGATGTGACATGAACAATACTTATCCTGGGTCTCAAATTCAAATGCCAGTGGGGTCCAGGCATGTAACTAAACGTGTAGGTAAATAGTCTGACTTTAAGGCAACAGGGAATCAGGGGAACTGATACCCTGTCTGAAAGTATCCAAGATTCATAAATAATAACGATGGTGGTGGTGGTGCTAAATTTTCTCCAGGACAAGTGAATAATGTTTGTGGTCTCATCTAGCACCGACTGGTAGCTGGTAATCTTTGGCTTACTTGAAGGTGAGGAAGCTGGCTAGTTTTATGTGCTTAAGTGTGGGAATTACCCAGCAAAGACTAGCTGCTTAGAACCATCTTGTTGAGTGTACTTGGCAGCACTGAATATATTTAAGATGTGCTTTTCATCTCCTGGATATGTGAATATTCATATCTATCCCCTATAGGAACTTGATTTGAACTTCTACCTCTTTGTGCTTTGATAGCTGTCAAATGCATGGGGATGGACAAGAAGCTTCGAGAACTTGTGCATTTGGGCCACTGCCTGACTAGAGGGAGATCAGTGTGTAAATAGTGCCTGAGATCGGGTTACTGGCTGGCCTCTTCTAATTCAGAGTGCAGGCAAAATCATTCCAAGTGAGTAAGAAGCATTGCAGAGCTAGATTTTCTATTGAGCACGGCTTTTGATAAAAGGAAGAAGAGCTGGATATTGACTTTTTGGTGCCTGTTCTATCAGTGGTCTGTTAATCAACAGAGGATAAATTATTGCTCTTCAGAAACAGGAAAGGACCCCCTTGGCTTGAAGGCACTTCTACCTTTCTTTTCTTTGTTTTTTTTCTCTTTATTGGTAGAGGCTCTTTTCTCCAGCCATTTGCTCCTTGGGGGTTTTGTTAAGGACTGAAGGGAAACTGAAGGGAGCTCTTTTGATTTATCTTCTATCCTTTCCTTTTGGTCACTCCACGGGGCTAAAATAGCCGAGTTGGCTTTAATATGTCGCCATTAGAGACCAAACATTAGCTGGAATAAACCATCATGCCTCACAATGAAAAATGTCCCCTGATTGGCTAATTAATCAGTCAAAGGGGAATGACATGGCTCTCGGCTTGAGGGACTCTGCTAGAGAGAAACAGGCTGTTGATAAATGGTTTTCCAACAAATTCATATATCAAGGAAACTTAGTCATTTTTTAACTCTAGTTTGTGTGACTGCAATTTTTTTCCAACTTTTTCTTTTCTGCTGCTCTTGCTGTTTAGGCTGCGTTTTTGTTGTTGATAAAAGAAATACAGGATTTTAGATATGAGAAAATAAATGCTTTCTGCTTATTCATGTCAGTTTGATTGCTTTTGATTATCTAGGTATATCAATAAGTGAATTCAAATAGCTATTTCCAAAATGATTTATAAAATGATTAAAATTTCCTGGCTTCCTTTAAAGCTAAGAACTCCAGATTTCTGTCCACACTGCCTGAGTTCAAATCCTGGTCCCATCAGTTTCTAGTAATAAGATTCTAGGCAAGTTGTGTGCTTTAATTTCCTCATCTTTAAAAGGGGGATAATAATAGTGTCATCCAATAGCATTATTGTGAAAATTAAATGATATCATATGTAAAGCTTGGCACATATGATTACATATATATATTATTTGTTTGTTTGTTTTTTGTTTGCTTGTTTTTGTTAATCCTCACCCGAGGATATTTTTTCCATTGATCTCCAGAGAGAGTTGGGAGGGCGTCCCACATTGATCCCAGGAACTTTTAATTTTTTTTTGAATCTTCACTGGAGGATATGTTTATTAATTTTTAGAGAGAGGGAAAGAGAGAGAGAGAGAAAGAGAAAGAGAGAAAGAGACATCAATGTGAGAGAGACACATCGATTGGTTGCCTCCTGCATGCACCCGACCAGGGCCAGGGATGGAACCTGCAACCCAGATATGTGCTTTTGACAAGGAATTGAACCTGTGACCCTTTGGTGTATGAGCCAACACTCTTAACCACTGAGCAACACCAGCCAGGACTGATTACTTTTTAAATGTTCATTATTAATTTTTAATCAAAGTAATAAATGCACATAGATTTTTAAAATTGAGCTGCACTAAACAGCACGAAAAATGGCATTCTTCAATTATGCCCCTCACTTCTTCACTTCCCAAGCCTGCTTCCTACAGCACTGCCAGTTCTTTTTAAATTACATGATATTTATCTTTATTAATTTTCCTTTTAAAGTTAAATTTATTGGGATGACATTGGTTAATAAGATTATGTAGGTTTCAAGTATACAGTTCTATGATACATCATCTCTATATTACATTTGTGCCCACCACACAAAGTCAAATTATCTTCTGCCACTATATTTCTGACCCCCTTTACCTTTTACTATCCATCCCCCTCTGATAACCACCATGCTGTTGTCTGTATCTTTGAGTTTTTGTTTGTTTTTCTAATTTATTAATTTGTTGCTTTCAGTTTTATAGCCCACATATTAGTGAAATCATATGGTCCTTAACTTTTTCTGTCTGACTTATTTCACTATCTTACATTGACTTTCTTGATGTGTTAATTTTTAACATTTTCTCCACTTCTATTTTGGGAGATTAGGATTTAGGTCTTTTGCCACTCCAAATGCTGATATATTACAATTACTAGTTAATTTGGTATTTGGTGTTTATATTATTATGACTATGTAAATACCATTCCCTGTTTAGCGAAGTAATGTACTGTAATTACATTTCCTTCTACAAGTTTGTATTGTTTTCTGGAGAGGAACAAAAGGTGCATCTATGTAATTTTCCCCATGCCCTCTACTAGCCTCAATATAAAGCTTTCTGCGGTGTCAAACACATCGAATACTCTGTCTCATCAGCCTTTCCCCAGGAGAGCACCCTCCTAGGACCCCCTTCTTCCTGCTCAACCTGGACTGGCTGTTTGGTTTGCTCCACTCCAGCATCCTAGACACTGCCCTCCACCTGCTCCTGTTACCTCCTCTGTCCTGAATCCTACCTCCCTTCACATCTTCAGCAGCTTTCTGAGAAGCGGTGCAGGTCTGAAATCTCTATCCTAATATCATGGTAGACTGTGTGGGTAAGGAATTCTGGGTTGGAAATTATTTTCTTTTAGAATTTTGAAGATATTACTCTAGTGCAGTGGTTCTCAACCTTCTGGCCCTTTAAATACAGTTTCTCATGTTGCGATCCATAAAATTATTTTCATTGCTACTTCATAACTGTAATGTTGCTACTGTTATGAGTCGTAATGTAAATATCTGATATGCAGGATGGTCTTAGGCGACCCCTGTGAAAGGGTCGTTCGACCGCCAAAGGGGTCGCGACCCATAGGTTGAGAACCGCTGCTCTAGTGTCTTCTGATATCAGTTCTTGCTATTCATTGATCCCTTATACATATCTGTTTTCTTTGTCTTATCTTCAGGATTTTTTAGGATCTTTTTATCTTTGAATTTCTAAAATCTTATGGAAATGTGAGTTGGATGGGTTTTTATTCACCAGACACTTGATAGGCCTTCTGATGTGAAGATTCATGTCCTTTCGTCAGTTCTGGAAAATTACCTTTTATTCATTCTTTGATAATTTTTCCACCTCTGTTTTCTCTGGAAGAAAGTAGTTACATGGTAGACTTCTTGGATTATTCATAGATCTTTAAAATATTTTCTTCTATTTTCCTGTATCTTTGTTTTGCTTTGGGGAAATTTTTCTTGAGTTTATCTTCTAAACTTTCTATTAAAATTTTTTATTTTGCTCTCATATTTTTAATTTCCAAGAGCCATTTCTCATCATCTAATTGTTCCTGTCTATTTACTTATTTTAAAATAGCATCTTGTTCTTGTTTTATGAATACAATATATTTCTTTGTCTCAGAATGCATTATGATACGAGATTTACAAATTGTTTTCTGTCTTTTTCCTCTGAGCTCCTTTTTTCTTTGGGATTTAAGAGTCAATCAGTGAACAGCTGATTGGAAGCTGTTTGCATCGTCAGCACAGCTTATCTGGTGAGTTATGCTGTAGCATGTTCATGGTGAATTGGCCTTTCCTTGGGTCACACCCCAGATGTCAGAACTTGCAGGTCTGTTCTTCAGTGGGGTTCAGTTTCCCCAGAAAGACACTCTTGCTTGGGGAACATGGCCTAGATTCTGGTAAGGGATGGGGTGGGGAGGACCTTACACATATATCCTGGCCTGTTCTGGCTTCCTTATTCTCAGGCAGCATCTCAGCCTGCCCTCCAGCTGCAACCGAGGTCTTACCCAGCAGAGCCTCTCAAGTTCAGTCTTTCCAGAGATTAACCTTGTTGTCTCCTCATGAATTTTTATTTTAGATGGAACACTAAGATAAAATCCTTTCACGTCAGAAGAAAAATTTGTTTGAAAATTTAACAACCCCTTTTTCCGTCCATAAATTCCACAATGTAAACTATTTTATTTCAGAAATCTTGGGAGGTGCGGAGAGCTGTTGTTTTCCAATTCTGTCCCTAGCATTATTTCCATTTTAAACAAAAAACAAACAAAAATTTGCCCAGTTTACTTCCTTGTAAGGTGTATTTATACAGGATTGTCCTAGAAACCATCTGAATTTTAAATGATCTCTAGTGGACCTCCCCTTCTACACGCATATTTTCTCTTTCCCCTCCGCCTCCTCATGACTATTTCCTACACACATCCCTGGAACATGAGCCTGAATAAGACTGAAAAGCCCCCCCTTTACATGAAGGAGGTAGAACTTATTTGTCATTATTCTTCCTTTCCCTTAGCCCTATATATTCTTTCTAGGAGTTAAGCACAAGTAATTTGCCAAGTGCCTCAGTTGTCTAAAATATCATGGAAATATGCAATTCTTAATTTATCCTATAGAAATATGTGAGTGGATTGCAGAAAATGCTCTGAGCCTACAGAATTGCATTGTTGTTATTACCCTGATAAAGAAGCCTTTTGGGTGTGATTCCTCTAGCCAGCAAGCTTCATCTGTTGCTGATTTTCTCCCAGCACCCATTGCAGAAGGTCGTAGGTCATATGTCTTGCCCCTGGCTCCCATTTTCCCCTCCCATAGAAACAATGCAAGGTGCTCTGCCAGGAGAGACAGGCCTCATCCACTGCAGGTCTGCCTTTCTTAGACATTATAATTGCACTGTTGGGAAAGATCAATGGAAACTAGTTATGATGTTGAAGTGGGAAGAATAATTTACTGAGTGGCAGAAATATCTCCATTTCAGTCTTAGATCTATTGATAACTAACTACTTTTTTGGCCTTGAGACAAGCCTTAATCTCTTTGCTCCTGAGTTTCAGATTGAAGTGTTGGCGGGCTCACTTTCTGTGAGAATGATGATGAGTTGATTAAACCCTTACCCAGAGTAGTAGAGAGAAAGAGTAACAACACTAAGCAACCTTTTCCTCATTGTGTATCTTATTTACCCAGTGTAGTTGGATAATGAACTTGACTATGATCTTTAAATTTTCTTTCCTTTGACTGTCTTATCCAGTCAGACTATCACCAACTCCTATTGATTTTATATTTTTAATATCTACAGCATTCATCCTGCTTTTCCATTTTTACCAATATCCTGATCATCATTACTGCCAATTGTCATTACCCCTGAATTACTCTCCTAACTGATCTTCCTGACTCCAGTCCCCCCCCCCTTAAAGAACGTCCTATTATTATCTACTTTCTCAAACACCCTCCTAGTATTCTGCCCTCCTTCAGTAGTCCCCTATGTCTAACAAATGCACACTCCTTTAGGGGTGGGCAAACTTTTTGACTCGAGGGCCACAATGGGTTCTTAAACTGGACCAGAGGGCCGGAACAAAAGCATGGATGGAGTGTTTGTGTGAACTAATATAAATTCAAAGTAAACATCATTACATAAAAGGGTTTTTTTTTTTTTTTTTTTTTAGTTTTATTCATTTCAAACGGGCCGGATCCAGCCCGCGGGCCATAGTTTGCCCACGGCTGTTAGACTCTCACCACCTCACCCTGACCTCTGTTCCCGACGCTCCTGCCACTGATCCATAATACAGATCTCCACCAGGAGTGCCTCAGTCACTCCAGACATCCTTTGTCTCACAGTTTTGTTTCCCCACAACATTGCCTCCACTTTCACTGCCCTCACCTCATCCACTCTTGCTGTCTGAGTCTTTCCAATGCAGCTCAAATCCTGCTTCCCTCCGTTGAGGAAGGAAGAGAAGGAATGCACAGTTGTTCAATCAAACAAACATTGATAAAAAGAAGTCTTGGCTTATTCATGTATTCAGCAGATTTTTTTTTTCCTATTCTGTAACTCTTTATTTTAATTGTTTTTTTGCTTATAGTATTAAAAAGTGTATTTTATATGTTTTCTT
>NW_005354519.1:209774-246990 GCF_000412655.1 Myotis brandtii | reverse complement strand
AGCTATTCTGGGTCTTTTTTTATTCCAGATGAATTTTTGGAGAGTTCGTTCTAGGTCTGTGAAATATGCCGTTGGTATTTTAATGGGAAGTGCATTGAATATGTAGATTGCTTTGGGTAGTATGGACATTTTAATGATGTTGATTCTACCAATCCATGAACATGGTATGTTTTTCCATCTGTTTATGTCTTCTTCTATCTTTTTTTTTTCAACGTCCTGTAGTTTTCTGAGTAGAGGTCTTTTACCTCCTTAGTTAAGTTTATTCCTAGGTAGCTTAATTTTTTTGGTGCGATGGTAAATGGGATTGTTTTTTTAGTCTCTCTTTCTATAAGTTCACTATTGGTGTATAGAAATGCCATAGATTTCTTGGCGTTAATTTTGTATCCTGCTACATTGCCGAATTCATTGATTAAGTCTAATAGTTTTTTGATGGAGCAGATTTTTTACTGAATGCCTCTGTGCTAGGAACTGTTCTAGGCACTAGTGATGTAGCAGTGAACTAAACAGACAAAAATCACTGCCCCTGGGAGCCTGTATTATAGTAACATCTTCATGAAAGTTCCTCACCCCGCAGACCCACAAGAAATCGGAGTCCCTCCTCTCTGGTTTTGGGGTGTGTCACCTGAGAACAGCCGCTGCCAAGTCACTGCAGCTTGGCAGTTCCTGTGTTGAGCATCTGTCCCCTGGTGGTCAGTGTGTGTCATAGCAACCAGTTAGACAGGCAGAGGGACACTTAGCCTATTAGCCTTCTATATATATAGATTTATTTGAAGCCTTTGGGGTTCTTTTTTAAAATCTTCACTGTATATTTTTTAATTTACCTGTAGGACACAGTCATGACTCTTAAGGCATATAGTATATCTTTTACTTTCCTTTCACATTGGAGGAACAGTACTATAAGCTGGCCACATTTCAGTGGCTCTTGTGCATGATATGATGTTTTCTTTACCACCTCCAGTCTGTTACCAACAGAGTCTCTCAGGGGCCTACGATGATCTCTGTGGTCATTAATATAAGTGCCTTTATCTTTTAGGCAAACTTGTTCATCTAGTAGTTAGGGTTCTTGAAATACTGATCACAAGCTCAAAGCATCCAGGACTCAGGCTGGAATGATAACAGCAGTTCTGTTCTATTAGAAGTGGTTTGGCATAGTTCAGTGAATAGTAATTGTTTTAACAGTCAAAACTTAGGAACAAGTCCCAGTTCTGTCACTTAACTCTCTGTGTGACTTTGGGAAAGTTGTAAGATTTTAGAGCTGAAAGAGACCATCTAGTTCTTGACTTTCTCTCCAGAAAAGGAAACTAGAGATCCATAGAGGTTGAGCTTAACCACCACAGGGCTGGACTGAGAGAATTCCAATCTTTAACTTCTGGGTGAAGGCACCATACCACTTACCTGACCATACCTCCTCATCTGGAAAATATGGGTGAAATGAGGTGTGTGAAAGCACTTTCAGATTCCTTAAGGCATAGAGCAAGTGTAAAGAGTCTCATGATCTTTGAGATGATAGGGAGTTAGTACAAGCAAATACTTGGATCATATTCATTTTTCTTACTTCAATATATATGAGAAATAGAGTTTGAGGTGCAATTATGCAAGACATCAATGGAAATCCATCCCATTTCTTTATTTATTCCCACTTTCTCTCTTTGCAGGATGAGGTGTGATGTTGTACCAGGGAGAATTCACTTAAAGTTTTATATATTCTAGGATTCCATTTTTTAGTAGCAGTATGCACATAAAATATTTTTTGTTTCTATCTTGCTGAGCTTGTGATAATAAAATGTAGATCTGAAGAGACCTATGCCAAAGATCTAGCAAGTTGGTGACTGTCTTATGTGCCTTAGAGTCTGCTTGTGCAGAAAGGAGAGTTGGTCCAGACTTGTCCACATACTTAGTTACGTGGGTTCTGCAGTAAGTACCCTGGTCAAGTGCTTTGGTTGAAGGTTATGGAAAAGCAAAGAGAGGAGAGTGGCAGACTTTTTTTTTTTTTAGGCTGGTGTAACATTAAGAATTTGTACTTTATCCTCAACCAGATCATGTAGATAAACTCCATTGTTTTGTTTTAGTTAACCATGACCTCGAGAAACCCAATTTAGTCATAACAGCACTTAGAGTAAAAGAACCACAAAATAATTATCACTGACTTTGTATAAAACCCTGCACTAACATCTGATTGCATCAGTGCAGTTTAGCAACAGGATCACCCTTGAATTGGACAGGTGCGATTAAACACAAGCAGTGTCGAATAAGCCCTAATGAGAGTGACAGTGTAGATTAAAAAAATGTAATTTAAACCAAAACCAAGAAGGACAAACATTTTAAAGAATAGAAATTACAAATGTAAAAATGATGTAGGGTAGTAGGAAGAGTGCAGGCTTTGTGCAGACCTGGATCTCAGTGTTGACTTGGTCCTCAGGTAGGACTTTAACCTTTCTGAACCTTGGGAGGCAGCTACTGACAAATAGTCCAGCAAGGACTAACCTAGGACACGCTCCCTATTCAGCTTCGTAGGAAATCACCCTAACGTGGGAAAATTCCTCAGATCCAGGTTCAAATCCATAATCCTTAAACACTGATCTCTGATTCCCTGACAGCTTACTCTTATCTTGCGGCCCATGGCTGCTTGCTCATGTGCCATGCCCCCTCACTCAGATGCCATGTTTTGTCCACTGCACCCTAGCTGAGAGCGAAGCATTGGTTTGTCTTAGACAGCTGTGGGGTTGGTACCCATTGGGCTTTGGCCCGAGTGGCTGTGCTGTTCCCTGCATGCTGCTCCAGGTTAGGCCACTCACTTGCACATTTCAGACCCTACCAAAGGTGGAGGGAATGAACTGGGATCTCTTTATGGCCACTGTAGAAGGCAAAGTACAGTGAATGAGAGCCAAGCTGGAGAAAAAGAAATAGAAGCATACCTGTCTGTTCATCATCTCCGACAGGCCTCTGGGGCCTGGAGGGGACTATTCATCTTGTAATGTAAAAGCAACCACACCGAAACACTTCAGGCATGAACACACCTTTTAATGTCTTGTCAGTTTTACTAAGACTATCATTCATTGATATCCTGTTCAAATATAGTTAAAAGTATAAAACGTGAGTGCAAGTTTACCATATACTTAGCTGAGCCTACCATTTTCTGTAGCTTTTGTCTTCTGTGCAAATATAGTAGAATCAATTCCAAATGCACTGAAATAAAATTTTTTTTAAATAGGAGACCTTTCTCTAAATGTTGTATTTTATTGAAATTTTAAAATTTCATGCTATGATTATCAATTTTGTAAGAAAGTTGGAAGACTCCTCATCTCTCATTTCTTTTCTGTAAAAGTGTGTTTGGGTATAATTCATGTGACAAAAGGGACTTTTAATGAGAGAGAGCAGAAAATGTGTAGGCAAAATATGTAACTCAAACATAATAATTAACCTAACCACATAGCTAAGAAGAGGGGAAGGGTTTTTCCCATCAGAGCAAGCAGATAGCCTTTTCTCTGACCACTGTACTGAAGATTTGGGTGATGATGGTTGTTCTAGAACAGTGGTTCTCAACCTGTGGGTCGAGACCCCTTTGGGGGTCGAACGACCCTTTCACAGGGGTCGCCTAAGACCATCGGAAAACACATATATAATTACATATTGTTTTTGTGATTAATCACTATGCTTTAATTATGTTCAATTTGTAACAATGAAATTGGGGGTCACCACAACATGAGGAACTGTATTAAAGGGTTGCAGCATTAGGAAGGTTGAGAACCACTGTTCTAGAAGAATTGATTCTTGTGCAAATTTGGTAAAACTGAGTAATTTCTGAAAAGCTGACACTAGGAGGAGCTACTGAGCAGGAATTTATTCACTGCCTGCAGTTCTCAGCCCCAATTCTTTTCAGGCAGCAGAGTCACCTCCTGGTGAGCTTGTTAAAAATACTTATCTTAGACTCCAGGTGGACTCTAGAAATAGGTGTTTTTGTGTTTGGTCGGTTTTTTGTTTTATTTATTTTTTAAATATATTTTTATTTATTTCAGAGACAAAGGGAGAGGGAGAGAGAGATAGAAATATCAATGATGAGAGAGAATCATTGATCAGCTGCCTCCTGCATGCCCCATACTGGGAATCCAGCCCGAAACCCAGACATGTGGCCTGATCAGGAATTGAACCATGACCTGGTTAATAGGTTGATGCTCAACCACTGAGCCAAGCTGCTGGGCTAGAAATAGGTGTTTTTAACAAGCCTTCAGGTAACTGTGATATGCAGTTTTAGAAACACTGACTAGGCCATCCTATATCCTCCTATATAATAAAAGGCTAATATACAAATTGACCAAACAGCAGAATGACCAGTCGCTATGATGCGCACTGACCACTCGGGGGCAGATGCTCAATGCAGGAGCTGCACCCTAGTGGTCAGTGTGCTCCCACAGGGGGAGCGCAGCTCAGCCAGAAGCTGGGCTCACAGCTGGTGAGCACAGTGGCGGTGGCGGGAGCCTCTCCTGCCTCTGTGGCAGCACTAAGGATGTCCGACAGCTGGCAGTTGGACATCCCCCGAGGGCTCCTGGACTGGGAGAGGGCGCAGGCCAGGCTGAGAGGGACACACACACCCCCCACCTCCAACCCGAGTGGACAAATTTTGTGCACCGGGCCTCTAGTTAGGCTTATAAGAATTTACCTCTTCTGAAGTTAAAAAGGGTGGGTGGCTTTTCCCTTTTGAGAGAGTTACAAAAACAATTGATAAAGATATGGAAGAATTTCAGTTTAATCAGATTACTTTGCCTAAATACCCACCAACACAACTTTGAATTTCCTGATTGACTTTTTTTAATCAGGAGTCCTAATTGCAAACTTGACTGACAACAAGAAATTACATTTTTTCTCTTCTTTAATAATTTCCATTTTAGGTTTTCTTCTATATTAAGGGAAAGTATGTCTTCGTATTTACTTTTTTAACCATGTGCTACTTAAAAATTGGTAAAGTAATATACAGCCACATTACCTCATTCTGAGTTATTTTCAGTTATGTTTAAGGCAAATAGATTTGGGAGGGTGTGAAAGGCAACTAAATAACTCTTTGAGGCTTAGAATTGTGCTTGCTCAATATTTCAACAGCATAGGCACGCCCACACTTCAGTGGGCACTTAACATGCTTTACCCAAGTCAGATGTATTCTGGGAGAAGATCAGTTAAGTTTTCCAAAAGTTTGGCTGACCAGTTTATTCAAAGAAAGCCTACTCATGTTATATGGTCACCTCAGAAGCACATCTGTTGATAGGACAAATCCAGAATGGACTCTATCTCACCATCTATTTTTTATTTCCAGTGTAGCTCTTAGTTCTGAAAAAATCAAGGTAAATACTTTACATTTCTTCTACTTAAAAATGTTTGCTTTTATTTCTGATTAAGTAAAGTAGCAGTTATTGTTTTGACTTAACTCATTATTTAGAACTTTATACCTTCATGCAGTAGTAGGAAGACAGATTTTTCTGACATTGATGTATTAATGAGGATTTCTTCTCTCCCTCAGAAACTGAAAGGACATTTGTTGCTGTTGTACCATTTCCTAATTACCAAATGTCTAAAGAAATTATGAATATTTTTCTGTAACAAAGTATGCTAACAGGGTTGTTTTTGTCCACCATTTAAATTATTATAAAATACCAAAAGATGGTTTGGAAGCTTTTTGTCAAGATGATGCACTAGAAATAAAAGTGAATTTTAGGTGTCCTTGGTCCCTAGCTTAATTTTTTTTCCCTAAATCTTTGATTCAGAGGCTTTCTTTTTATATTGAATAAACTAATTGTTCATTAATACAACCCAAAATAGAATAATAGATATGATTTAGACCCTTTTGTCTTTAGAAAGTTTTATTTTGTTTTAACAACTATATTGCCTTCTATACCATGTGTTCAAAACTGTAATTGAGATTAGTAGAGCACCACTGTTGACTGGTCCAAGCTCTACTTGGCAGGTTTGAGCTCAATGCAGATCTTTACTGTAAAATGAGCTTTCTGTTATACAGGAAGTGGTTCAGCAACAATAATAATGCCTTATTTTTATGGAGCTTTTAGAGAGTAGAGTCTCAACATTGTTTCATCCTAGGTTATTAGACACTCCAAACTTGAGAAGTAGACAAGGCAAGTATCAAAAGAGGAAGATTCAGAGAGGGTGAAGTAACTTGGTTGAAGATTCAAACCAGTAGTGTCACCACCTGTGCTAGAAAAACCAGGTCTTTTGACTTCAATTCTGCATCATTCTTGCTGCCATACTGCTTTATTATGCTGCAGATTGGTGGAGGGGAGCTGTGCTGGGGTCAGGAAGACAGGGATTGGGTCAGCTTCAGTTCAAGCTGTGGTACTGCTTCTTCTGGTTGGTTCTTACTGTCAGCATTGCTGTAGGGCAGTGTTTTCCAAAAGGTGTTTCCTGGAATGATGGGTGGTGTTATAGATGTTGGGGGAAAGAGGAGGGGAGGGGGCTGATGGTCGTCATGTCACATGCTTATGTTCAAATACATTTGGGAAACACCAGATTAAACATAATCTAACACAAGTTTTTTTTGTTTTATTTACTGCATCCTTCTTAGAGCCATTTATGTGGTAATGGACATGATACATCTCCAAAGCTTGTTACTTACTTGACTGTGGACCCATCTTAAGTCAACAAGCTAGTTTCTAGGACTTCCTGGGTCCTAAAAATTTTATGTTTTAAGGAAAATACATTACCATAATAAAACTAAACAAATAGAACAGTAATGCGGAAGGCATGCCTAACCAGCTGGGTCATCAATATAATAGGTGATTATTGTCATTCCTTTTTCCATCCTACTCTCTGAAACGCGATCTGATGCCCAAGTGAATATTATGATGGAGGCTGAAATACAAGGTAAAAAAGATATAACTCAGCAGGTTCTCACAGATCTCTCTTCTGGTTGAAGTGAAGCAAAGCAAAATTCCTGTAAGCTCCATTTGGCCCAGGGGACACCTGTGCTCCCACCTGCCTGGGGTCTTTGACTTCAGATGGGAGCTCTCCACCCCAGGCTGTCCTGCCGCCTGGTTTTTGCCCACAGTTCCCTAGAAGCCTTTCTTATCTGAGCAAACAAGCTACGTCCATGCATTCAGCAGTTATGGATGTGCTTTTCTTCCCAATATCTGCAATCCCAGAAATCTATCTTCTCATTAGAGCCCATTAGCTCTCCAAACCTCTAAGCTCTTTCAACACTTGGCATCCAAAGTCATCAACCAGGTCTCTTTATGAAATACCTTTACCTTTCTTCTGTGTGGACAATAGTTTTACTTAAATCATCTTGAGTACTTAAGCAGTCCTATCATTTTCTTGTGTTCAATTGAAAGGGAAGGGTGCTTAGGCAGCATGAGAAAGATTCAAATGATGTTTGTGAATAAGGGCCTTTTTGTTGTTTTGGGGTAACTATCATAATATTTGGAATTACCTACCCCAGAGTAGATTTTAATTTAAAAGTGTGGCATTACTTGAATTTTAAGTTTACCTATTTAAGTAATATAGTATGCGTTGAGAGTCTTGATTTTTTTTTTTCTCTTTTAAGCAGTGACTATCAAGTAAGTCACGAAGTTACAAGGTAAAGACTTTCCTCTTTAATTTAAGGTGACATTGATTGTTTTAAAATTTTTGTTGGCACCTTTAGAAAGGACCCTTTCTGCTCCATTGATTATGGCAGCTAAGAAAGACAGCATGGGAGTGAGCCAGGTCCTTGGTCCGTAGCCAGCTCAGAAAAATTCTGTGAACTTACTTGGCCGAAGTGGAGGTTAGATAACCCTTATCATGTAGGCTTGGTGAATTTTCTTACTTTGAGATTAGCACTTTCATCCAGCCCAAGTGATTTTTGTTGTTGTTAAGTAAATTAATGTTAGAATTTTGCACTTATAAAGTCAAGAAGCTTTTGAGTTTTATTTTCTGGTTTTCTAAATGAATAGCCAGCCACTATCTAGATGGGCATAATATTTACCCTCTTTTTAATATTTGGATATGTGTGATGTGTTCATTTTTAACCTCCACCTCCTTTATCACCGTTTCTCTTCTTCAATAATGTTAAATGTCCCAATCTGACATGGGCAGGGAAGCTTGCCCTGAATAAATACAATAGATAAATGGGCTTCTGTTCCTGGGAAGAGCACTTTTTGTCTATGATGTCACCAAAAACAAAATGCCATCTTAAACATATTTCTGCACTCAGATTTTAGTTTCCAATCCCAAAAGTCTCACTGGAGGTATAGATTTTCTTCCCACCCATTGAGAAGTAATAACCTCTATACTTTGTAATATTGTTTCAGCCTTAAACAAATAGCTCTATATAATAAAGCTGCTTTTTGTGAGAAACAAAAGTTGTTTTTCTTTGTAGGTTAAAGCAAGTGTTTGTGTGGATGTTTATAGGGTCTACCATATTTGTAGTGATAAATGTTAATTGGTGCTAAATTACCAATGAGTGAGTATGAATACTTTGGTTCTTACTAGCCCATTCCTAGAAATCCCCTTTATTGCCTTTCCATAACATTCTCATTTTTGAAGAGAAAAATCAATGAGGAGTCTGTTAATAACAAACAACTGCTAAGGAATTAGCAAATCTGTTGTTAACATTTAAAGAACAACTCCTAAACCTTTGCATGTAGTTGTCCTATTATATAAAAGCTATGCCGAGCAGCATACCTTCACACACCCCAATTGACTTATTTTGCATCTTGTTTGAATCTGTTAATCGATACTCATTGCAATAATATTTGTTTTAAGTTTATCTTCAGTTAAATCTGTATAGGTAATAAGGAATATGCCAAAATTCTTGTGACTCATATTATCATGATTTGTTACAACATTCATTAACTGTAATCGTGTTACTGCTTTGACAGAGATCCCTGAGGCTAAGTGACTTGTAAACTCACTCTACTTTTAGTTTTGAAAATAGAGTCCTTTTTGTTTGGTTATTGAGAATAATGACTTTTCATAGTAAAACTTAAAACAAGCACCTTTATTCCACTGTACATGTGTGTTCTTCCTTTAGCATTAGCTCATTTGAAGCTTTTCAGTGGGAAAATAATTGTTTAGTTTAAAACGTTTAAACAAACTGACCTCAGGAACACAATTCTTCCCTTAGAGAACTCTTGTGCCATAAATAATTGGTTTGAGATTTTTTTTTTTAGACCCTTTACTACAGGATTATATAGATAATATGTTCATTAAAATCATTTAGGGAGTCCTGGCCAGTTTGGCTCAATTGAGAGAGCATCGGCCTTTGGACTGAAGGGTCTTGGGTTCAATTCTGGTAAAGGGCACACATACCTCAGTTGCAGGCTCTATCCCCTGCCCCAGTCTGGGCGCGTGCGTGAGGCAACCAATCAATGTGTCTCTCTCACATCTATGTTTTTCTTTCTCTCTGTCACTCCCCCTCCCTTCTACCCTCTCTAAAAAATCAATGGAAAAATATGCTCAGGTGAGGATTAACAACAACAACAAAAAATTGTTTAGGGAATGCAAACATTAGTAGATATAGATTTAAGGGCAGGAATTACTCACTTCTAGAAGTTCCTCAGGGCAAGGTCTCCACTCCTGGCAAAGTATTGGCATATAGTAGGCACTCCATAGATGTTGACAAGGGTTGGAGTACTGTAGTAAGAAACACACTTGGAGGAGCTGATTTGGCAAATGCATGGCCCTAGCTGGATAACTTAGTTGGTTAGCATATCGTCCTGATACACCAAAGTTACAGGTTCAATCCTCGGTCAGGGTACATACAAGAAGCAGCCAATGAATGCATAAATAAGTGGAACAACTAATTGATGTATTTCTCTCTCTCTCTCTCTCTCTCTCTCTCTCTCTCTCTCTCTCTCGTCTCTTTCCCTGTTCCTCCCTCCAAAAATCAATCAATAAAATTTTTTTGTTTAATCACACATATTATATATTACAACTGCACCTTATGGTATAAGTAATTAACATAGGTTGTAGCTATATCATAATATATATCTCGGGTGGGACAAAAGTAGGTTTACAGTTGTTTATATGGAAAATAATACATTAATAAATAATAATACAGTCATAAACTCTGTTTTGTCTACTCACAACTATAAACCTACTTTTCCCCCACCCTATATATGTGTGGGTATACACACACACACACACACACACACACATGCACATACTACGCATGCACACACTACATAGAATACCTTTTTTTACTAATTCAGAGTCGTGCACTCTATGGGCCATATATCTCAACATTAAAGCAATTCTGTCCTTTCATTAGTTCTTGTTTTCTATTCCATTCACCTGTCAATACAACTATTAGTCTGAAGATCTTAAAAAATATCATTAAACCTGAGTCCCTGTGGTCTGCAGATGGCATGCCATTTGGAAATCTCTCATGAATTCAATCACTAAGATTATTTTGTTGTAAATTTGCTTTATTTAATTCATTAATTCCATAAATTGTTCTTGAGCATCTGTTGTGTGTGTGCCAGGCACCCATGAAAGCAGTGGGTTGGAAGACAAGGCATGGTCCATCCTCCCAGGGAGCTCACAGTGCCATGGAGGAGAGAAATGGCCCATCATTTCAGTGCAGTTGGGTAACCGTTGTACTGGAGATGGGCAGATGACCCCATGGGAACCCTCAGGTGGGCTCTCGTCTTCCAGGAGGAGGTGTCCTTCCATAAAGGACAAATGGGTTAGTTAGGGAAGAGACGGGGAGGGTTTTTCAAGCTGGAGTAGCATCATGTGCAAACATGAAGCTGAAGAGCAAGGAGAGGTTCAGTGTGCTGGGGAGGATGTTAGGAGACGAAGCGTGAGCCATGTTGTACAGGTCTGATGAGAGCCTGATCATCTAGGTCTCTAGCAACGGGGCCTTTATCCAGAGACTCAGACTCAGAGTGTGGTCTGATATAAACAAGCTTCAGTGCTACCTCTTGTTCGGCCTGGGTGCTAGAGTGGAGGAAGGGGAGGTCCGGCCATACGGGGAGCTGGGAGTTTCTCACCACACCAGGCATGGCGTTAGGGGCACCTCTGCAGAGACTGAGATTGGAGGAGGTTGTCCTGGGAGCCACAGGTCTTCCAACAGCTACATTCTTTGTGGCCAGGCTAGAGGAGGATTTCCACCAGGTCCCCAGCAAGTACACTAGCAGCACCCCAGGCCAGTGCCAAGCCCTTTTGCCTTGGACGGGGACTAGAGAGAGGCCATCACCACTCTTGCCTTTCTTCTAGCTGCAAACTCAAACTCTTACTAGAAAATCATATGTAGCCAGGAGATTCCCTAAGTGCAGTGGGGGTAGCCACAAAGGCAGAGGCTGGGACTCCACAAACAAAAATACCCTACAGGTCCTTTTAAAGAAATACAGTATGTTTCCAACTTTGTGTTGGAGCCTAAATTCAAATGGTAGTTTGACAGGTTTCACCAGCCGGCTTTATTTCTGAGGCTGAGTTTAGCAGTCAGTGTGCCAGGAATGGATTGCAGGTGTGCTGAGATATGGATTCCGTCAGCCCTGCAAGTGGCCAGGTGGGGCCTGGAGCAACTGACATCCCTGGGCTGGTCACCTGCAGCTGCCACCAATACATTTACCCTTGCATGCTGTATATGTGTTTGTTATGTGTGCTTCACTAAAAGGGGTTGGGAACCTTTAGACTCGGCTTCACATAACATACTCTAGGGGGCAGTTTGCTATCAAAAGAAAAGAAAGTCTTGTTACAAATTAGTTTTGACTTTTGGGGTAGGTGTTGGAGATGGGCCTAACAGGGGTGGTCCTAGAGAACCCTACTAAGACACATGCTAGGAGCTTAGACCATAATCTCAGCCTGCATTGGGAGCAACTGAGAGACTCGAAACCTAGGAGAGGGGGCATGATTATTTTTGCAATTCAGCAAGATCCTTTTGGCTGCAGGAGATAAGAAAATAAGAATGAGGGTGAGAGGGGCAGAACTAACTAGGCAATCCAGTTAAGAGGCTGTTTTTCTAGAGAATTGCCCAGAGAATCATGGGAAGCCTGAGCCAACGCTGTGGCAGAGAGCTGGAGAGAAAGGAACAGATTCGGGTGATAGTGTAGATGTCCCAGGACTTGGGTCCAAGTGGATATGGAAGCACTGAGGCTCTGATTTGGCTTAGGCAGTTGCAAGAATAGATGATGGCGTGTGTCACTGGAACAAAATCTCAAGGGAGGAGCAAATCTGTGGATACTGGTCAGTTCAGAAGGAAACATTAACTAGCAAAATGTGGGTGTCATTTAGGGCTTTCCATGCAGTCATATCTTTACTTCCTTCCCACTCACTGTCCATTCACTTGCCTATCGTTTTATTGCCATTTCTATCAACTTTTTCCCCCCACATTTCACCTGATGCTGTGAAATCCTTGTTTGTGTACTCATCCACATCTGCCAAAGCCCCTTTTCCCTTTCCCCTGGAGCCGTGTCTTCCCAATAAGCCCCCTTCATTCTTACTTGGCCACTTTGTCCTGTCACTCCCATGTGATGGAAGGCTTTTTCATTCAACCTCGTTAGAATCCCTGTGACACATGCTGGTGGGGTTTAATGAGAGGAAGAACCTTCAGAGAGGTGTTGGGACTCTCTGGAAGTGAAAAGGATGAGGGAAAGAGTGTGGAGTGGTAGAGGGAACTGAGAAATGTCACCTCCTGTGATTAGTTCAGCGACAAAGGCCAGCACCTGCAGCCTGGGCACAACAGCAGTCTGACCCAAATGTGATTATCCTGGAAGAAGAGCACTGTGCCTCCAGCTTATAGGTTGTTGTTTTTTTTGTTGTTGTTGTTTTTTCATTTCAGATGACTTTTTTATTATAAAAGCAGTAAATATTCACCATAGAAAAATTATTATCTATAGATATGCATGAAGAAAAAAATACCCATGATCCAGACACCTAGAGATAACCATAATTAAAACCCTGGCATGTGGAGGCGTGTGGGTGTGGTAGAACTGGTGTCTGTCTGCAGTTTCCTGGTGTGTCAAGAGCAGGATCATAATGTACATGCTATGTTGTAACCTTTTAAAAATGCACATATTTTGTCTCTTTAGGAGCTAGGATTTTTAGCTCTGCCACTAAGCCTGTGAAGCCTGTTGTTTATGGGCCTGTGATTGGTTATATTCCCTCGCTTGACTGTGGCTCTCTCTACAAGGAAAGAAAGCTTGTCCAGTATGCCGCCCCCTCTCATTGGCCCCTTTTCCTTTTCTCTACCTAGGAGCCCTTCAGTTCTACTTGTTAACTGTGGAGGAGATGAGTTTCTTTATTCCCTTGTCATGTTCTGCTGGCCTAAAAGTTGTCTGGTAATCGAGGGAAAGAAGGAACTGGCTGGAAGGGGTGAGGCCAGCAGGAAGTTGTCCTGGGCTTTGTCCCTTTAAGGGCCTGTGAGTGGCTTTTCCATTTCCCGCCTCCACCTTCATCCTGTCATCCTGTAGCTCTTCTTACCCCTCATCCTGCTTTTCCCAATCTTTTCCCTCGGTTCCCTGGTATTACATAATATTCCTGTTAGGATCAGTTCCTGTTTTGCTAGTGAGAGGAATTGTGACCCTTTCAGGGAAAAACCCTGTTCTAACATTAGTAGCAGCTGCTGGTGGCCAATCCATGATCTCATATGGGAAACACACCGCTTTGCTAGCTTCTCGGTTCCTGTCTGAGTCAGCGCACAGATGGGATTACCTTTCTGCCTCGGTCGGGTTCCCCTCCGCCTTGTTTCTTTTGTGGGAGTCCAAGATGATTTTTCTTATGATAATGGAACTGTCAGCCTCGGTTAGGCCAGTTCAGGATCACTTTCACTTATGTACAAATGCCTTGGGTTACTCAGTGCACTCCAGGAAAAATGGTATAGTAGCAGACATTCATTCACTTTGTATTAGAATAGCATTTTATTATGGAAAGCTTAAAATGTAATAAAAGTAGAGAGACTAATGCTAGTCCTTACCTACCCACTCCCAGCCTAACAAGGTCCAGTTCATGGTCAATTTTGTGTCAGCTGTATTCCACCCACGCTCTCCCCAATCATTCATGCAATTCCTAGATATCATGTTATTCTATCTTATCTTATTTATTAGCATTTCATTACACGTCTCTAAAAGATAAGGACTCTTAGACTATCGCAGTATCATTGTCACACCTGAAAAATTAACCACAGTTTCTTAATATCATAAAATCTAGTCTATCACGGGCTCCTAAGGGCTCAGTGTTGAAGTTTCCCCAGTTGTCTCATAAATTTTTAGTTTGTGTGTGTGTTTGAATCAGGATCCAACAAGATCTGTATGTTGCAGTTAATGTGTTTAAACTCTTAACCTAACAGTTCCAATTCCTTCTCTCTTTTTCCCTTGCATTAGTTAGTTATTGTTAAAGAAACCTTGAATTTTTCAGATTCTGAACTTTGTTGATTTCATCTTTATAGTGTCTTTTAATGCATTCATTTTTTAAAGAAACCTTACACTGAATCTTTTTATAACATAAATTACCCCCTTGCATGGCTCTTTATCACAAAAATAGTTCCTGCCTTTATGTAACTCACAACATAATCTGAAAGACAATAGTTAATGTACGATATTCTGAAGTACTAATGTCAAATATAAAATGTAAACATAATGTCAAATGTAGGCATTTTTGCCATAACACAATATATGTGTTCATTAAAAATGTTACATTTTGCAGAAATCCTGTTAAAATTAATAGAGCTTATGGGGAAAATTGAGTAAGAGGTATGTTGCTAAAACCTGTGCATTTTTGTTACCAAGGCCTCCTCACCACCCCTTTTACACACACACACACACACACACACATATTCTTGCCTCAAGAGAAAATTCACTCAACACACACACACACACACACACACACACACATTCTTGCCTCAAGAGAAAATTCACTCGGACCAGGGAGACAACTTAGGGGATATTAAAAATGTTCATACACAATAGAATGAACACATTGGCTTGTAGGTGCTGAGTTACTAAGGGCCAGAGTGAGCCTAAGGTTGATGCAGTCTGCTGCCAGCTGAGAGCTCTGGGGAGGGAGCCCCATGCAAGTGCTGTTGCTGGTAGGTTCCTTGGGAAACAGACTGTAAAAGGGACATTGAGTAGCATGTAGGGCAGTGATGGCGAACCTATGACATGCGTGTCAGAGGTGACACGCGAACTCATTTTTTTGGTTGGTTTTTCTTTGTTAAATGGCATTTAAATATATAAAATAAATATCAAAAATATAAGTGTTTGTTTTACTATGGTTGCAAATATCAAAAAATTTCTATATGTGACACGGCACCAGAGTTAAGTTAGGGTTTTTCAAAATGCTGACACGCCGAGCTCAAAAGGTTCACCATCACTGATGTAGGGAGTGCATTGGGAGTTGCTCTCAGGGTTACTGGCTGGGAGGGGGGAAATAGTGGGAGGAAGCAGGATGGGGCAGAAGATGTAGTACATTCCTCAGCTGAATAGCAGGGACCTCTTCAAAACTGCCCCAGGCCTCTGGAGGAGGCTGGGCCTTTGTGGACCTGCATTTCAGTCACTGGTCCAGCCCCCTGACCCCCAGGAATAGAACTGTGACCCTAGGCCTGGTGGTTGTTCCCAGAGAGGAACTGAGAGCCGAGAGTTGCCAGCCCCTGGGGGAGCAAACCCTTTAGTTCTTTCTGAAGGGCAGGTGGCCCAGCATAGCATTCACTGTGGCACCAGGCTAAGCGAAAGGGCTTTGGAGACATGGATGGGTCCATGAAAAAGGTTAAATAAGCATCGGGTGAAATATTTAGGAAAATAGTTAACAGTAATAGCAGTGAAGTGCTAGGTAAGTGAATATACATTGAGTGGAAAGGAAGTCTTACCAGTGCTCATCTTAATTTTCTGAGAATAGAGCTAAAGGTTCCTGCCTGAGCTGTAGCCAAGCTGAGGTTTTGGCGGTGTATTCTTTCTTCTGGTGGTGTGATTATACTTACACCATCCTGGCTCCCTTGGCCTCAGAAAAGTCACACAACTTCCACATCTTACTGTCACTGTTCCCTGTTTACCAGTGACAGAGGAGCTGCTTGGTGTTACAGAAGAGATGATGTCACAGAACAAACTATGTAAGTGAGGAGAGAGGAGTAACATCAGGGCCTGTTCACTTTTTTGTTGACTTCAGGAAGTGTTGAAGCCATTCACAGACTTGGCCTGGGCAGTTAATTATCAGGTTTAATTACCCCCAAGAAATTCACCTAAAATTTTAGGCTCTTTATATGGTGGTACCTGATAAATTGTACCTAACTTATTTATCCTCTCTCATCAGATGATCACAGATTTACACAGTTATTTACTAGAAAACAGCAGAAACTGAGAAAATAATAGATTTTTCTGGCCATCAGAAAACTTTTAATGACTCTAACTATATTGACAAGGAAACAAACAAATGATGAAGGGTAATTTACAAGGCATTTTTGATTAATGAAAATGTGAAGAAAAAAAGTGACTACAATCATGAACTCCAAATAGCTTTTTAACAAGTACTTAAACTTTATTGTCTCTTGACTTCAGTAACCTAGATTTGGTGGGGTTTCTGTTTTTACAAACAGTAAAGCTGACCTGGGGAAGCTACTTTACCTAAGTTAACATTCCAACATTTCATGTCACGTAGAACCTGGGCACCTTCAGTGTTAAAATGGATAACCTCATCTTGCTGTTCACCGTGTCCTAGTTCTGCCATGATAGTCATTCAAAATCCCTAATCTTCTAGTGATCTACCTTGCCCAGAATCTTCAGGTTACTAATCCTACCATCTTTAATTTGGTTTGCCTGGCAACAAGTGCAAACATTTATCTAGCTAAGGAGGAAAGCTATTCACAGGACATTGTGTTCCTTTATAGTATACATTACTTCATCCTTACATGGGGAGTGTACCCATAGATAGATAGCTACAGGGGTGGGCAAAAGTAGGCTTACAGTTGTTTATATGGAAAATAGTACAATAATTAATAAACAGTAATACAAGAATAAATTCTGTTTCCCATACTCACAACTGTAAACCTACTTTTGCCAACTCCTGTTGGTGTAGCTATACATAAACAAGCAGCCATACATTCATAAAATTGGGTCCTTAAAAATGGATCTTTTAACACTTGTTTGTTCAGAGCTGTGAACGTATTCAAAATTTTCTTTCATTTCTTATTTAAGATTGGGGTTTAGGAACCTTTATTCCACAGGAAGAAAACAGGCTCAGGCCTACCTTATTCTTTAAGCTATCACAACAGGATTGCTTTGATAAAAACTAATTGTCATTAGCACAGCAAATGTTTGTATATAAATGAGCATTACTAAATTGCTTGAAGCTACCTGAAAGCATTTCTTTTAAGTAATTTAAATAAGTACTTCCCTTAGCCTTAGCAGTTCTTTGTAATTCAAACTATTTTGTAATTAAATCATTTGGATAATTTATCATCAAAACACTATTGGATGGAGTTTAAGAATCTTGTCTTTTGTAGACTTTGGTTCTAAAGTAAAATATTGAGGACTCTGATTTGTTCATTTGCTAGGCTAATCCTTTTATAAAATAATATATGTAGTTGAAACCTAGCCCTAAATTAGTATGATTTCACTAATAGCTCTGTTTAGTTTAATGTATTTTTATGCTTATCAATCATTAAATTGTAATTTTATGTAATTCCATTGAACCAACTTAAAAAAAATCGTGCACCTATGGGTGAGGACAGTGGGTGGGGAGTGAGGGCAGAGGGTGGGGCGGGAACTGGGAGGAGAGGAGTTATGGGGGGTGGCGGGAAAGAGGAACAAATGTAATCTGAACAATAAAGATTTAATAAATAAATAAAAAAATAAAGTAAAATATTGAGGACTCTGATTTGTTCATTTGCTAGGCTAATCCTTTTATAAAATAATATATGTAGTTGAAACCTAGCCCTCAATTAGTATGATTTCACTAATAGCTCTGTTTAGTTTAATGTATTTTTATGCTTATCAATCATTAAATTGTAATTTTATGTAATTCCATTGAACCAACTTAAATAATCAAAAAATTTTTAAACCTCAATCTTTAAAATAAAACTTTACAGGAATTTCCCAAATATTTTTTTCTTTCGTAAGATTTAAAATATAAGTTCTCTGTTTATTAGGTATCAGAGTGCTGGTAAGTCTCTACTTTTCAAGGTTCTGTTAGTCCTTGTCTAAACCTAGCTGAGCCTCTAGGAAGTTCACTCTGAGCTTTATTTCTTAGAACAGCCCCAGTGTCTGCAAATAGCACAAGGCTAAAATGGTTGGGTTTTAATTTGTCATCTGTTTTGTTGATGAGTTTATCTTTTCTGCATCAGAAAAAGTTGTTTGAAGCAAAGTAGTAGCAATTACGACAAACAACCTTCAATCCCTTTTGTCTCTTGACATCGGTCCAGGACTCCTTTTGTAATTCCCATTATGACTCTTAAAGTCATATGAAGGTTTTAAGTTTTATTTGACTGGCTTTGAAGCATTTTGTGAGCCTGAACTCCAAATAGCTTTCTAGTTAGAGCTTAAATTTATTTTATGTCTTGATTTCAGTAACCTAGATTTGGTGGGATTTCTATTTCTTCCAACATTCGATCCTAAGAAATCTTTTAAAAAAACATTTATGGTATACTTTATAAAGTTAAACAATGACGTTATTCATTCAGTTAAATCGATCATTTAATTTTAGATTATCATGCTCACACTCATTCCATCCCTCCCTGTTAAGATGGTAATTACATTATTAGGGAAACAAAAGCATGGAATTTATATTACTTTGGTTTTGAATGGACCCCAGTTACTCAGGATTGGATTAATCATGATGCATATGACATTATCATTATTGGTTACAGTTTATTTTAGACTCCTTTGTCCTTATAAGGATCTAGATCTATAGGCTGATACCATGAGGCCACTTCCTTAAAATTAATGGATAAAATCAGTCCTCTATGAACTGAATTTATAAATGAGCCAAGACAGAGCTGGCTTTCTAGTCAGCTATAAGATGACTTAAAACTGTAAGATCAGGCTCAGCTGACTTAGTGTCTTTACAAGGCTTGTCTTGAACATGTCTCGTTTCAGTGTAATCTCTTATTATTTCATCATTATTCTTCTAACTAATATAATTTTAATCATTTTCTTCCTATCTAGTCCCCCTGTTCTAGACCCTTCCAATTCCTTTTTCTACTCAGCTCAGATGTTTGTCCAATGGCATTGTTGCATGACAGATGATTAAATGAGACACAATCTCTACTCATAGTCTAGTTGGGAAGTCAGAGGTGCACACAATCAGCTGGTTCAAAGGCCTCAAGTCCCAGAGGTCTGGGACATGACAGATATTATGTGGTGATGAATTCAGCTTGCAGAGATTAAAGAAGGTGGCACGCGTGCGGTACCTTAAAGGAGCAGCAGGTCAGCCAAGTTGAGAGGCCTTATGAGGAGAAAAGAAAACCGTATCCACAAAGACACAAATCCTTGAAGAAACCAAGGGCCTGTGGGGGAACAAGTAGAGGATGTGACTAGACTGTAAAGGTGGATAGAGAGGGGCAATTACCCTGCACACTTCTCCCCTCTGTGTTACTATTTCATCCATAAATATTTCAACACCTTAGTATAATATCTTGTAAAGTTAAAAGATTATTTTTAAATGTATAACTCCAAGACCATTATTATATAAAAATTGATAATTATTGCATACTATCATCAGTAAGTGTTCAGAGTTTCAATTTTTATAAATGTCCTAAATTTTGGTTTTCTTTACAGTTTCTTTGTTTGAATGAGATCCAAATAAGGGTCATAGATAACAATTGGTTGATATATCTTTTTAAGTTTTTTCAATCTATGAATTTCCTCTCTATATCTCTTTCCTTTTCTCTTCATTTTTAGAATAAAATTTAGAAGAGACATTTTTGCATATCTACTATTTTATTACCCTGAGGTAATAAATAAGTAATAAATATTTTACTTGTTTCCTTTATTTACCAATGAGTTTTCCTTTTTTTTTGTCACTCATGGATTGAAATATACTTGCTTTGTCTCAATTTGTTGCATTTATTGTCTTCATTGAGGATCAAATTTTCCATCTTTGCCCATAGAAGCCTCTTGATGTTAGTTCCTGAATTCTTCTGATATGACCCTAAATGGTATTTGATCACTCCTTCCTACCTGGCATAAGATTTTCCAGGCCCACCTTTTACATTTGCTGTCCCAGATTCAGAGTCCATTTCTCCCTGGTTTATTTGGTGGTAAATGATGTTCAGAGACCACAATCTGAGCAAGTAGGGTTACTTATTATCACCAGTTTGCTTTTTGTTCCTAGACCTTATTCCATGGATAGAACTATAATTTTTTAATGTTAAAATATAATATGAGTTTATATGCATATTGCCAATTAAAATTCAGGACTACAAAGACTTAACCTCATTAATATTTTTCGTTACTCACAGTAAAAGCATTAAAATATTACATTACTCATCTGTTTATTTCCCAGTATATACACAATAGTCACAGAATAACACCAATAACTTGATTATTTTTTTAAAAAAAGAGAAAGAGAGTGTTTGGGGGGGGGGGGGACAGGGTCGGCCATTTTGTTTTGTCCTCAAGATATATCACATTAGGTTATGTACAGTCAAATTATGGTGTTTTAAACTCATTTGGAATTTCTGTGTAGGTATTCAACCAGCTGGTCACACAGTCGGGTTCATTTGTTTCATTTTATTTTTATAAATTGCTTTCTTAAATTTTAATTTTGTTATATGTCCATTGGTTCCTGATTATGTTCTCCATTTTTTTAAAAAAATACATTTTTATTGATTTCAGAGAGGAAGGGAGAAGGAGAGAGAAAGAGAAGCATCAATGATGAGAGAGAATCATGGATCAGCTGCTTCATGCACACCCCACTACTTGGGATTGAGCCTGAAACCTGGGCATGTGCCCTGACCAGGACTCGAACCGTGACCTCCTGGTTCATTGGTCGACACTCAACCACTGAGCCACGCCAGCCGGGCCCATTTTTATCCTCTTGATCATATTATAGATTATTCACTATCCTGTTGTTTGAAATTTTCACAGACTTTTAAGGAAAATTCAATATCAAGATCTTTCTTCTTCATCTTGGTTATTTGATTGGACAGACTGTGCAGCTCTTCCTGCTTTTGCATATACTAAAAAGGAAATATGGTTAGATAGGAAGTCTTAAAACTTGATCCATACATACTTGACATGGTTTAGGACATGTCATTTCTCTGCCACCTTCCATTCCAAGATGGAAGAGTGATTTTTCTGAATAAGCCTGAGAAGAGATTTTTCCATTTCAATAATGGCATCTCTAGGGAGGAGCTAGCCTCTTCTCCCAGAGTCATCTAGCAAGCTGGTTGTTCATAGCAGAATGCTTGGCTGGTCCTCTTTTCACTTCCTTCCCAGGTATCTGCCATTTTTGCATAAACTGTGTGGCCCGTGGTAAAAACCCACCCCCTTAGAAAGACCAAGGTCAATCAAAGATTTACTATAAGATTTAATTTTTTAAAAAAAGTTGCACATTTTATCCAGGTCATGGCAACATCTGTGTGAGCAAATCTCAAAGTAGGCTCAGCAGAATGTGAATTCCACAGGATGTCAATGGTTGTTATACCAAAAATGTTTTCAAAGTGAAATAAGTTTGGGAAATTCTGAAGTTTAACAACTAGGATGATAATGTGCATTTTAAATCAAAGGGAGGAATAGCACAGATTTATTTCTCCAGCTTACTTAACCATGAATCCATCCCAATTTTTCTTAAGGCGACATGCTACATTAGAAAATAAGGCTGCCTCTAGCTGAAACTTCACAGTACATATACGAGGAACATTTTAACCCATATTATAAGTCCATCCAATCAGGAAAATTCAGATCCTGAGAGAACTCTGTAGGACAAATGACTTGGTTTCATCAACAGGAAATTGAAATGAGAGGATGGAAACTTGTCGCCAAAAGAAATGAGACATATCACTCAATCACAGTATTTAGACCTGCTTCAAATAACTTGTAATAAGAAATAACTTAGCTCTAGCCGGTTTGGCTCAGTGGATAGAGCGTCAGCCTGTGGACTGAAGAGTTCCAGGTTCAATTCTGGTCAATGGCACATGCCCGGGTTGTGGGCTCGATCCCCAGTAGGGGGCGTGCAGGAGGCAGCTGATCCATGATTCTCTCTCATCATTGATGTTTCCATCTCCCTCTCCCTTCCTCTCTGAAATCTTTTATGTTAATCTTTTCATGTGATAATGTTATTATAGTTATGGATTTTTCTTAGAAATCTTACTTTGTAGAGATACATACTGAAATATTTATAATGAAAGTATATGGTATCTTTGATTTGCTGTGAATGAATGAGAGTAGAGTTGGTAATGGTTATCTGTTGATCATTGTTGAAGCTGGGTAATGGGTACATCGGGTTCACTATACTATTTTCTCTGCTTTTTTATATGTTTGAAAGGTTTCATGATAAAAAAAGTTTTTAAGAGAAGACTGCCAAATTTTCATGACTAGAAATAACTGAGGCCATAACTAATTTTAAATTTACCTACTTAGTCTAGATTCTTCAGCAGCTTTGTTTCCCACCTCCCAAAAGACCAGGATTTCCACAGTGTATAATTCTTGGATTCACAGGTGTGATTTGTTGCAGAATGAAGAGGTCCTCAGTGAATTTGGAGGGGTGACTCATAGCTGTGCTCATTTCTTTGCAATATGGAAATGGAATTGTGAGTGCCCTGGCCCCAGCAAACACTGGTTGTCTACATGGAGGCACATGTGCCCAGAAGAAGCATTCCCTCCACAGCCTTTGGTTTATGGGACTCCCCTTGGAGTGCCCACAGCGGATTGGCGCCCACAGCAGATCGGTCTTGTGCTACGTGCGCAGGAGCCAGTAGCACAAGGCAGTTATGGGCAGGGCTCAAAGCAAGGAAAGTGTTGGTGCATTCCAACCAGAAAGGAAGTTCTTATAAAAACTTCTATTCCTGTTGCTGAAGTTGTAACAAAAGGAGATAGAAAACGTGTTTTCTTTTTAAAGGCAATTTTATTTGGGCCAGACCATTTTAAGATATATTAAAAGCCTCATCTCTTTTCCTCATCCTACACCCCTTCCTACATCACTCCCTCCAATCCCCAAGCTGCTCACACACCCGGCCCCCCTTCAGCTAGTTTAGTTTATTGCCAGTCATAGTGCTGTCTGCTCTGGAAAGTAGCAGGAAAAGCTGATAAGGTACTGAGGACAGAAATCTCTGGTCTTATCTCTCCCTAGCACACGGTGCCGAGAGTGCATCCTTTTCCTGTCCTAGGACAAGAGACATAAACCGACCATCTCCTGGCAGCAAGGACTTCAAACAGGGTTCGGGGGCCTGCCTCTACTTTCTATAAGAACCAAAAAGGAGAAAGTGGGTCACTGCATTTTGTTTTAGTACCAGTAAAAAAAATGCTGTCTTCTAGATCAACAAGCATGACTTCATAATAAGACACTCATTTAAAAAGAAGAATAAAAAGAAGGGGATGGGGGGGACTATCAAAACAACCCAAGAGTTCTAAGTCACTGGGCTGTTCTGTTTGGTTAGACTTTTGCCAGGACATAGGTTTGGCCTGAAAGGATTAGATTTGGCTTTTTGTTTGTTGACAGATCAGGCAAATGGTTTTAAGAGCTTCTATGATAAGAAGAAATTGATACACAGATGGCACAGTGTTGGAGGAGAAGAGTAAAATATTGGCTCATTTTTCCTTCCAACCTCTGTCCTGCCAGAAAAGCAAAAACAACATTCTCCCAGATTTCCATCCCGTGATGTAATGAAAATATGATGAAGAGTTACCTTCCTTTAGGTTAGAGCGTGGCCGGTGGTTGGTGAGAAAGCAGTGCTTTTTTTTCTCATGCTGTCGTCTGCAGTGACTGTAGTGGGAACTCTGATGACATGGGTTTGGGTGCTACCATCTCCCATCTTGGTCCTCTTCAGAGCCTCACCAGGTGAAGCCAGAAGAGTCAGCAAATCTTGATATCATCCTGTTATCTGGATCAGAGAGCACCCAGTTTGCAACCTGTGACTTCATAGTATTGAGAAGGTGACACTTAATATTTTGCTACCATTTTCAGGAGAAATTGGTCACTGGACAGTTCTGACAGACAGCCAATGGTTGGAATTCCAACAGTTAATGACAACTTTCAGAATTGTGTGTATTATATAATAGCAAAGGTTCAATTTTATTGTTGAAAGCTTCTTAGTCTCCTGTTGATGAGTGCTATGAAATTATCTGGGCTATGGTGAATGTTAGAATTGCAATGAACCTTTAAAACATGGCTGTTTTTTAAACTGTATTCCACACAGCCCTAGGAATTTCTCACAGATGCCTTGAAGGTCTTACAAAGGGCGAGGAGGTTAGGACATGAGCTTTGGGTTCCCCCAGTCTCACATCAACAACAGGTCTTCTGATGGGTTACATATTGGCCTTCTGTTTCAGATTTCCTTTGAAGGAAGGTGTGCTAAAACTAGTATGGTTGAAAAAAATCACTGTGTAGTCCTACTTCCTTGTTTTGCAAATTATTCACTTTAAGACCCAGAAAGGCCAATAACTTGTTCAAGATCAACACAGTCTGTCAGATGTGAGTTGGATTTTTTTGATGCCCAGGTCACTGTCACTTCTACTACACTGAATTTAGCACTTTTCTTACTTCCTTCAGTAGCTAATATTTTATACCAGTACCACTCAAGATATGGTCCACACACCAGGACACAAATTGATAGTAAGCATTTAGAAACTTTTATACATTGGAACTTGTGTTTTATGTCTTAAAATTTTTATTTTCCTAGTAATTAAAAAAAGTTTGTATTTTATAAAAATCTTGTCCCCAATAGATTGTAGATTTTCAAAAGAAAAAAAACAATGGCACTTCTTCCCTGGTAGTTTAAGAAGCACTGTGACATAGGGCAAAATTTCCACAGAGGATGAGCCTGTTCTTCCCTGGTAGTTTAAGAAGCACTGTGACATAGGGCATCAAATTTCCACAGAGGATGAGCCTGTTAGACAGACAAGAGGCAGGTCTTGCTTTAAGGAATCTTTTTGTATTCTGGGCAGGTAGAGAGGCAGTATTACTTGTTCTTTTTTGCTTAAACTTTTAATATCTTTCTTGCTTATAAAGTAAAATATTATAGCTGTGTAAAACTACGATTATATATTTAATAGCAGTAATAATGTTTTTTATGAGCTCTTTGGAATTGTAATCTCAATTTAATTGGTTAGGGGTTTTGTTGAATGGAGTTGTTTTATAGTTGGTTATCTAGTTTAGTTTCTGTCTATTCAAAAAGTAAATTCTGCCCGGCTGCTGTGGCTCAGCAGTTGAGTATCGACCCAAGAACCAAGAGATCACCGGTTCGATTCCTGGTCAGGGCACATGCCTGGATTAGAGGCTCAATCCCCAGTGAGGGGGGTGTGCAGGAGGCAACTGATCGATGATGTTGCTTTCTCATTGATGTTTCTATCTCTCTATCCCTTTCCCTTCTCTCTCTAAAAATCAATAAAAACATATTTTTAACAAAAACAAAAACACCACCTAAATTCTCCCAATGTGTTATTATTTTTTTTATTTTTTATAGTCTGTCTCTAGGCCCCTGCCCCAGTCTGGTAAACAGTAGCTGCTCAATGGATGTTAATGAAGGACTGGTTGGCCAAATCTTTTTTGACCTCAGCCATCTCAATATCTTATTATTGTATAACTTACTTTTATTACATGACTCAATGAGTTCAGAATTTAACTTACTCTTATTAACTTAAATATCTTCTAAACATAGAAATATTTTGCCCTATCAAATTTACTCCTTCAAATGGTTTTATTTCCTGCCTTGATTTCTACTCAATTAAAAAGAGTCTATGTGAAGATTAATCTTATATAGTATACAAAAACTGAGCGAGGGGACTTTTCTGTTTGTAACTTTACTTGCCTAAATTAATATACCTTTCTTTTAAAAACAATCCTGACCATTCCAGATTTATACTCCATTCCTATTTTCAAAATATGAGGTTCTCTAACGTCTTCCAAAAATGCCATGTTTTCTTTAATAAGGAACCTAAATTTGAGTTGTCATGATTCTGAAGGAATTTTCAAGGCTTCCTGTGAAGTAAAGATGGAAGAGACAGACCCTCTGTTAGCCCCTGTTTCTATTTTTTTGAGATGTGGGTACTAGCCTTTAACTACTTATAAAAGTCATGTATCCTGCCTCCAGAGAGCAGGGAAGGGAACCAGTTGACCTAGAATTATAAAATGTAGTCAATTTGGATTATTTTTAGATTCATCCTCAAAAGTCGGTGCCCATGACACATTGATCATTCCAGGCTTCGGAGGAGCCTCGTTTATCTCGGAATGGCCAGTGTGTTGTGAAATGTTGTCACATGAGTCACTGCAACTTTCCAAGTGGTAGGACCTTTCAGGGAGGCAGGAAACCTGCTCTCTTTTCTTTCCCCTCTTTCCCCCAGAGGCTGTATGACTCTTGTCAGTAGTTCTGATGTCAATTACTTGAGAAGTTGTTGCCATAGAGAACCATCCTCTTAAAACATGTTTATGTTGGCTTTTCTTAATGAGTAGTAATGTGAGCAGCTGACTAGGCAAGTGGAAAAAAAATGAACAGCTTTGTTAGCATTGGCCTTCATATGAGGAATTTGGCATTGCTTGTATTTCTCTACTAGTGTCCAGTGAAAAGCAAGATATTCTTTCCTTCCCCGTTGTCATCCCTGAGATGCCAAGTTCATTTGTCCGAGTTTGTAAATTCCAGCCAAGGTCTAATGCCAAGTTGTTAGAAAGGTATCTCTGCGTGCTTATGGGGTGCTGAGAGTTCTCTTTGTGCTTGTCTGTCATCCTTTGCTGCTTGAAATCAGACAGCAGTTAGCAGCCTCTCCACCATTTACTAGCATAGCTCATTAAGGCCTCGGGACACTTCATCAAAACCCGAAGTCCTCCAATTCTGTGTGCGTGCGTGTGTGTGTGTGTGTGTGTGTGTGTGTGTATCGAACATTTCCAAAAAAGAGATCATATTTCATAATAAATGTATTCATTTACTCATCCAACAAATATTCACTTAACACTTTTTGTGTTTACTTATATACTAGAGAAAAAACACAAATTTCCACATATTTTTACTGATGAAATTCTAAACTTTACTTATGGACACTGATATTTGAAATTCACATAATTTTCACATGTAATATTCTTTCAAATTTTTTTTTTACCCCAACCATTTAAAAATATAAAAACAATACTTAGCTTGCAAGGGGTACAAAGATAGCCAGCAGGCTGAACTTGGCCTTTGGGCCCTAGCTTACCAACCCTGTTCTAGAGAGAACCTCCGGGAACTCCTGCTGAGTGGGTTTCTGTACATGCCATGGGTTCCCAGACCTGTTCCCACAAGCACACACACATCCACATGTCATTTCTGAAGGCGTTTTCCTATTGAGTTGCTGCATAAGTCTAGTTCTGTTACTATATTTTGGTTTTAGCTCCCACTTCAATCAGTGGAGTTTTGTATTTGTTTTTAACTCTTGTGAAGCTTGCTAGCACTAACAGTGATTGCGTTTCCCAGGCAGATTCTCTTAAGGCTGGTTATTATTGAGACTGTGTATTTAATCTAACTCCAGAGGTGAGTGATAGATACCTTGAAAAAAAACCCACAAGATTTTACATTTGCATAAACTTTTTGTGAGTGCAAAAGTAGCTTCTTGTGCCGAATGTTTTCAATCATAGGGAAACCAAAAAGGTGCCATAGAAAGCAAGAGAAGAAATGCCCCCATAGTAGCATAATCCCTGTTTTCTAACGAACAGTGTTGGTGACTGGTTTAGCTCAACCTGTGAAGGCAAACCCATCTAGTGACTCCCTCGAATCAAAAGCTTTCCCAGGTCATATTTTCAGCTCAAAACATAAAGTATGCTGCACCTTAACAACTGGCTACTGGGACTTCTGGTGGAACTCTTATCCACCTGTTTGCCTTCTCAGAATAAGCTCCCACCTTTGCCTCTGATATGCCCTGGAACTCCCTGGCTCTCCAGCCTTTCCTTTTCATGGCAAGAATAGTCCAGCCCACAGGCTGTTCTGCTGTATTCAGCCAGTCGCACAGAATGAACATGGTGGTTCCCGTACATCACAGCACCTCACTTGTTTCCAATTTGCTCATCTCTAGGGAGGTGACTATGCCAACCTGGAATAACAGACCAGAGGAGAAATGTATGGATTGTCTGGCTGGGTTCCTCTATGTCACTAAGCCCACAGGGAGTAATGGGATGGTCACACCAGAAGGCACTCAGATGTACTTGCTGCAGTGAGAGAAGCAGTTTGCACCAGGAGGCAAAGTGGCATCTGATGAGAAGGGAATGGTTTTATCTGGATGGGAAGAGTATCCACTGCAGAACACTGACTCTCTCTTTCCTTCCTGCCCTTCCAAACCCCTTCTAGTCATTCGCTGGCATGCCGACACATTTGTGCCAACAAATACAAGGCTTATGGTTCAGTGGGAGTGCTTCCCAGCCTTGATCTGCTTGGGCTTGGTGTTTCTTGTGCTTTCCTTGAGCACTCATACGTTTGTTGCTCATTAGAGAGGATGTGCCCAATATAAATGAAATAGAAATTGTCTCTGTCTCAAGGAACTTAAAATTGCCTTGGGAAGATGCTTACAAAGCAAATTATACAAAACCAGAAAATAGAAGTAACTAATTACTAGTCACTGGAAGTGAACATGAGGATATTCCACAGGGAGGGATTCGGACTTGTTGAAGGAGACAGTTTTGTACTTGATCTTCAAGGAGATGATGCACTTGACTACATACACAGGACCTGCAGGAACACTGTAGTCCCGCATAACTAGTGACTCCATCAGCTCATTCTGCCCCCTGTATCAGCAAAGGCTTGGTGCCCACACATTCCAGCACTCGCCCCAGCTTGATGAGTCATGAAATCACTTTTACCTGAATTAATCTGTCCAAAGTGAATAGGTGTAATGTCTAAACCCCAGGAGTATGTCAAGACATAATTCATGTTTGTCAGAACTATCCTGCTATAAAGTTTGAAACACACACAAGATGTTCTTTCAGACTACTCACTTGCCAAGTTTTCTTAATTTTTCACAGACTAATCCAGTCCGAGCTGACAGCAGACAGGCTGGAGTGGAGGTGTGCATTTGTTCATCAGAAGTAAGAGCTCTCAGAGCTAAGAACCCCAATTGCTAAATCCATTACCCCTGAGCTCTCGGTGCCTACTTTTTCTTTCAATGAGAAAAGTTCTTTGAAGGATTACTGTTGCAACATGATCTCTGTATCTTAATATGGAAATCAAAAGGCTTCAATCTCCTTGTCACTTAAGATCAGCACTGACATATGATAAAGGCTGTGAGATGAAAGGTTTTGCCTTTGAAACCCTATCCCTGGACTGGTATGCTTATCATAAGTAGTAAGATTTTATATTTGTGGTGCATATGCCCCAAATGCCCCACTGAATTCTCTGTCCAAAAGATACTAACAACATTCTAATGAGAATCATAAAACCGTCTACTTTATTTGGGCATTTTACTGTTAATCCATCTCAGTACATGTGTTTGAATGACACAGAGGAACCCAGAAGAGCTTGAGCAGATGCTCATTGAGCTGCAAAGCCTCTGGAAAGAATACCTAAACAAAACAAAGAACAGACTGATAATTGTGTAGACATTTGAGAAAAGTTGGCATGTGTAGTTGGGGCATCTTTCAGACACCTGAGATGATTGTGATACATCATAATTGATGTCTTAAGGAGTTCTCTCGGCAAGGTCTTGTGTTCTTTGCATCCCCTCTCCCCCCACCAACCTTAACCCACCCCCAATTCCAGTGGTAATTCAGAGTTGCCAGAAATAGGTTTAGGCTTTAGGATTCCCTAGCTCTAGACATTACACTCATACAGTATATAGCCATAAACCACTTGAATATGCCTATTACTGAGGAGAAAACTGAGACAAAGCAAGTCATGGTGGAGTGGACCACCTACCACACCAACTAATCACAGTCGGTATTGGAAGTGCCCAGGTGGAAGTTGTCCGACATCTGTCCAGCAGAGAGTCCTGCCTTAGGTGGAAGGGTGGACTTCGGTTTTACTTCCTGCTTTAAAGCACTCACACTTTGCCAGGTACATCCACATGCTAATTTGACAAAGTACAAACTCTTACACCTGGCTTTAAGCTATATTTTATTTATATGGATTACAAACTAGCTAATAGCGGTTTTCTGTTTAGAAAGTAGTGTCTGTTTCTGGGGACATTCTTTTTACATGAAGCTTTTGCATCAGTTAACTTGTGCCCTTATAGAGTTGAGTGTGGGCCTTGGTCCCTTGATTATATGACCAGTTATATAGGGAAACAGGGACAAGAGTCTGTGTGATGCAGGCTGGAAGTTAGTGTGCGGTAATGGAAGGAGAAAGGGCAAGTCTGTTTCTACCTCTGAGAAATGGAGAGGGTGCCTCTCAGATCGCTGCTATGAGCGTCGCATAAGATGACATATGATGATAAGTGACTGGCATGTTAAAGGCGTCTAAGAGATGACAGCTGCTTTCTCAGCACACCGAGGTGTGGCCACAGAGGGTAGTTTCTTATGTGATGAGTGGAGCGATCTTGCAGGGCTCCTGTGACTTTAAACCTGAGAGTCCTGATATGGGAACAGGTCCTCCTAAGCTCTAACCCACAGAATATTTACTGATTGGGGAAAATTAAGGCCCTCACTGTAATTGGGGAAATCCATGGTCAGTATTTTTTAACACATAATTGTTATACTCACCAGCTCTGAAAGAAATGAGAACACTGTGACATTTGCTGAAAACAGACAAGATTAATCTGTGAAACCATTTTTTAGAATAACACAGAAACTGGTTCTATTTGTATTTCACAAAGAGTCGCTTCTATAATATGTGGAAAATACTTCAGGGGTCTAACTGTGCGTTTGGGTCTTTTTTAATAATTAATGATAAGGGACATAGAATAGTGGATATTACAAATCTAGGGGGATATTTAAAAAACTGTTTTGCTCATTTCCTCACCGGTTCCCCTCCTCCACTAGGCTCTTTGAAAAGCTTCTTCATCTCAGGTATACTGCTTGGTCCTGGACATGCATGTTACATGTGACATGTTCCTGCCCAGCTGAGGGGCAGGACACCCAGGCCAGCAAAAGGACTGGTGGCTTCCACAGGCAGAGCCCTTGCTCCTGTTCGTGCAGACTCGCCCACCTTTATCCTTCATTGTACCCAAGTCACAGCCTGCCTGTGCCATACTAGACAGCAAGGGAAACTGTTGGCATTGGAGCAGGACTTGAAGAAGCTCAGACTGTGGAAGCATAAAAGGCAGGGGAGACATTGCCAGGTTATGCATTCCCTTAGCCCACCACATTTCCTATTCCAGCCAGAGAGCACCATTAGCATGTTCCCCACATGCTGCCTTTTGAGAGCACAAGTTTAGGGGCTGTGAAGGCTCAGTGGAGATTTTTAAGCCAAGGTATATAAAAAGAGAATCTTCAAATCAGAAGTACAAAGTGGGGATTGATTATCATTTTTTAAAAGTTTCAGCTTTTTACCACCTGTCTTAGAAGTGTTGGGATGATTTCCGGGACTTAAGTTTAAAATAAATTTGTATTCCAGTTAATAATCACTCCAGTTTTTTTTTTTATTTCCTAATGAAAAGTGTGATTAATACCAGCAATTGGTTCCCATTTTATTGATTTTAGCATCTGTATAAACAAATTCTTAAAACTGACTCAGTAATCCAGCTCTCTAAGTGGTATTACTGGATCTGCTCTTGGCTGTATGCTTTCGTTCAGGTGATGGAAAATATCCTTTCCATGTGGCTAGACTCTAGTTCATTGCTATCACTTCTGCATCCTGACTGGACAGTTGGGGTAATAGGTGTCTATGAACCAAACTCATCCCTGCTGCCTGCTTATCTTGCCTCACTGTCCCTTCTCTCTCTCCTGATCATAGAGCAATGGCCAACCCAAATGTCTTTTCACAGAGGAGTACGTTGTAGGCCTTCAAGAGATCTTGGGAGTTACCTAACTTAACCTACTGATTTGACTGGATTAGATAACTGTAAGATGATTAATGCATTAACTACACGTCTCTTGATAGTATTTTGTATGGAACTGAAAGTTTTCAAGGTATTTGTAAATTTATTTTACTTGTTTTTAGAATACTGTTAGCAAATTGGAACATTCTCACAGTTTACAAAGCAGTGAAAGTCATATTGGTATTACAGATTTTTTTGAGGTTGTGTTATGTGTTGAATGGAAACTGGGAAGATGCAAGTTGACTCTGTTTCAAAATGCTAAGTAACTGGTGATTTTCTCAGTGCCTGTTCACTTTGAAGTTGAGAGTAGATATGAAAAGTATTCCTTTTCTTGGAAAGGTGTACATTTTTCATATTCATGGCCAAGAATATAGACACAGGGATTATAATCTCAGTAGTAAAACTGTTTATGATTTATAAAATCATAAATTATGAGCTTGTAAAATATGAGTCCTGGGCATCGCTCCTACTGGAATCAGATTTACTAGTACATCCTATTCCTCCTTTGTTTCTATGGTTTTTAAAACATACATTGCAGCAGTGTGGGAGGGCGGCTGCCCCTGGCATTAAAGGGCTCTCCCCAGCAAGTCATTGTTCTGCCTACACTTTCCTCGGGATAAATAGGATTTGGGTGCTGGCACCTCTCTTGCTTGTCTCCATGCCCTGCTAAGCCTGGTGTGCAGTGGCGCATGGTTGTTACAGTCCTTGCCACTGGAGGAGTTATTATGAGCATGGTTATTTCCTGGGATTAGATAGTCCGTCTGAATTCAACAGGTGACTCAAAAATTGTTTTATATTTCCTAATAATGAAAAGTGTGATTAATACCAGCAATTGGTTCCCATGATTTAACTGAAAAGCAGGACTAATAGGTGAGCAAGGTAGGGAGCCATAGACTATCACTTGAATTTGAGTTCCTGAGACACAGATACACTCCAGAAGAGTTGACAAACTCCTTTTAATGCCATGAAACTAGATGAGACCTATTTTACATAAACAGGCCACCTTCACAGACTGTGTGTGGCTGTGTGCCCTTACAGGGAAGGCAAGACCTTTCTTGTCCATCAAACTGGGATTGCCTCGCACCAAGAGAGCCCTGAGATTTTCCATTCTGACGCGCAGCATTTCAGCTCTCTTTCCACATTTGAAGAACAGAAAGACTAAGTGACCTTGTTTTCGTCTCCTGGGACAGCTATTTTTAAATTTTTCTCAAAATTACTTGGTGGGATTCCAGCCAAAATTAAATGCAGATAGGTAACATTTAAACTTCTTTCCAAAGCCCAGTTGGTTATTCCACACGTTCTGCATTTTACATTTTGAAATTTTAAACTTTGACCACAGACTTTGTTTTTTTTAGGCCTGGGTAAAATAAGGTTTGTGTTGATTAGATGAGGTGTGATGTTGTTGGTAAGGTACCTTTGGTGAGAGATCTCTAGGGCATTGGCCACTCAAAATCCAGTTGTCCATTTATATGATATTGATTCTGCCAGAATTTCAAATGTGATGCTACTTTGATTCCACTGAGCCCACATTTAAGTTCTGCTCTATCAAGAAAATGCATGGTCCATTTATACATGCTGGTTTGTAATAAAGTTGGAGTTTCTTCCCGCCAAGTTCGGACTAACTTATACAGTCCTAATTTGGAAACAGTCATTCAGAAAACTCTTTTCCCACCCTCTCAACATGAGAGGGTCGATTAACCAGTCTCCTCCTATGTGAATAAGTGAATATGAAGGAAGAAGCCGGGTAATTATGAAAACTTAAATTTAGCATTATTGTTAAATGGCTTGATTATTTTAAAAGTCTCTGTGGGCAAAGTTATTCTAAAAATTGACTTTCCTTAAAGCATAGTCCTGCCCTGGCCGGTGTGGGTCAGTTGGTTGAGTGTCATCTCTTTCTGATTGGATTCCTGGTTAGGGCACATGCCCATATTGCAGGCTTGATCCCCGGTGCGGGGCATGTTGGAGTCAGCCAGTTGATGTTCTGCTCTTACATCTTTACATCAATGTTCCTCTCCCTTGCTCTCTCTCTCTAAAAATCAGTAAAAATATTTTAAAAGGCATAGTCCTTATATTCTTCATCATAAAGGGACTCCCTTTCCACACCTATGTTTTCATCACATTACTGCCAACCAGGTGCAACCCATATAGTGACACCAGCATTTCCTTTTTTTTATCCCAACCTACTAAGGCATGAATTTTCTCTCTCTTCTCCAGCCTTACAGTGGAACGTATTTATTTGAAGTTAAAATGTAAACCTTACATAATCTCAACTGTTGTGAGTACTTACTCATATTTAGAAACAAGACTAACACAGACCTGAGTATCTGGTTCATGTCAGAGTAGTGATGGAGGCATCTTCCTTCTCCTCATCCTCAGCCGAGGGGAGAAGGGCTGCCATGCTAACCTGTTCTCTCTGGGAGGAAGGTGAACGCATGCATTTCCAGCCCTGGTGCCTGTTCTCCTGGAACAGGTGCCAGGGGCCCACACTTTGTCTTTGGAGGAGAAAGAAGGTGTTCCCAGCACGCCAGGTTCCAGGTTGGCACTTGGCTCCTGTGATAGGAAGGGTTAACATATGAATGTGGCATCTAAGTTTCCACATCAGTGCAAAGACCTGAGTAATCCATAACAGACCTGGAATCTGACAAGCTCACAAAGCTCGAGGACTTCGGTGTCCCTCTTTTTCATGGCAGACTGGGGTCGCCATGTATAACATTGTTGCTAAGGTGCTGTTTATTCCGAATTTCATTTAGGTGACTTTCCAGCTAACTTTCTGAAGGTATCTTCAATCTATTCAACCTGTCACCCCCTATAGTATTCAACCAAAGTGTCTGCCACTTTGTTCTATGCTTTGCAGTTCATCTCTATCCGGGTGGGATACAAGGGGGATCGAGGAATACCTGGTACTTGGCCTGGTCTCTAACTGCTGAGGGCTAATGGCTCCAGCTGGAGTCCTCCTGGATGCCCTGACAAGTACACAGCTGGTGTTTAACCAGTTTTAATCTTTTCCCACACCTTAGGATGATTCCAGTCCCGCCACTCCAGATGGGAATGAAAACTCTACTACGACAACCAGCACCTTCACCATCCAGGAGTACTTTGCCAAGCGGATGGCAGAGCTAAAGAACAAGCCACAGGTTGTTGCTGCAGGGCCTGACCTTCCAGAGACCCAAATGGAAAGGAAAAAGGGAAAGAAAAGAAAGAAAGAGGCAAAAAATAAAAATGTGGAGAATTACACCCAACCCAAGACCAAGAAAAAGAGAGACCAAGCTGAGCAGCAGCTCGGAGACCCTCAGGGGGACGAGAATTCTGATGCTTCTGCTGAGGATGGAGAAGACTGTATGTGGCCATTTGATGACCAGGACTTACCACCAAAGCCCAAAAAAAAGAGAGAAAAGAAAAAGCTACAAAAGCAGGTTGAGGCAGAAATGGATGCTACTGTAGATGAAACACCAGTGAAAAAGAAGAAGAAAAAGAAGAAAGATTCCAAGTAAATTCTTTTGAGCCAGGGCCTTCTAACCACTCAGGTGTCAGGGCACTGCCAGGCTGCCTTGGCCTGGAGTCAGAGCAGAGTTCACCCAAGAGAGTGTGTGCACATCTTTTAACATGCCCGCGGATTGCTGGGTCTCGCCCTCTCACCACATTTTCCCCAAACCATTTTCCAAGGACTTTTTAATGTTTCAAATCATGACTCTCATGAACAAATAAATTTCTTTGTAGACTCTGAGCCCTTCACTGTGAGTGTTCATTCATATTCGTATGAACACGTCAAGTTGTGTATGTGCACACATGTGTGTAGGTATGTCAGTCTATATTTGCTCTTGATTTCCTTCAGTAACAATGAATTGTGCTTCCTTCTGAAGGACTTAGTCTAATTAAAGGATTAAGAGGCAATAGTTTAGATTCAGATCATTCTTTTTGTTCTATAGCCAACCATACATTTTTGCCAAGTAGGTATTATATTATTACTCTTCCAAATCAGACTTGTTTTTGTTTGGTTTGATTTGATGTAGTTTTGATGGGGAAACTGTTTTAATGCCCTGTCTTCACTAAGCAGTGGCAGCCTGGTGTTCTGAGGTCTCCTTCCCAAGACTGCAGTCTAAGTGAGCTGACTAGGAACCGTGGAACCTTCCCTGAGACAGAGTAGGCAGGCCGTGTGGTGATGCTCGGGGACAAATCCCCTATTGTGGGCTCCACCTTATTTATAACGATCAGGAGCTCCTCAGAAGCTTAAAAGATTGGGAGTCTAAGATCAGGAAATTAATTTTATCTGTAAACCACTCTATAGATTGAAACTACCTTGTGAATGTTCTTAAAAGTATTAATAGCACATAAATGTAAAAGATACTTCTCAGTTCAGTCCTGCTCAGACCCAGTGGTGTCGCCGAGTTGTGTTTATACTGCCTTCTGCCACACCCTGGCGTCTCCCTGTGTGTGTTTACCCAGATAACTTCACGCCCTCCTTGGGACACAGAATTAGGAAGAAAATGCACGCTTATAAATTAGAGGTCCAGCCCTATTGTTTTCTCTGCCTGTTTCTCCTCTCTTCCTTTCTTTGTTCTCTTTATCTCTTCCTTCTTTTCTTCTCCATCCTTTTATTCGTTGATTCCCTCATCCTCATTCCCCCTTTATTTTCAATTCCAGTTTTCTTCTAACCCCTTTCTAGTTGCCAGCTGCCCGTCCTGCTCTTGCAATCTTGGTGCCTGGCCTGCTTCTGACAGACCTGTCAGAGTGGCTGTGGGGGTGTGGCAGGGCGTGCAGGCTCAGTGCTCTTTTCCACTTGATTGATAGATTGCTACTGGATAATACATGCAAGCTGATGACCTTTTGCCCTGATTTTGACTCTGGAGGAGAGGGGGTGGGCCTTCATACATTAGATATGAAGCATGGCCCTGAGAGTCTTCAAATTGAGAAAGTACAGTAAGAATGTTCGGTTTTGGTCTCTTAAGAATTCTGAATTGTTTAAAAAAGCACACACACTACCCACAAAGAAAATTCAGAGCCTGAGGTCTAGTTTCTGAGTTTTATCATGGCCCCCCAGAGTTCAGAGTCCCAGGCTATGGTCCAATCTATTAAAGCACCAAAGATTTTTAAAGTCACTTTTCTTCACAGAGGGCACATGCCCAAATTATCTCTGCTTGTCCTATCTTGTAAATGAACTGAGTTCCAGAAGGGAGTGGGAATGTATGAAACCTAAAGGGAATACTCTTTACAAATATTTTTTT
>NW_005354519.1:205881-209167 GCF_000412655.1 Myotis brandtii | reverse complement strand
ATATATTTAACATATATTCTTTTCTGCCTTTTATTTTATTAACTTTAACTTTTTTTTAACCAATAAAAATGAGAGTCACACAAATATACTGAATTGTGTGCAGGAGGAGAAAGCAGGTGGGGGTTTAGGAAGCAGGTGAGATGCAGACGTCAGGTGAGATGAAGGGGCCGACCAGGAAGACCAGGGTAGGGAGGTGCTGAAGGAAAGTTCTTGGAGTTGAGAATTCCAAGGCAAGGGTAAAACATCTCAAGATTATTAGATGCAACTAAATAAATAGATACTGTAGGCTGTAATTTTTATTATTTTAATGGGCTGCAAAAAGAATTCCTGGATGACTTTAGGAATTTCAGGGTAGCCTGAGAAAGAAGTACTTGCTCAGCAAAGAGCAGACAGTGTGACCCTTTACTTTGAAGGATGTGGAAGCTTAATTTTCACTAGAAATCTGCAGTGTTCATTTTTCCCAAGTGTCTCTTTTATAGGCCACTTGGTTTTCCGGATCTAAGTGGAAGATTGAAATATATACGCTTGAAAGTTGCATTTCATAGACATGATATTTCTTAAATTGTTAACATATGAACCCTATTTTTGTCTTTAATTATTTCACTTGGTAAAAATGTATTTGTATTCTTCAGTGCTTTCCTTGGCATCCTTCAGTTTTAATAGGGAAAGCAGGTACCCCGGAAAAGATTTAGCCAATGAAGAGGTTCTTAAATGTTACAGCACCCTTCCTTCCCTTCTGTTAATTTTAATAGACATTAATTATTGCTGCATGAGGTCCTGTGTGCCTGGCCCTATTCCAAGCACTTTAAATAAATCAGCTCATGTCATCCTCAACCCAGTAAGTAAGCACTATTGTTAGTTACCCCCTTTTACAGATAAACGCCGTATTTATAAAAGGGCCTCTTTCAGTTTTTATAATTAGATTTATGTTGCTCCCAGAGAACCAGTGGAAGCCGCTGGCAAACGGTAGAGTTTTACAATGAACTGGAGTTAGCATTACTTACATGTGCTGTGGAAAATACTTGCGGATAGCCTGTACATTTGAAATTCTCAACGGATGTTCCTTCCCAACTTGGTCAAGAGGTTGGTGGGAAATTGGGTAAGTAACTCAACTTCTTAAAACCTGTTTGCCAGTCTATGAAAAAAAGACAGTTTCTTCTAATTTGCAGAAAATACTGGTACTTCTGAAATGCAAAACCTAAATGAGCCTGGTTTTATACCACAGTGCGGATCTTGCCTCTCTCCTCCCTCACCTGTTGGCTGACTCCCGCAGGAGCAAGCTGGGACCTGCTCTTTTAGAAACAGCATCAGAGAAATGTTTCGGCACAATCTACCTGAGTGATCTCAGCCTGGACCAGCAAGCAGCGGCTGTATTTAGATTTGAGTAAGAACTTCCCCACTGTCACCCTGTTTATCTCGTCGGTTCTGCAGTCATTGCAGTTTGGAGCCTGTTGTGCTGGCGCTGGGGCTGGGGAGGTCAGATCCCTGCTGATGTGCGATTTCATAGCTCTCGGTTGTTAGTGAACAAATTAGTATCACATCCTAATAAAACAGATGACTAGACTCCATGCATAAAAGTATACGATCTAGTTAGGAAATACTGAGTCCACTAAAATGGCATGCACAAAGCCCTTATGGGACGGGAAAGAGGCGGGCAAAGGCAGAGAGAGCAGGTAAAAAGGTGGGTGGGCCCAGGACTGTGTCTGGTGCCAGTGTTGTGATGGTGGCAGTGTGTGGGCTAATGCAGACATGCTCGCCGAGCTCTTCTTTCTCACCTGAGTTGAATTTTTATATAAGCATTAGCAGCAAACTTAAGGAAAACTGCAATGAATTATTTAACCAATGGAAGGATTTTGTAATTAGTTACACCTTAAATTTTCTGTTTGTATTTCCTGTATTGGTTTTCCTTTGAGAAAGGTAACGTGGATGCGAGAAGCCGTTATTTGTTCTAAAACGATTTGCTGAACCCCAACTTTGAACTAAGCCTAGGCCAATTCAGGACTGAGTAACTAATCCATTACAGGACCTACCGCATTCAAGACCTATCAACTTGTGTCATTTCGGATGTGTTTCCTTATCCTAGAACACTGTCAGTGGGATGTACTCAGGACCTGGCGCCCTCCACACTGGGGGGTTTCATCACCTTTAACATTCATGCTAATCGTGTTAACCAAATTGGGTAGTAAGCTGTAAGCCATTCTTTGCTAACTCATTATTTGACTTGAACCTGAGGAGTGACTTCCTACTCAGATCTCCCTTACTAACATTTCTAGCTATGATAAATAAGCAAAATTATATGCAAATTCTTCCACATAGAGTGAATTAAAAATGTATTTTGCCTAAGTGGAGAGTGTGAGAAAGATAGACCCCAGCTCCTCTCGCCAGCCCCTCCCCTCACCTCTGTCCCTTCTGTTATTGGCATATCTGTTGAGAGAACTGGGTATAGAAGGACTAGGAGACCTAGCTTTGAGGTAGCCTTACTTTGCCTAGGGACTGGGGACACCCTTTGACCCGGGATGGAACAACAAATATTAAACATTTGTTAAAGAAATGGAAGCCTGAAGGCAAACTCTAGCCTTCAAAACTTGGGGAATGAAGCTGTGATAAATCCAGGGGAGTGCCACAGAGCCTTCACTGTTGAGAGTGTCCTCGCTTTCACCCTCCTCCTCACCTGCTATGCAGCTTCCCCCAGGTGAGTGGCTTTACTCCACTGTTCTATCTCCTTTCACCTACCCTACACCCGCTAAAACTCCTGAGTGTCATTTCCTGAATACTCCTTGGCTGTCAGGAGACAGAAAGTCCTTGAATGTATTGCTCAGAGGTTTTGTGTTTCTTTCTCTCTCTCTCTCTCTCTCTCTCTCTCTCTCTCTCTCTCTCTCTCTCCCCCCCTTCCCCTCTCTCTAAAAGTCAATTTAAAAAAATATCCTTAAGTGAGGATTTTAAAAAAATCCTTGTTTTTTCTGTTTTCTTTCTTTTTCAGTTTTTATATTTGAAAGTAAAAATTTAAGTAGTTTGGGTTTTTATTAATTGAAATTCACAAACCTTCAATTCTCTTTCCTTTTATTAACAAATAACATACATTTATCCTAAGAAAAATTAGGTCTATAGAGGCTTGAAAATAATGTAAATCACCCAAACCCTGTTGAGAGATTCTCCATTATATTTGTGTGTGTGTGTGTGTATTTTAATATATTTTATTGATTTTTTTACAGAGAGGAAGGGAGAGGGATAGAGAGTTAGAAACATCGATGAAAGAGAAACATTGATCAGCTGCCCCCTGCATACC
>NW_005354519.1:205339-205564 GCF_000412655.1 Myotis brandtii | reverse complement strand
CTGGTGTGTCCTGGATCAGGGTGGGGGTCCCCACTGGGGTGTGAGAAAGATAATGGCAGTGTGATGGTGGCAGTGTTTCCTGGCTGTTTGCAGCTGGTCACACCCCCTTCAGGGTGGGGGTCCCCACTGGGGTGCCTGGCCAGTCTGGGTGAGGGGCTGAGGGCCGTTTTCAGGCTGGCGGGTGACTCAAGCTCCCAACCTCTCCTTTTTTTCTTTTTCTTTTTT
>NW_005354519.1:191807-204747 GCF_000412655.1 Myotis brandtii | reverse complement strand
GCTAATTACCATGTTTCTCTTTTATTAGATAGGATATATACACATATACATATATATCTACACTAATAAAAGAAACATGCAAATTGGTGTCACTCTGCTATGCCCACCAGCCAATCAGGATGAGTATGCAAATTAACCCAACAAAGATGGCGATTAATTTGCATATGCAGACGTGGAGTGAAGACAGCATAGAACAGCGGTTCTCAACCTGTGGGTCGCGACCCCTTTGGTGGTCGAACGACCCTTTCACAGGGGTCGCCTAAGACCATCCTGCATATCAGATATTTACATTACGATTCATAACAGTAGCAACATTACAGTTATGAAGTAGCAACGAAAATAATTTTATGGTTGGGTCACAACAGGAGGAACTGTATTTAAAGGGCCAGAAGGTTGAGAACCACTGGTATTGAAGGAAGCCAAACACAGCATGAGGGAGCAAAGTGGTGGAGAAGGGAGGGAGCCGAGGCAGCGGACATGGGAGGGAGCGAGGCAGCGGAGAAGGGAGCTTCGCTCCGGCCACAGGAAGCCCTATTCTTGCAGGAATAGGCCCAAGGAAGCCCTATTCCTGTAAAGGGCCTCTAGTATATATATATACACACTCGTGACCAATGTTTCTGCTTCTTTCTGAACAATTCCCATGTCTGGATCTGTCCCCCACTGGTCAGTCTCAAGCTTTCCTTCCGCATCTCCAGTTAATCATCCTGAGGGTCCCTCAGATTCAAAGGATCTGAAAGGAACTCCTGTTCATCCTTTCCAGGCCACTTTCTGTACCTGTTATTGCTATGGATACCCCTATGCTTTCACTGTGGCTTTAACATCTAGGGCAGTGGTTGGCAAACTGCGGCTCGTGAGCCACATGCAGCTCTTTGGCCCCTTGAGTGTGGCTCTTCCACAAAATACCACGTGCACTTCCGCAAAATACCACATGCAGGCGCGCATGTACAGTGCGATTGAAACTTCGTGGCCCATGCGCAGAAGTCGGTATTTTGTGGAAGAGCCACACTCAAGGGGCCAAAGAGCCGCATGTGGCTCGCGAGCTGCAGTTTGCCGACCACTGGTCTAGGGCCATCTACAACAATTCAACCTAATTAAGTGACTGCCATTGGTGTCCTAGGTTAAGTTCTTGATCCCTCTGCCTGGTGAGTCATGCCCCACAGCTCCTGGCTCTATCCCTATTTTCCATTTATCCAGTTAATTCCATAATAATTCTTCCTGGAGCATTGCACCCACTGCCTTGAGGGGCCCCACGTCCCCCACTTGCACTCTCACTCTAGTGCATGACTGTGCCTCTTGTGTATCACTGTCCCTTCCCTCCTGCTGGCCTTCTCCACCTACTGGCCTTCAAAGCCTGCCTCTGATGTCATCAACAGTTTCTCCAACCTTTCCTCATCCGGCCCCCAGTAGCAATCCTCCCATTCCTGAGTCTTCATAGCTTTCTGACTCATCCAAGTCTACCTGATATTGGAGTTTATGGATGTCTCATTTCCCCCATTCAAGCCTAGGGCCACTGAGGGTGAAGTTAATCTCTATGCCTACAGCACCCAGGACAATGCCTTGCACACAGCAGGTAGAGAAAGACTCTTAAATGAAGAAGCAAATGAACAGACCACAGCAAGGCAAGAACCGGGCTCCTGAAGACCTGCACTGTATCCAGGATGAGGATGTCTAGTCAGGGTGCACTGCTGTGACCACGGCCCCCACTTGGGGTTCCTTCAAGTTCTGAACACTATAACCAATATGTGTGAGACCTGCTCACCCAATTTGAAGGCTTGATTATTAATTCTTCCCTACTTCTCCCCTAGCCTGCACTGTTGGTGACTCACCTAGCCCACCAGGATCTCTAATGACCCCCTCTCTGGGCCCCATTTTCAAGTCTCCCTCGAGTGGTGGCTGTAGGATCTAGCAAAATACCTGAGGAGGCCCTCAGTACATTTTCCTCTCTTCCTCCAAGCACAAGAGAAAATGAAAAGTAAGTTCCCTACAAATATCGGAGCCCAGTCAGAGGGGTGCAGCAGCCGTCCTCCCAGTGCCCCGCAGAGCTATCACCAGGGCTCCTGAACAACTCTACCTGCTGCAACCGCTCTTCCTCCTGACTGACAAGCTCCAGGATGAAACACAGGGCGGTGTGGTTAGGTCATCCTGAAGACATCAGAGTCCCAGGAGGGCTTAGCACTCCCCACTGAAGGAGGTAACCTGTGAGCAGGCCCAGGGCAGGGTGGGGTGTGGCCACATTGACTCAGACTTCCCAGGTGACAGGTCTCAGGATCCTGCCCTTGCCTGGGACTCCTAGGCAGCCCTAGTCAAGCAGGTTGTTGCAAATTAGCCTACAGGGATTACAAAATCCTGCTGAGATGGGGCAAGGCACTGCAAGCTGAGATGAACAAATGATGGCAATTGTGCTAGAAGAGAGAGAACAGTGTACTCTGGCCACATAAGCCAGTTGGTTGGGTCTTCCAAATCAGAGGAGCCTTCCAAACATCAACCCTGAGACACGACACCCTGCTCACCTCAACCCTGTAAGAGCTGTGTTATTGCATTCCTCATTTATAGATGAAAAAAATAGGCTCAGAGTTGCACAGTGCCTACACCAAGGTCACCAGTTCATAATATGACAGACGGAAGGGTGGTCCCCCTGAGCTCCAACCCCTCTTTGATCCTGGAGGCATGAGTGTGACAATTCAGAGTTTGGAAGAGTTAGTGCCCGAGTATTTGATGCTCTTTAGAGGGCAGTCAAGAGTGATGACCTTGAAATTCCTTTCCTGGAACTAAACTTTAGTGTTTTGAGTTTTGCTTCATGAATCTTGGAGTTTAAAACTGGAAGGAACCTTAGAAATTTAAACCAGAAAGATAAAAGAGCAGTGATTTGGTGCAGAACCACCTGGGCAGAAGCAAAGGGGCTAGATGACTTCTTTGTCCCACCCAGTAGCTGGGCTAGAGCCTTCTCCTGGCTGGCTCCTGAGAGGTACTCAGGCTACAAAGACCACTCTACCCCAAGACCACTGGATGTGATACTATGTGAGCTTTGAGTTCAGGGATCCCAGTGCTTTCTTTTCTCATTACTAGTGTTTGACCAGGATGATTGAAAGAGGCTTATACATAGAGATCTAAGGCACAGTATAATGAATATAGATAATTATGTTGTACTATAATTTAATGTGATAAATATCACTACATCGGCAATCATATTACAATATGTAAATGTGTCAAAGTAACACATTGTACACCTTCAACTTACACAATGTTACACATCAGATTTATTCAATTTAAAAAAAGAGGCTTATGGTAACCAGGGAGGATGACCGATATGTGTATCTCATTATCAGTTATTAATGTCATCCTTTATTAAGCTGGATGCTTTGCAATTATTTTCTCATTCTCAGAACAACCTGTAGGTAATTATGATTACCCTAATTCTGGGTGTGAAAAAAATGAGATTCTGCTTGATTGACATTTTCTCAATTACACATCTAGTAAGTAGCCAAACCAGTACTGGAGCCCACATCTTTCTGACTCCAAAGCACCCACTGTTTCCTCTGTGCTACAGAGCCTCCTCACTATCCCTGAGGATCATCCTGTGAACATGGTTGAGAAGAAACGTGATTCAAGATTTGGTTCAGCAACCACCTGCCTCCCTGACCACTCCTGGTGTGGATTGTATGTCCCTCTCCTTTGCTCCTTTGGAGATGATTGTGTGCTTTTTTTCCAACGTATCACTGGAGAAGATTCTTTCTCCTGTATCTCCAGCACCTAACACTGTGCCTATCCTCTAATGCATGTTTAAGAATTATTTTTTAATTAAATGATGGAATTAATAAGTGAGTAAATGAAATAATTTCCTCTCATTCCTACATGTCTCTGTATTTTGGGGCAGTGTGCACCGTGTAGCCCAAAGAGATCTGTGCCTACCAATCAATGTTGTATTATTAACAGACTAATGAAGGTGTAATTTATAAACAATAAACATCAATTTTAAGTGTGCAATTTAATGAGTTTTGAGAAGTGAGTACAGTTGTGCAATCACCACCTCTATTGTAATATATGATTTCTATCAGCCAGTAAGTTTCCTTGTGCTCCTTATCAGTTCCCTCCCCCCATGCCCTGGCCCCTGGGCAACTACTGATCTGCTTTCTATCATTATAGCTTTATTGTTTCCAGAATTTCATATAAATGGAATCATTTTAACTTAGAATAACACTTTTGAGATTTAACTATGTTATTGTATTTGTCAGTAGTTTGTTCATTTTATTACTATTTAAATTACATTATATAGATAGACCACAGTCTATCCATTCATCAGATGAACATTTGGGATTTTTGCAGCTGTGTACTCTTGTGCATAAAGCTTCAACCTTTAATACAAGAACATTCATATGAACATTCAAATAAATGTCCTTATTTGGGCATACACTTTCATTTCTCATGCAGAAATTCCTAGGAGTGGAATGTCCAGGTCATATGATAAATATTTGTTTAACTTTGGTACTGCCAAACAGTTTTCTAAAGGCTTACCTCTTTACATTCTCACAAGCAGTTTATGAGAGTTCTATATGTTCCACATCCTCACCAATACTTGGTACTCTCAATCTTTTTAATTTTAGCCATTCTAGTAGATATATACTAGTACCTCATTATGGCTTTAATTTACATTTTCCCCTGATAACTAATAATGTTAAGCATCTTTTTCATGTGTTCATTGGCTATTTTTATATCTTTTCTAAAGCATTCTATTTTTGCCTTATGCTTTCATTGCATTTTCCTCTTAATGTTGAGTTGAAGATGATTGCCTACATAGAAAACCCATAGGAATCTACCCCCAAAATGTCCTTGAACTGATAAGTAAGTTTAAATAGCTCACAGGCTACAAGGGCCACATAACTATATTAATACTTTAGTGAATTATTGCCTTACTAGACAAAGACTTTAAAATAACTGTCTTTTATATGCTCAAAGAGCTAAAAGAACTGAAGGAAATTAGGAAAAATGACATGTGAACAAAATGAGAGTATAAACAGATAGAAATTATAAAAATCTAACAAAATTCCAGACTGAAAAATACAATAACTGAAATTTTACTAGAGGAGTTCAATAGGAAACTCTAATAGGCAGAAGAAAAATATCAGTGAACTCTGAAGAGCCAAAAAAAAAGTGAAGGAAAATGAACAGAGTCTAAGATACTTGTGGGTCATACTAGGTGTACTGGTTAAAAATGTAGATTTAATTTCAAGAGAAACATCAAAAGTGTTTTATTCAAAGTAATGTCCATCACTAGCTACACATTTCCCCCATCTTTCAGGTAATTTGTGGATACCATCCCAATAGAACTTTTCTTGTTTTGAGGCAAACCATTCAGAAACCCAATTTTCCACTTTGTAAGTTTTGAAGTGCAGCTCAGAAAGTGCGTGTGCCATCGATTGGAACAAGTGGTAACCTGAAGGAGCAAGGTCTGGTGAATACGGCAGGTGGGTTAATACTCCCCAGACAAGGTCTTTTAACGTGTTATCATGAAGCAAAATTACTTTGTCGTGTCTTCTGGCCCATTCTGGTCATTTTACGATCAAAGCGTGGTTCAAATTGACCTGAACGTTCTTTGTCTTTCACATTGAAATCATCACTTTTAAAGTGTTTAAACCAGCGTTCACAAGTATCTTGAGATGGAGCATGTTCACCATAAACTTCCCAAAGTATACGATAACTCAGCAGCACTTTTCTTCAAAATAAAATAATGAATTAAAACTTCCTGCAAATGCTCTTTTTTTTTGGCATGAAATTTGACATTTTTAAGCGTGAAAATATCTATGATGTTAACACCTTCAGAAAATTTTACATATGAAGTTTTGAAGCTTGTCAATACAACAAAATAGCATAAATATCAAATCACATATATATCAACATGTATAACTCCATTTATTGAAAAAAATCCACATTATTAATTGGTACATCTAGTAAACAAGCAGACCAATATAAACATTATAGGAGTGCCAGAAGGAGAAGAAAGGAACAGAGAGAATATTTGAAGAAATAATGATTGAAAACATCAAATTTGATGAAATAAATGAGTGAATCCAAGAAGCTTAACAAACTTCAAGTATGATAAGCCCAACCAGGACAGATAATAATCAAACTGTTGAAAGGTTTTTTAAAAAGCAAGAGAAAAGTGACTCATCACATGCAAGAGATCTCCCATAAGACTATCAGTAGATTTCTCAGCAGAAACTACAGGACAGAAGTCAATGGGATTATATATTTTAAATTATGACATTTAAAAACTGTCAACCAAGAATTGGCAAAACTCTTCTTCAAAAAATGAGGGAGAAACTAAGATATTTCCAGACAAAGAAAGAGTTCATTGCCACTGGATCTGTTCTACAAGAAATTCTAAAGGGAGTCCTTCAAGTTGAAATATAAGAACACAAGAGAGAGGGTACCTTGAATCATATGAAAATATAAGGTTCTTTGTAAAGGTAAACACATAGACAAGTATTAAAAAACAGTATTGTAATTTTGGTTTATAACAAATTTTAATAAATTTTTAAAAACAAATCATATAAAGTATATTTTCCAATCACAATAGAATGAAATTAGAAATCAACAGAAGTAAAATTAGAAAATTTACAAATATGTGGAAATTAACACAATCTCAAACCGTCAATAAGTCAAAAAAATCACGAGGGAGATTAGGAAATATTGAGACAAAAACTATAACACATCACATGAAATCATAAAGCAGACACCTTCACTGTACACTATTCAAATTCCTGACCCATAGAGGCACCAAGCATAATAGTTGTTATTTGGGCAGTTTATTACGCAGCAATGGATAACTGGAGCACATCCCTTCATGAATCGTTGTGCGATTCTAGCAGAAATTCAAGGTGAATGGTTCAAGGATCAAATTATACAGCTAGTCTAAGTGCATATGTTGAATGGGGAGCGTGTTTCCTAGTGAAGTCTTCACAAAGACTGCTGAGACATCCCAACTTTCTGAATATAAATCCAGGAGCAGTTGAATAGAGTCTCTTCATATGAGTTGTAGGCAATTCATGTCAGTGCTTGTGGGAAGTGGGGCTATTGAAGGCTGCCCTCTTGTTGCCCAGCTAGCTAGCACGCTGTGCACTGTCCCTTTTGTCCTAACCCTTTTCTTTCCTTCCATCTTACCCCTTTCACTGAGTGCCCATGATGTACAGCACATTATTTTAGGTTCTGGAGTGTGAAAGATGAATATATATTAACCATGTCATTTATTATCTGTATGCTGATGTTTTGCCACCTCAGGTTTCACTGACTCTGGAGGGACTGCCCCTCCCAAGGCTAGCCAGTTCCTACAGATAGTAAACAACTCACCTGCTGGTAGACTTTTCACACAAATCCACACCCCAAACTCTGGGGTCACCATTGACCTGCCCCAATCATGAAGGCCAGGTATCTGACAATGAGGGATACCTTTATGCCCCAGTGTCCACCCAAATTATTCACATTTAGTTGATCTAAAGCCTACTTTCCCTCCCTTGCCATTCCTTCCCGAGGAAGCCACAGAAGGCTCTTGCCCATGGTTTCCCACTCCCAGTGCTTCGCCATGTGGTCCCCAAAGCATGATGTGCCCCTAAGAACTGTGAATAACTAGCTCTCAGGGGCAGTCTTCTCCTGATACATTGGCCTTCCTATACCTCAAATTTTCTATTAATATATTTTAAAACAGAATGATACTCAGTTCTTGCCCTAAGGAAACTTACAATTTAGTGGGGTGGGGAGTCCTAAAATAGTATGACTGGTAGCATTCTGTGTCGTGATCTGAGCACACTTCTGCAGGTGTGTTCACACTATGAAATCTCAGCCAGTACTCACCATGTCTGCTTGTCTGTAGGCATACTGTACTTCAATGAAAAATAATTTTTAAAAATCATGGTAGTTTGAAATCTATCTATTAAAGCAACCTCATACACTGAACAAATAAGTATCCTCTGCTTCTCACAGCAGAACTGTTGGCTGATGATGGAGTTCTCCATGATGAGATCTCCATTGGTGCTGCTTCATAATGTCAGCCATTAGCCTGACACTACTTACCCAGAAATCAGATGTGTATGGTAGTCTGAGAAAAGACTTATTTATTTTTCATTTCATATTATTGATAGGCATTTGCTAGTCAGTTTCCCTTCTACCTCTTAGGTGTTTGGAAAGAAGAGGCAATAGAATAAAGAGATAAAAACATTCCCCCTTGAACCAACTTTTAGTTTTTCTTGTAATTTATTTTTTTTTTTCTACCTCAATTTGAAAGTTCAGCTTCCGACCAACTAAATAAAGATCATTTCAGTGCTGTAATCCTTGCTCCTTACAGAGGAAAACTGACCATTGTTCAGACCGGAGTGGGAGAAAATTCCTGTAGAAAAGGTTTGTCTTTGACATGGAATTCTCCCGGCCCTCAGTGCTAGGGAGAGGTGCACACAAAGCCCAGCAGGAGCGTTAGCTTGTCTTGGCGCTGCTGTGAGAATGTACACATACATCCAGCCTTCACCTTCCTGGGCCCACGAGGCTATCCACCCTGTGCACCGGGCCGGTGACTTGCTCAAATGTGTACCTGCACTCGTGGCTGATGGGACTGGACTCATGTCTCTGCTCCAAGTCCAGCTTCTTCCCAGCATTCATTAGGAGAAGTGATTAATCATAGATGAGCAGGCATGTATAGAGGGGGGAATTCATAGTAACTAGGACATCAGATCTGGGGGACTCCCAAGAAAATGTGGTTTTCTGTACCCCAGTGTTTGGTACCATTGAGTCCCTCTTGCAAAAGGGTTTGGATGTTGTCAGGGGGTCTACACTCCCCACACTCAGGAGCAATGTCATTTGAAAATCCTATTCCTTCCCCCTAGTCCCCAACAGAAAAGCTGTTAAACCTAAGATGCTGTGACTCTCTGTCCAGTTGTCCATGTGTCCTGTCTGCTTCCAGTCCATGTGGGTAAGCCTATGGGTACATCGTAAGTCCATGCTATGTGGTTGAATTCCCCCAAATTATTCTAAATTAGGGACCTTGATGAATTTCTTCTAAATGTATGAAGAGATTTCTGTGGGTTAAAAGAGTGGAACTCTGGACACAGTTTCTTGGAGGGAAGTAAAGGTTTCTGGTTATTGGACCAGCTGTGAAGGGTGGGGGATAGTGTGGCCGGAAAGTCTGGGTCCAGTTTCCTGGCTCTTCAGCATGCGCCTCAACAGGGTTAGCCCATTTGCTCTTCACATTACCTTGCACTTATTTAAGCGCCCTTTGAATGAGGGAAGGTCCAATGGAACTTGGAGAGATGGGACTGGAAAAGGCACAAGGGCAGGGGGAGACCCAGCGGCTTGTTAGAAGCCCTGCTCTCTGGCCTGGGGCTCTGGTGAGGGTGGGGAGCTGGGAGCTGAGCCCGGGCAGCCCTGGAAGCCAGAAGCAAAGGCATGAGGGATAGAGATGTATGTTCAGGTCTCTGCGCTGCCACTTGCATGCTGCAGCCTCACCTTCACTGGAAAACAGCTTAACACTAAAACTTGGGCTGCCTACTTTGCAGAGGGCTGTGTAGAGCAGGGGTCCTCAAACTTTTTAAACAGGGGGCCAGTTCACTGTCCCTCAGACCGTTGGAGAGTCGGACTATAGTTTAAAAAATAACTATGAACAAATTCCTATGCACACTGCACATATCTTATTTTGAAGTAAAAAAACAAAATGGGAACAAATACAATATTTGTATTTGCATGTGGCCCGCGGGGCTGTAGTTTGAGGACCCCTGGTGTAGAGGCTCCGATGAGCCAGAGAATGACCTTTGCAAAGACTGTCAATAAAGTATGGACAAGTTAGTGTGAGCAAAGAAGATGGTGGTGATAATTTTCACCTGCAGCCTGCTGTGAGGGACAAAAAGCACCAGCAAAACACATACACAAAACCGTGCAAAGACGAGGGCCACCAGCTGAGTCACTGCCAGCCCAGAACTTGTTCTGGCCCCAAGTTCTGGAGCCCCAGCGTCACCAAAATTCTTCAGTTTGGAATAGAATAAGGAAAGCTCCTCAAGGGGAAAGTTTTGGAGGCCTGGCTGTCAATTTTATTTAAAATTTCAACCATTCATTATTTTATACCATTTCACAGTTCTTTAAATATACGAGCTGCTTTCACAAATACTATATCAGCCATCCTATATTACCCCCATTTACAAGCGAAGAAACTGAGGCTGAGATCTGGTAAATGCAACTTGCACCCGGGGTTTCTGACTTCAGGTCCTGTATTCCTGGAAACCGATATTTGGAAAGAAAGGAAAGGAAGAAAAGGAATAAAGAGAAAGAAAGAAAGAAAGAAAGAAAGAAAGAAAGAAAGAAAGAAAGAAAGAAAGAGCCAAAGAAAAAGGTGGGAGGGATGGGAGAAAAAGAGAAAGGAAGGAGGAAGAGAAAAGAGAGGAAAGAGAGGGATAGGGGGTTGGGTGAGGAGAGAAGAAAGGAAGGAGAGAAGCAAGAAAGCAAGGAAGAGGGAAAGAAAAACTCATTTAAGAGGAGCAGAGAGCATAGTTTAAGCAATTCACACCGGAACAGTAAGGCTCAGGTCTGTGTGCCAGACAGGTCCGTTGCACGCGGGGTGTTCACTGTGCCCCTAATCGTCACGCGCAGACCCGTCACCCTGACTGCTCTCCCTGCCTGCGGGGACCCCCATCCCATCCCGCTGCGGGTCCAAGCACCCGGAGGACCCTGCACCACAGCCCTTAAGTCTTGCCCTTCTTGGTTCGGCTGCCTGCGGGTTCACCACGCCGCCGAGCCTCGACAGATGAGCCTTTGGACCAACAACTAACGGGCCGCGCCGGTCCTGGGCCCAGCGCTGGCCGGAGCAGGCGTCGGGGATGCCTTGGAAAGCGCCAGCCACGGCTCCGGAGGATTGACGGTCTGAAGGTTGCAGTGATCAGAGGCGTCAGAGTCACATTTGACCTCGAATCCCTCCCTTAGCGCCGCCCGCACCGGGGCACGCTCGCATAAAGTTGCCCAAGTACATTAACGCACGGGTGCAAATTAATGCAGAAAAGAAGGAATGGAACCAGTGAAAGAGCCCGGTTCCGGCACGCAGACAGCTCACACTAGCCAGGACGCGCCGGTACCAGCAACGGCGCTGCTAACGCCGGGGTCCTGGAAAACCCAGGTTCAAGCGCTTTCCCCGGAGGAAATGCAAGAAATTAAACGGTTGGAAACAACAATCACGACAGGGATTGTCTCTGCCCCCGCCCCCGCTGTTTTCTCCGTTTTTGCCTTTGGTCTATGTATGGAATCCAACTTGCCTGCGCTGCTCTGCCCGGGGTCTGCGTATCTTCCTAACCTGGTGCCGGGCGCGGCCCCACTGCGTGCGGGTTTTGCTCAGGAGCCGCGCTGGGAGGGCGCCAGAGGCTGGCGCCGGAGTGGGGATGCCCACGGCGGCAAGAGGGCGCTGTCCCCTAGGGGCCTCTGACCCTGTGGTGGAGCACTGTCTCCGCCCTGGAGGGCGGTGGGGTTAGAAAAAGTCGGAGCCAAATTCTTCCTGGGGTCCTCCGCTGCAGCGCGAGTGCCCCTGCCGGGATCCCTCTCCACCCCTTACCCTTCCGTTCCCTAAAGAGCTGCCCTTCCCCGGACGGGCGCGGCCCTAGCTCCCCGCCGTTCCCAGAGCATTCCGGCCTGGGATTTTTCTAAAGGAATTTCTGGCAGAGGGGTCCAACACGGGAAATGGCCTAGGCCTCCCGGGGTAGGGAAGCCCGCCTAGACCGCGGACACATTCTCTCCGCAAACCTGCCCCACCCCACCCTGCTCGGCCCCGGCGCCAGCCAGCCCCACCGCTCCACCTCGGGTTCCAGGATGCTCTCTGGCTGCAAAGCACCCACTCTCCAGCTCGCTCTGCGCCGTGCCCGGCGCCCTGGGATGGTCAGCCCGGACCCAGAAGAGCAGCAGGCGGAGGCCTACGGTACTGCTTCTGGATCCTGGCTGGAAGGGAGAGGAAAATTAGCTTTTTATTTTAGGCGGAGAGCCCGTTCTCGGATGAAAATTATCAGGGACTTTAGAGATGAAAATTGGGACTTAAAGACAGAGAAGTTGCGTCTCTCCATCCATTTGCCGGGTTTTAGCCGCGGGGCGGGTTCGGGAGTGCATGTTGCGCACAAGGCGCCTGTGAACCCAGTCCCTGCGCGCTGGGGCATTTCAACCCGGACTTAGAGCCACAGGCTCTCCATCCAGAGTTCTTTTCTCTTAACATCTGCCATCAAGTGTAGAGTTTGAACTTCGCATACATTATCTCATCGAAGCTTCACAACAGCCCTGTGAGATCAGTCTTATTATCATCGTCCTTCTTTTAGGATTAGGAAAGGGGGTTTAGAGAGGTGCCCGACTTGCCCTGAGTCACGAATTAGGTAGCACAGACACAGAAGGCAGGCCCGGACTCCAGACCCTCGGTCCTCCCATGACAATGCTACCTCCCTTCTGGGTCGCTTCTGCGGAGCACCGCACAGGAGTGGGCACAGGAGTTGGCACAGCAGTACTTGTGGTTAGAATTCCAGGATCTAGTCAAGCCTTGTGATTTCGGTGTTTCAGACAGTAGCGTGTGTCTAAGCCGTATTTACTCACTCGTTTCTTCATTCACTTATTTGGCGGTGCCTGTGCGCCTACTGTGCGCCAGCGCTTAAGTTAAGAGCCAGGGGAACAGTCCTACTCACGCGAAGCAGGGTGACACGGAGATGTCATCCAGCGAGCGAAGTGGTCGCCCCATGGGAGGTGGGTGTCAGGACGAGGGGAACTCGGGAGCTCCAGAGCTGGTGGGAGGAGAAAAGAGAGATACAAGAAGGGGATTCCTTGAGAGAAGAGCTAGAGTCAGGGGAGCTGGAGTGGGGTGGCGAGAGGTGGGTAAGAAGAGAGAAATCAGATGGCAGAGGGAATAAGAACTGAGCGCGCAGCCCTTTCTAGAGCCGGGGCGCCGCGGGGA
>NW_005354519.1:187255-190771 GCF_000412655.1 Myotis brandtii | reverse complement strand
CGCACGCGCGGAGCGGCCTGGATGGACGGGAACGCTGAGATGGGTTGGAACTGGCCTTCGCTAGGGATACGAGTGGGAAATGCATCTTTCCCTGAACTTGACCACTGGCACCATCAAAGAGGGAGGTGCTAACTATTCTTAACGAATATTCGTGAAGAGAGACCTTGCGGAACGCTTTCCTGCTTGAACTTTATCATGAAAGCAACAGTGAAACGTCTATGCAAACAGACTCCATTGGAGACTCCCTGTCTCGGCCACAGCGGTTTAGTTCATTTGATCCGGATACTCCGGGCGCCGGTGAGGGTCTGTGTGTCCCGCAGCCTGGCCTGGCCGCTTCCTCTGGATTGGGGTTGATGCTGTGCAGTCCCAGCAGGGGTGGTGGGACCCGGACAGGGATGAGCCCGGAGAGAGGATGTTAGGGCAGGTCGGAAAAAACAGAGTTCCTGCCAGGCTTTCTAGTCTCTCCCCTGTCTGGAGCCGAGCAGCTCCGCCCTACTCCTAACCCCTCAGCCCTTTCGCTGTGGTTTTTATCCATTTGAACTGGTGGGAGCCTTTCGAAGCTCTTCGTGAGCGGAGCAGACCCCAGGCCCCGTGAGCAGGGACAGTGTATGGTTGTGGGAGGCTGGCCCTGCTCTCCCAACCCGGCCAGACCCAGAACCAAAGAAGCCAGTTTCCTTTTTCCGTTGGAGTTTTGGGCTTCTTCCGGGTTGGAACCATGGACTGAGGACTGACACCCACTTTTCTGCTGGTTAAAGCCACAGGCCCACCCAGAGAAGGTCGCTCGGGCAATCTAGATGCCCTTTCAAAGCGGCTGGTAGAGTGGTGGTTACCAAGAGCCTTCTACCGCCCAGCCTCCTGGTTAGCCTGCCCAGGACTCGTTAGGGAGCCATATTTTAGTAAGCCTCTTCGCCTTAAAAAATGTTTAAAATTGTATTCTTACATGGTTGGCATAAAGACAAATGTATTCATATACACAACAAAACATTTTCTTCAGTTTGAAAGTTCATATTGTCCCTCAGATTGCTAAAGAGATGAAAACACTTTTTTTTTTTTTCGTGTGTGGGCCTCTAAAGATTTTTTTTTGGTAAGCCCTAGACGCTCCTAGATGCTCTTGTGACAGGGATAGAGCGCGGTTTCTGTTGCAGACCCAGGGCCAGAGATGGGAGAAGAACCTGGTTTGGGGAGCCTTATAGGATTGAAGTTGCCTGCTCCCAGGGAAAGGACCGGCAAAGGGCCCTGGGTGACAAATGCCTCCTGTAAGCTGATCCCCACTCTCTACTTGCACTTAGGCTTTCAGAGGTTACAGTCCATTTTGCAGGAAAGACACAGATTCCTTCCTGCTTAACCACACAGCCCCTGGCACAGGGTGAGGGAAACCAACCTGGTGCTGCTTTTTCAAATACGGTCTTTCTAATCTGTCCATAGCATGATCGATCGATTTTCACCCCCCACCCCCGGGATCTCGCCCAGCCCTTTCCTTTCTGACCTAGGAAAGGAAGGGACTGGATGTGAGAGTCCCAGCTTTTTTTTTTTTCCCCACAAGCTTTCCAATCTGTAATATTAAAAACTTCACCAGGAACACTAGCATTTTGAGTATATTATGAATGAAGAAGTGCATAAAGGCAGCTGCTCATTTAGTGACATTTACAATTAACCTATATTTTATTAATACTGCAACATCCAGGTGCACTTAGAAACTAGAGTCACATTTTATATACTCAGTCCACAGACCGTGTGTGTGTGTGTGTGTGTGTGTGTGTGTGTGTGAGAGAGAGAGAGAGAGGGGGGGGTGGGTCTGGATCTTGGGCCTCTTGCAACAACTTTGTGGCCTCAGCCCCAGGCTGGGAACTGCGGACCAGCTCCAAATCCAGAGTTCCTAACACTTTTCAAGTTGCCCTTTTAAGCAACAGCTAAGGATATTACTCAGTGATGGTCAGAACAGTTATAGGCTTTCATCCCAGGGGCAGAACACCTTTACTAATCCTCCCCCTCTCACCCCCTTTGAGGGCCAGCCGACATGGGCACAGGCACTAGAGGACGGAGGGTGGCCATACACACAGCTCTCCTCCTCCCTGTGCAGAGGGCTCCCGTGGGAAATGTGCCCTTTCCTTCCAGGGCTGAGCAGGGCCTGTCCTCCAGGCTAGTGACGGAAACTTCAGCAAACGTCAGAGTCCTGGGGGAACTTGTCAACGTTGTGGAGCCTGAGTTCACCTAGGAGGTAGCAGCCTCGGGGTCCAGCAGTGACCTTCAGAAAACCTGCAGCTGGAGGGATGTGCCATGCACTTAGGAAGACTGAATAAAGCCTTTTACAAAACAACGTACAAGTGAGGGAGGACGAATAGGAAGCATAAGCGAAACCAGCATTTTAGTCCCAGTGGGGCCCATGTGTGTGATGCTTTTAAAAGAGGGAGTTTTGAGTTGGGTAGTATCACAATATATTTTCTAGTGAGCAAAACGGAGACCGAGGAAGGTTGCTTCTGTATAGAGTCAGGGGCTGTGCAGGTGCTGCCTGCCAGGGTCAAGGGAGGAGCGGGCACTTTGTGTGTGTGTGTGTGTGTGTGTGTGTGTGTGTGTGTGTACATGTGTCTGCATGCATATGTGCATGTTGCAGGCAGATGCTTGCATTCTGGCCACGTTGGGTCGTTGGACAACAGGGTCCTATTTGACCTTCAGATGTAAGGGATAATCATGTTACCTTAAGTGAGATCCTATCGTTTAATTATTTCTGTGAAACTATTAACTCTACCTGGGCCCCCTCATGGGGAGGCCTGTGAGGTTTATGCCATAAGTAACCATTACACGACCACTCCCTGAGAAACAGCAATCATCAACGAAGGCAGAGAATCTTTACTGAAATGCACAAATACTTAGAATCGGCTCTCCAAGGGTTAAAAGAACCCAAGTCAGGGTTGTAGTCCTTTTATATTGTTACCCTGTGGCTGACACTGGCCTTTTGCTGTGAGTCCCACATTCTTTCCGTGTTTGTGTTGTCGGATGGTTTTTATTTGGGAGGTGATGTGAATGTGTGTGTCGTTGGCATGAAGTGGTGGTGCCCCGCGCAGGCGGGGAGCTTGGTTTGGCGCCACTGTGTGCGCAGGATCTGGGCTGGGAAGAGGGTGCCTTCGCGTCCTCTGTGGAGAGGGGGTCCGCGGATGGGATGGGCGACGCTGTGTGCCTCGTGCTTGGAGGCACCAATCTGAGACCGGTGCACCGGCCGCAGATACTAACAGGAGCCTTTTCTGGCTTGCGTGAGCAGGAAAGTCGTGGAAGGCGCTGACCCTGTCGCAGAAGAGGCCCTACGTGGACGAGGCGGAGCGGCTGCGCCTGCAGCACATGCAGGACTACCCCAACTACAAGTACCGGCCGCGCAGGAAGAAGCAGGCCAAACGCCTCTGCAAGCGCGTGGACCCCGGCTTCCTCCTGAGCAACCTGTCCCGGGACCAGAACGCCCTGCCGGAGAAGCGGGGCGGCAGCCGGGGGGCGCTGGGGGACAAAGAGGACAGGGGTGAGTACTCC
>NW_005354519.1:183084-187139 GCF_000412655.1 Myotis brandtii | reverse complement strand
CCTACGGGCTGCCCACGCCCCCGGAAATGTCACCCTTGGACGTGCTGGAGCCGGAGCAGACCTTCTTCTCCTCCCCCTGCCAGGAGGAGCATGCGCACTCCCACCGCATCCCGCACCTGCCCCGGCCCCCTTACTCCCCGGAGTACGCCCCCAGCCCTCTGCACTGCCGCCACCTGGCCCTCGGCCAGTCCCCGGGCGTCTCTATGATGTCCACTGTCCCGGGCTGTCCCCCGTCCCCTGCCTATTACTCCCCCGCCACCTACCACTCTCTCCACTCCAACCTGCACGCCCACCTGGGTCAGCTCTCCCCGCCTCCGGAGCACCCCGGCTTTGACGCGCTGGATCAGCTGAGCCAGGTGGAACTCCTGGGGGACATGGATCGCAATGAGTTTGACCAGTATTTGAACACTCCTGGCCACCCAGACTCTGCTGCAGGGGCCGTGGCCCTCAGTGGGCACACCCCCGCCTCGCAGATGACACCCACGGGCCCCACAGAGACCAGCCTCATCTCGGTGCTGGCTGATGCCACGGCCACGTACTACAACAGCTACAGCGTCTCATAGAGCCGGAGGCCCGCCCAGCCCTGCCTCCGCCCAGCCCTGCCTCCGCGCCTGGGCACGGAGCCTATGGACCTGCGACCTGCACATCTGCACCGAGGGACTCTCAGCGAACCGGCTCTGCAGATCCCAGTACCCTCTCCATCCTCTTCCTCCCCGGCCCCAATCCCCTCCGCCTGCATTTTGAGTATATTCCTTCAAATGAGTTGTCATTGCCTACACCTGGGAATAAGGCCAGGGCGTTTTTTGAAAGACACAGGTTCCAGGTAGAATTTTCACGGACCTCTCCTCCCGGTTCCCATCTCAGAAATAACTGTGTAAAAAGCCCAGCAGCATTCCCACCTGGGAGCCGTGGGCTGGGATCCAGACACCCAGGATCAGCAGAGGTTCTGGTGACACCCTGACTGGCCTCTCCTTCCCTTCCAGCCTGCTCCCCACCCCCATCTGCAAAGTGGGGGACAGACTTATCACCCAAGGTCCCTTCTGCTCCAGGGTTTTCTGATTTAGGATTCTCTCACGGCTAAAAGGAAAATAAAGGTGGCCCAGGAAGCTCGTTAAGGTGTAATCTGGGATAATTTCGTGTGCACAGCCCAAGGACACAGGGCTTTCTGTACTTGCACTGCCTTCCAAAATGATCCTACTTGTCAATTTTCCTTCCAATTTGAGAAAAAAAACACACACACTCATCTTGATTTGGGGAATTAACCACTAGTATAGACTGAATCACTGAACATGAGATTGTATTCAAGCTGCATTTTTAAAAATATATTTTTTAGACAAGTTCTTTTTTCTTTTGTTACACATTTCAAGAGAATGTATACAGCCTGAATATATATAGTCAGGGTGTAAGAGATACACGACATACACACACCTTCATGCACACCCTTGCACTCATGCCTGTGTGGCCTAAATCAGATACTCTCGTTGGCAACTTTTTATCAACTCCCTCTTCCTATTGACCCAAAGAGCAAGGAACCTAAAAAGAATTTCCTCTGATCTGAATGTGTTGGTTTCTTGAGCAGAATTTCAGCACACCTTCCCTTCTGCAAATGCAAAGGGAGCTTTCTTCCCACTGTCTCCATCTCCCTCTCTCCCCTTCCTGGGATTTCTTTTTCCCTTTGCTCTTCCTCCACCCTGAATTGGCCACTAATTCAAAGGTCCCCTGACTTGAAAATTCCAAGCTCGATTCCCATGGCTGGGATGGGAATCCTTCCTGCTGGTCCTTTAGGTAACATCTTCAGACAATACTTCAAAACAGCTTCTCCTCTACACCTTCAGGGTGCTTACTTCCCAAAGAACAGAAGCCCACTGTGATTCGGAAGGTGTTTCTGAGCCCTGACCCCGCCCCCAGAACATTTCTATCCTCTCAGACCTCCTTTGAAGGAACATACCTAACAGGGAGCAAAAAGGCCATTGTTGGTCTTTTGATGTCTGCATATTATTGCCTGTATGAAATATGTAAGTGTTTTATATATTCTCTTATTTTCACCTTATATTTTGTATTGTTGAAAGTTCCTTTTTTTTCCTTCCAAGGAGTCCGATTGTAAAATCACTTATAAGATATGATTAATCTTTATGCTATTACTGTATATAATGTTTGGTAATAAATAGTAAACCATTGACAATACGATTGACTGGTGCAGTCCAGAACGTGTATCAATAATCTTGTAAAACATGATCACAGACATTAAGCTAAACTGTTCCTTTTTTTTTCTAAAAACTACACATGGTTTGGAACGGTTGTAGATATTGTTTTGTCTAAGATATTTAATTTAAATAAACCTTTTTGTACCGTGACCATTCTATCATTTGAAATCAAGTTGTGCCAAAAGAGAAATGTTTTCGAGTGAGGCAGAGATAGCATGCCCAGCGCTACTGATAGTATTGGTCCAAATGTTTTCCACGTCAACTTTTTTCTTTTTTTTAATCTAAAAAAGTTGTTATTTGTAGGGGTGGCTTACTTTATCTTTGAGTTATGGTGGAGAGATAAAGGCTGGTATTACACATTGAAAACAGCGTTGTTATTAATAATAATGAAAGAAAAGAGCAATTTATAGCCTGCTGGCAGGACAGTTTTCTCCTTAGGATGTCTTCACACTTGTAACATAGAACTGTGTGTTATCTCAAGATAGGAAGTAAGTTCTGCCCAGGTCATTGCTTACTTAAGGCTACCACAGTTTGTTTATTTATTTATTTTGAAGCAGTCTTGAAAAATACCTGGGTTGCCCTCTCCACTATGTATGTACGGATGTGGCGATAACAAAACATGTGGGCTCCCGAAATTGGATGGAATGTTGTGAGAAGGCAGGGGAGCACACGGATCAGCAATTAAAGGATGTAACCACTTGTGAGGTTTGGGATTAAAATGCCAGCCAAAAAGTGCCTGGAAAAAAACGGAGGATTACTCAGTCCTGCAGGTCACCCATGTCTGGCTTCTCTCCGTGGTGAAGCAGTTGTAACTTGTTTGAGTTGTGGGTAGTCTTGTGTTCCCCCGGGGCCCTCTGGGCCAAGGAGTGGGTCTTGGGAGAGCCCAATATGTCCCTCCTTCAATTTGGATCATAATCTATAGTCATTATGTTAATAGCACTTTATAGGTGTAGAGAGTTTTACGGCAAGTTTTATGGGCTATTTCTCATCTACAGCCCCAGGTGGGGCCTTGTCATCCATCCACCCCAGGGACACTGAGGTCCAGGGGGGGAGGTGGTGCTGTGCACCTCCCCTCCCCCTACTCGGCCAATGGGGGCTGGGGTTTCCCCCCTTGTTTTCACATACGTTGGTTGGTGGCATCAGCCTGACAGTCGAACAGCGAGGGGCTTTGTACTCCACCGTGGCATGGAATTACTGTGCATGCAGTCCAATGTGTACCTATCCCAGCCCAGGAAAGAACGAGCAAAGAGGAAATTAAGGGCCAGAAAATAGACCTGATTTGAACTCGCAGCCGCCCAGGCCCACCACGGCTGACAAGTGGCGGTTGCAGGGTCACAGTTGGCTGGAACACTCGCCCAGCAGCATCTGCCTAAGACATCGGCCCTCAACGGTGCCAAAGGGGCGTATTTCATTCCAGGACACACGGTGGGAGAGGGGGTGTTGTCCCTGCCCCTGGGAACGCAGGAAATGAGCAGGCGACAGGGCCACTCTTTCACTTTTGCCTCAGCTCTGAGTGCAACGGTGGTGCCCCGGTGACGAGAGCACTTTTTGCTTTGCCTGATAAGAATTGATGGGTATAAAGTGTTATAAGTTATTTTTCTAAAATGTAGATGTTATCATTTCACTTCTTTCCTTAAGATCCTTCAGCGCCTGCTGGCCACTGCGGCACACAGGATGAGTGCAGCGGGTGGGGTGGGGGGGGCTCATGGGAAGCCGACCAGGGTCAATCCGCCCGTCCCCTCAGGTCTGCAGGTTCCTGGGAGGCACCTGGTAATGTAGTCACATAGTCATTTGTTTTTATAAACTTTGTGAAAAGAAAGATTTCTTGGTATCCTTTCCTTTCAAAGCCTC
>NW_005354519.1:179174-182568 GCF_000412655.1 Myotis brandtii | reverse complement strand
GTGTTTTCCGATGGTCTTAGGCGACCCCTGTGAAAGGGTGTTTCGACCCCCAAAGGGGTCTCGACCCACAGGTTGAGAACCGCTGCTCTAGAGCCTTTGTGTGTGTAGTTCCCAGGCTCTGAGGCTGGATGTGACGCAGCCACAGCTAATCACCCTCACCTGCTAGAGTGTAGCCCGGAGCAGAGAGGTCAGGGGGTGGGCACGAGGGCACCAGAGAGGAATCTTCTCTTCCATCCTTACAGCAGCAGAATAGAGCTGAGGACAGATGATCTGTAACATTTGTAATTGTCGACTTTTTCTTTTTGAGAAGGTTGTGCTCTTGATTTTATCCCAGTGAAAGGGATTTGGATGGAAGGAAGGAAGGAAGGAAGGAAGGAAGGAAGGAAGGAAAAGAGATAGCTTTATGTATGTAAGTATGTATGTATGTACTAGTATGTATGTATGTATGTATGTATGTATCTATCTATCTATCATGCATCTTTCTATTCATTCACCCATCTTACCCACCCATCTATCTTTCAGCTATTCCATCCATCCATCCTACCTTCTATCTATCCATCATTTTTTGATATTTTAATTCTCAAAAGAGACAGTCTTTGTAGAAAGTTAAAAAAAAATAACATCATAGATTAAAATAAGTCATCTATTAAATAAGTCCACATCTTAAAGACATTACTGGTGATTTTTTTTTGCATCCATCCAGTCTTTTTTTGGTCTAGTTCTACATATACATATGTCTTTTATAATAGACATTTTTTCATTAATATTAGATAAACATTTTCCTATGTCATTAAACACCATTAAAACACCATTTCTGCAAAAGGTATTTTCTTTCCATTTGAAAAATCACTATGAAAAAAATTTGGAAGGAGATTACCCACTCCATTGATGTAACCATTTTTAACCTACTTATTTTTACATACCAACCTCCCTAGTCTTGCATTGATGTGTTCAGAATTGGATGTGGTGTGCTCACAGTGCAGATATAGATCCATTGGTAATTGTCTTTATAGTGGTCATTGTGACAATGGCACTATACTTCGGTGCATTAACGTAGCTTCATTTGCTTAACCACCCCCTTGCTGTTAGATAACTGAATTGTCCCGTTTTAGTTCTTTTCATTATAAGTAACACTGCAGTGAACATTTACTTGCTTCTGTTGTTAGCTGGATTCCCAGCAGGGTATCACTGGGTCTGAGCATATGAACAAGTTTCCAAAGAGTCTCAATTGGTAGTAGAGTCACAAAATGACTTCATTCAATACCCAGAATGAATGAACTCTTTCTTAGCAGGAAGAATGAACCCCCTGAAGACTATTTATAACTGACTTACCTCTGACCAGGTTCAAGTGGCTGTATTCATGGTGGCTTTGTCTTCCTGAAGACCTATTACATGCTTGCTGCTGGCTTCCACTGGCAAATTGAGAATGTTCCTTCCCTATACACCGTGGTGGATGGCACGCCATTCCCTGAGCATCAACTTATCAGTGGGGGAAAGGGTTAGTCCAGTGGTTGGCAAGCTGCGGCTCGGCAAACTGCGGCTCTTTGGCTCCTTGAGTGTGGCTCTTCCACAAAATACTGGCTCTTCCACAAAATACCGACATCTGCACATGGGCCATGAAGTTTCACTTGCACTGTAGGTGCGCACCTGCACCTGGTATTTTGTGGAAGAGCCACACTCAAGGGGCCAAAGAGCCACATGTGGCTCGCGAGCCGTGGTTTGCCGACCACGGGGTTAGTCTATCAGTTAGCAAGGCAAGACCTTTGGTTCCCCAACATCCCTGGAGCACTCCGTCAGGGCTGCTGGCTGTATTCATGGGGCTCGGAGCTCTAGCTGTAGCAGGACAGCGTCTAGAAATAGCCCGGACCTGTGGACAGGGTCTGCCCTTACCCCATCACTGGATTTTGACTGGGACTTGGGTAAATCCCTGGACCTGTTTTCTCACCTAAGGGGGCAGTTAGTGAATTTGTGGGAACTTGAGAAATTGTAGAGCTTTATATGCACGTACAGGATAACTACTGTCTATTTTTTTCAGACAGTGTAGATTTCTTTCAGGCCTGGAGGCCGGTACTCGCTTGAAAAATCTGGATCCATGTGATTGTCATGCTGGGATTGACTGCCTGGGAGAAACCAGGGAACAGGACCCCACTGTGGCTAGAGCGATAACAGAGGAACTCCGCTTTCTTATCTGGGCACTAAACTGGGATGGAAAGAGACCATTTGGGTCATTTAGTCCATTCTCCTGCTTCTACTGAGGACCGCCTCTTAGCCATTCTGGGCAGTGGGGTTCTATTTGATTTGCCAGCCCTCTGGGAAAATGGATTTTTCTCTCTGTAAGCCAGTCTAACAAGTTCCATCATCGAAGGTTTTCTTCTGCCTCCCCTGAGTCCCTCCTGCTTTCATCTGCTTCCCTGTCCGCCTGGCCCTGAAGGCTGGTGCTTAGGCTCCTTTTCATTTTGTTCTGGGCCCATGTTTGAGGCCAGGTAGGAGTTATGGTCCCCTCCAGACCCTCTCTCAGGTCTGCATTCCCCTCAGTCAGAGACTGAATGTTGTGTGGATGTGGGAGGGGCGGGAAGGAAGGTCTCCTAGCCACACTGTGAGGGACAGGCAGGCGACTTCACCGGGGGTGGGAGAGCGGACTCCTCGGGCACTTTTGGAATGTTCTGCGCGTAGGTGTAGGGTGTGGTCACTTCACATCACTGGGTCAAATAGTCACTCATCTTCCATCCATCCGAAGGGCGGTGGAGTGGCACTGATCTGGGCCAAGGGGGAGGAGACCTTAACACAAGGAAAAGATTTCACTGGATTCTGGAGAAAGCACGAGATTGTGATGGATGGAATGGCTCTGCAGCTCCAGGGGCATCAGGGAGCTGGCTCTCCTGTTTGATGCTGAAACCCAAGAGGTGAGGCTGCTGCGACTTCCAGGGGTGAGAGGTCCTGTGAAGAGGGCAGGTGGCCAAAGGCACCCGGTTGCTCCCCCTGCATCTCTTCAGGCTGGTTTGTTCTTACCGAGTCAGAGAATCCAGGAAAACATCCACATGTCAGGTGCTGCATCGGTCAGGGAAGCGGGCCACCTTAAACTCCGGAAGCCAGGGTAACAGGAGAAAGCGATTTGCTCTGATGAAGACCACCAGCTGTCGGAGGGCGCGTCCTCATGGCAGGAGAGGGGTTCCATTTGTCCTGGAAAGAACACGGGCCTTGGAATTAGGAGATTTTCATCCCAGCTCTGTGACCTTGAAAAAAAATCACTGGCGGTCAGAGCTGGAAAAACTTACCGTTATCACGCTGTCACCCCCCAGATTTGATGAAAGAGGAAACGGAGGCCCAGGGAGGTCAGGGGATTCGCCTGAGAGCCAGCAGCTGGAAGCAGAAGCCAGTGGAGAACTGGGGATGG
>NW_005354519.1:167811-179120 GCF_000412655.1 Myotis brandtii | reverse complement strand
AATAGACTGTGAGGGGAGCAAGTGGTGGGGGCCGACAAGACCCCTCAGGGACAGGGGGTCAGTGGTCACAGGTGGGGCAGGCAGTGGTGGCCGGGGGGACAGCCAGGGCAGGGCTGTGGGAGAAGGGCCCCACTGCTCTCTGCTGGGCCACAGGTCTCAGCAGTGGACAGGAGTTAGGGGCACAGGTACAGGGAGGTTGGGTGATGGGGAGAAGGGGCCACGGGAATGCAGATGGAGGGGAGGCAGAAGCCCTGTGCGTTGGGTGCACCTTCAGGAGACCTCCCACGAGGTTTCTTTTTGTGCTTCCTGAAGCCCAGATGGTCTCGGTAGGTGCTGGCCCAGGAGGGTGAGGCTGGGAACGGGCGGCGCAGAGGATGGAGAGGCACTGCACTCCTTAGCGCATGCCCTAGGGTTCCCAGACAGTCCAGGGATCAAGTGGTGGCTTCTGAGGGCCAGGGGCTGGCATAGAGAGGCCCGAGGAGCCCACCTGGACATCTCTGGGAGCCAGCGGCCCTCTGTCATGCTTCTGCCACCCCTGCCTGCCCCACCCTGTGTCCGGGCTGCAGAGAAAGGCAGCAGGCAGTCCAGGGGTGGCAGAGGGGCTGGGAAGCCAGCACCGGGCAGAGCTCCCAGGGCAGCAGACCACACACTGGACACTCTGCCTCCCCAGTTGCTGGAGGACGAGAGGAGGAGGGCGAAGGCAGCAGGAGGGGCCGTGAGGGCGGAGGAGCAGCGGCTGCTGAGTGTTTTCCTGCCCCTGGGAGCTGCTGTGACCAGGAGGAGGAGGATGTGGCCGGAGCCCAGTGTTTCCTGCCTGATAAGCCGGCCCCTCCCTGGGAGCCCTGGCCAGCCTACCTTCCAGCGCACAGCCCTGCCCAGGGAGGGGCTGGCTGAGGAGGAAAATCACTTCTCCAGATTAGCTCGCCCAGGCCCAGTCTTCCTCCCCCACCTCTGTCCCCGCAGCGGCCACAGGAAATGGGCTGGGGCCAGCCACCCCGAGGTCCCCACCTTCAGGGCACTCAGGCTCCAGGCCCAGGGATCGGGCCTGTCTGGGAGCCCCACCATCCAAGCTCCCTGAGTGCGGAAGCCCTCTGGCTCCAAAGCCAACTATTTCCAAGGAGCGCAGCGCCTGCGAGCCTTTTATGTGTTTGTCAGATCTCATGCCTGCAGTTTGGGCCTAGAACACTGGCCGCTTTATTCACGGTGAGTATAAGTACCAGCCCCGCCCACCTGGCCACTTCTCCCAGGGCACGAAGTACAGAGGGTGCTGGGCTTGGGAGGTAAGATGCCAGGCTGTCACGGAGGGAAGGACAGGGGTTTCCCTCCCCAAAACCCAGCTCCTGCTCTGCTTTGCCCGGATGGGCAGTGTGTCAGGGGTGAAACCCTCACCCTCTCTGAGCTTCACTTCTCATCTGTAACTGGAAGGGGTGACCTTGTGAGAGTGAGGGCTTCCCTCCCTCCCAGCATTCAGGATCAAGGGCGAGGGTGCTGGACTTGAACGCTTGTAGGAGCGCCAGGGAGAGTGGCACTTCTGAAATAAGGACAGAGGCCCAGAGAGGGTAGGGGGGCTGCTCAGAGACACGTTCACAGACATGACCCCACCAGGACTGTGTGCCACTGACACCCAGGTGAGCCCCTTCCCCAACAGCATGGCTCTCACCCAGGCTCACCGTCCCGGGGGGTTCCACTCTAAACTGTGGGTGCCTCCTTCCCCACAGCCTAGACCTGCTTCCAGGCCGCTGCTAAAGGCCACCCTCCACCCTCATCGGGGAGCCAGCTCTTGGTAATAAAAGTGCACAAAGGGAAGACTTAGCGCCTGGCACAGAGAAACACATGCTTGCCTGGGGGAAACATTGCACAGGGTCGACAGACACTGAGTCGCACACTCATGTACGTGAGCAGGCAGCACCTCTGCCCTTCCAACGTGGGGTTAACTGCCTTTTACAAGGCGCGTTCCCGGCTGGTGTTTTATGTGATCTCCACAGCAATCCCGAGGGAGGCAGCTGCGCAGGTACGGTTTTTCGTTAGTACGATGATGTCCTTTCACAGGTAGGGAAGCTGATGCTCAGGTGGGGCAAAGAGGCCGAGTAAGGTCACCTGGCTGGTAAGCAGAGACAGGGGTCAGGCACACACCTGCCCTCCCTCGTTCCTGCCCAGAAGGAGGGGCTGGCTGTTGTCAGCCTGCTCTTGGGGGAGCATCCACACAACCACAGCTGCGCCCGAGCAGCTGGTGGGCAGCTGACAGGAAGATGGGAACTCCCTGGGCCACAGACTGCCTGCAGCCCTGCGGAGGGCACCGGGCCACCCCGCCACCTCTGCTCACCTGGGGTCTCCTGATGGTGGGAGACCTGGATTTAGGAGAGGCGGGAAAGGAAGGAAGTTTGGGGTCTAGGCCTTGTCATCTTACACTCTGCAGGGCTGGTCCAGCCACTTGGGTGGAACCTTGGGCAGGTCACTTTCCTCCTCTGCGCCTCTCTAAACAGGAGGCCAGAATCCATAGTCTTCGGGGGCTAGACTACCCTGGTCCTCTGAGACTGTGAAAAGGAAGCAAGGAAAAGAGGAGTCCCCTCTCCTCTGCTTCTGGCCTCAATGAGGAGTGGTCTCTAGGGAGGTGGCACTGGTGGGGTGTTGCTGGGCAGTGGTGGGGTGTCCCCCTGAGCAGAGAGAGAGCTGTACAGGTCCGTGCTGGAGCTGCGGCTCCCGAATGCAGGTCCTGAACACCTCCCACCGCATCCCCCACTCCTGCCTCAGCTGCCCCGGGCTGCCTCCCAGCCTCTGTCACTAGGCCACGACATGAGGTTCCCAGACACCTGGCCTGGCCCCACTCCCATACGTCAGCCAGGCCCTGGCCCCACCTCCTTGGAGCTCTGCCCCATCTTACCCACATCGCCTAATCTCTCTACCTCTCCGTATGGGGTGCCGGCTGGACAGGATGGGGCAAGAGACCTCTGTCATCTGAGCCCAGCCCAGCAGGTCCTCACGTAAACTTGACACCCAGGAGCACCCTCCCTGCCAGGCAGGATGTGGTGGAAGGTTGCATCTGACCTCCTGAGGGAGGCCGGGGCCTCTATGGAGACTCTCAGACTTCATCTTCCCCATCCCTGTCCACTCCAGGCCCTCAGCACAGCCACTCAGGGGCTATCACCTTGCGCCTCTCTCCCGCCAATCTAGCTAGAGGTTCCATAAAGTCTGAAAATGTCACCCTTTTGCTTAAGCTCTTTTCTACCCAGTATTGCCAACAACAAGAAGCTCAAACTTTTTCTGAGGGACATTCAAGTCCCAAATCACCTGGCCGGCTTGACTCACTCCCCACCCTATGTTCTGAGCATAGAAAATTTCCAAATAGGAATTGTTTCTTCATACCTCAGTGCCTTTGCATAGGCTGTTCCCTTGGGCTGGAATGCTCTTCCCCACATCTTCACTCTGTGGATTCCTACTTATGTCTCAGGAGGACCCAGGTCAAATATTTCCCCTCTCAGAAAGCCTTTTCCTCACACTCTCCACCCATCCAACCTACCTTCCCCTAGTCACCGCCCCAGGTGAGTTTGTGGGCCCATTTTCTGCATATTCCCACAACCCCCTCATACAGCACCTATAGGGTGCTGATGCAATCTCTATGTTTTTAAGCCTCTATCCTCCCACTAGTCTGGGAATGTATTTATCTGAGGAAGGCATCTCATTTCTCTTTGATTCCATGGGACCTACTTTGTGTCAGGCACATAGTAGGTATCCATCAATATCTGTTCAATGATGGAACAGCTACTCATCTCGAACATGTACTGGTCCACCCTCTTCTCGGTCTTTAATCTCAGGCCCATCGTTTTATTTCTCTATGACTCAGCTTTTTTCTCTGTCAACTGGCACTGGTTTATATCAAGAACTTTCAGATTATGGGAATAGCTCTGGAGATGATCAATGGTGAGGTATAAAATCCTACTGTTGCCTTTTCCTGATCCTTGGAAAAGTGTAATTCTCACTGGCAATTCCACCACCTACTAGCCTGTGTCCATACCCCACCCTTGGCCATCATTCAGGAATGAAGACTATTTGTAATGTTGTCCCTACCAGAGCAGATTAGGAAGAAAATTTGTGCTGCATATGGAGATTATATATATACACACACACATATCATACACACACACACACACACACACACACACGCATATGTGTGTGGAGCCTGATATAAAAGGCCTGGAATACCTACTTTCTGGCTGCCTCCAGCTACAGGGGCTGACATGAACAGGCAGCATTAGGCTTTATCACAGTAAGGAGCTGGCTGCTAATTCTATAGTAATAAAAAGGCTAACTTCCCTGTGAAAATAAATTTAGCCCTTTGGCAAGTTGCCTTTTCCAGGCCTAATTAATTTTTAAAATTATATCCTTATTACATTTGTTGTTATATAGGTACATCTGGAAAAACTTTGAAAAACACTGACACAACGAGAGAGGAGAGAGAGGGAGAGAGAGAGAGAGAGAGAGAGTCATCTGACCTTGCAAGATTACCTTCTGTTAACATTTTGCTGTATTCTTTCTAGGCTTTTTTTTCTATGCATAGGTGTGTGCTCATACAAATATTTTTTAGCTTTAATTTTAGAATATTGGGATGACATTGTTTCATAAACTCTCTTTTTAAAGAAGTGAAATTCAGCCCTGGCCAGTGGTGCTCAGTGGTTGGAGCGTTGACCCTGGCACTGCAGGGTTTGTTTCCTGGTCAAGGCCATGTGCCTGGGTTGCAGGTTCCATCTGTGGCCCTGGCCCCAGTTGGTCAGGTGCCAGAGGCAACCAATCGATGTGTCTCTCTCACATCAATGTTTCTCTCTCCCTCGCCCTCCCTCCCTTCCATTCTCTCTAAAACTCAATGGAAAAAAAATATATCCTCAGGTGACGATTAAACAAACAAAAACAAAAAAACAAAAACAAAAACAACCCAGAGAGTGACATGCAGCATGCTGCGGCTGTTTAGAAGTCCCATTCTGTTCCCTGTGTTCCTGAAGCCCGTGGATGCCCTGCAGGCTGCCACAGAAGCCCGGGTGGCCCTAAATGAGGACCTTCTCTTCTGCTAGAGAGTTCACCTGCTTGTCACATCTGACGAGTCAAGTATGCAATCCCCACCTCTTGGGGGTTCTCAGCCTTCAGCTGTCCTCTCTTTCTGGGAGTACAGCCCCTCCCTCCCCCCAGGGACTCCCTCCCGTGCCTGTTCCCATTGCTCAAGCAGTGTTCAGGGCTTTCTTCCGTGGTGTGTGTTGCGAAAATAAGTAGGCACTGTTTTCACTTTCTAAATGCAGGTTATATTTTTCCGTGGAATATCAGCTTTCAAAGGAGATGTTTCCCACTCTCCAATATCACCTGACCTCCCTTGCCACCCAACCAGCAGCGGCAGTTCTGATGGGAAGAGACCCTCTGGCAAGAGTGTGGGTGGTGGGGGACGCAGGGATGCCCACTTTCAATGCCAGGCCGGGTGCCCGGGAGGGAAGTGACTTGTCTGAAGGTTGCTCGGTGAGTCAGCAGCTTGGCCCAGCTGCCCTGCGAGTGCTGGGAATGGGCCCCAGATCGCGGGCTGCGGGCCTCGGCCTCTGACGTGTGCTGTCTTGCTCAGGGCGGAAACCTCTCTTCCTGGGAAGGAGGGGCAAAGGCCCTGGGGTGGCCTTGGGCCTGGCGCTGCCTCCCTCTGCTAGGAACGGCACAGGGGGCTTTTGGGTGGTATTTTCCTGTGTGCGTCTCCTCTGTCCAGCCAGACTGTGACTGTGCAGGACGTGGGCTTCCTGTCTCCTGTGCCTCCCAGGTGGAGCCCTTCCCAGCTCGCTGCAGGGCAGAGCGTGCGCACAGGGGGCAGAGGCCAGGATCTGTGAGACCAGGGTGAGTCACTCCATTTCCCTGAACCCCAGTTTCTCCAGCGGGAAGGATGGGGATCCTGAGACCCCCTCACAGGGTGGGTAGAAATCCCACGTCGTCCTCAGATGATTCAAAGCAGGCCCTCCTTACTGAGCACTTTTTCTTGTGCTTCATCCCATCACTGCCCAGCTGGGATTCACCGTGGCTCCTTCCCTGGGAACACTGCTCAGAAGCCTCCACCTCACCTGTAGGCCCTTTCCCAGGGTCTTCTCCCAGCCTTGGTCTGCAGCGAGGCAGGGTTTGTGGAGGGGGCGCGACGCCTCCGTGAACACACAGTTTAAAAAACAACAGGGCTCACTGTGCTGAGGCAGCTTCAAGACAGGCCTCCCAGTGCTGCTCTATGAACTTGGCGTTCAGGAGCCCCCACCCTCCTACACAGACATCCCCAGGCCTGGGTCCCACCAGCCAGCTTTACCTCCACCACTGCCACCAACTCTACCATCACTCTCCTCCTCAGCAACCAGCCTTTGCTCCATTGGGCACTGTGCCTGCTCCCGGTGCCCTGCACTCCCCTCCCTCTCTCCAGAGCCTCCTATCCCTGAGGCCTGGGCCCTCCTGGGGTCCTGCGGGCCCTCCTGGGCAGGAGTCTGCCTCTCCTGTGACCGCCCTGTCCCTGAGTGCCTATGGGCCTGCCACTCTTGGTCACATACCTACGGATGCAAGAGGAGGTTTTTGGCCTCTTGTCTAATGGACCTCCTAGAGGGGAGGGATCACATTCGTGGGAAGACCCATTTAGGGACGAGGTTGAACCCAGTTAGGATTAGGTCAGATGGGCTTGGGTTTGAATCCCAGCAGGTTACTTATTAGGTCAGGAACAATATAGGTAAGTCCCCAACTCCCCTCAACCTCAGTTTCCTCATCTGTGAAATGAGGATAATGAAATAAAGTGCCCGGTACTTGCTAGGTACTGAGTGCAACGTTAGAGATGACGTTTGTTGTGCTATTTCTGCATTCTCCTCGGTGCCTCTCGGGTTCCAGCGGTTCCACCAGCGTTCCCGACACGGGGAGCCGCGCACTGTGGATGGGACAGCAGTGGGTGTGCTGGTTGGGCTGTGCAGCCAGGACAGGCACAGATGCAGAGCTGGCAAAGCTGCACACAGAGGCCCTGCGGGGTCCAGTCTGAGCCCCTGCCTGTGCTGACAGCCTCAGCCCTTTCACAGGCTCCCTCCTGCGCTCGGTTTCTGAAGAGTTTTCAGTAGCTGCTTACATCAGGTTAGAGTGTGGCATGTCCCAGGGATAGAGACTTGAAAGGGATTTGGAAGGCAGAGGTCTAGATGGAGAAGGTGGCCCCTCCTGCTCTCCTCTGGCCAGCATCGCAGCGCGCTGGGAGGATTCGCGCTGGGAACTCCAGGCCTGGGCTTGTGTCCGCCCTGCCTTCCCCGGGGCCTTGGTTTCCTCAGCTGCACTGTGAAGGGCAACCTCCTGAGAAATTCCTCTGAGTCCGTAGGGCCTGGATGGCAAAGTCTTATTGTATCAGGCTCAGAAAAGTTTCTCCCTGTCTCCCTCTAACCCAGGTGCCTGGGAACCTTGGCTGGCAGCCACGTTGGAGCAGAAAGGGGCGTCAGAAAGGATACAAGGGTTACCTGGCTCCTCATTTAAAAAATGTGGGCCCGGCAATGTTCTCTGTTTTCTCAACCTTTGGTGTAGGTACGAAAGGACTTGACAATGTCAGAAAGCCCATTGGGTTATTGGGAGGACATTTTACAAGTACCCCTGTGGGGAGCTATAATAATAAAACGCTGATGGCTGACAGAATTTTGGACTGGATGCGTTCTATGCTGGAGACCCCATTGAACAAGTAGGATAAGATGGGGCAGTTTTCTGAAGAGGAACCACTGATTGGTAAATTCTGGCTCGTGTTGCTCAAACCTTCCATTTGACTTTGTGCGTGCAAGTTCCCAGAGAAGAGGTTCTGTCCTTTAGGCCCTGAGTAGTTTTCCATCTAAGAGCAGATGCTGTGGCCTCGCTCAGTGTCCAAAACAAAAAGGGTGGCTTATACCCAGGAGCCATTGCCCATGTGGGCAGGGTGGTGGTTGTGGCTACAGGGACCGTGCCCTTTGAGGCAGTGGATGAGACAAGAACTCCCAACGAAAAGGTAGAAGTTCTGGTTGCTTCTGTCCCGGCTTCACCCCTATTAGTCAAGTGACCTTGAGCAATCGTTTCACCTATCCGAACCTCAGTTTCCTCATCTGTCATGGAGGAAGCATTCCTTGCCCTGCCTGTCTCGCTGACCTCAGTCAGATCCTGGGTGTGTGCACACCACTGCCAGGGTGGAGCTGCCTCCAGGGTGATTGGATTACAGAGCAATCTCTCAATCAATCTCGCCTTTTTCTCTCCTGCTTCCCATTGCATGTTGTTTTTCTTCTCTCAGGCTGGAAACAGCTACTGGCTGCTCTGACCTATTAGAATCCTTACAGCCTCAAAACCAAAAGCGAGAGAACCCTGCCAACAGTAGGTAGAAAAACTCCTGAATCAATCACCATGGCTTCGTTATGGTGGTAGGTGTGGTGAGGATAGAGTGTTTTGATTGGTCTAGCTTGGTTCATGTGCCCATGCCTGCCTGGCCCAATCACTGTGGCCGAGGACAATGGAGTACTATGATTGGTCTACTTGGGGAATGTGCTCATCCTTTGGCCAGGGAGGGAGGCAGGTAGCTGGGAGCCCCTATCAGAACCAGCTGATTGTGGCAGGGAGTAGAAAACAGTTCTTCAAAGGAGGAGCTGTTATCTGGGAAGTCAAAATTAAATACCCACTGAGGTATAGGGCTCCTCTGTAAGCCTTCTGGTGCCATATTTCTGTTGTTAGCCCTGTCCCTGAGTTCTGTGAGGAGAGCCAGGGACTGGTACCCTGCTCCACTCTGAGTACCCTGGCCAAAATAATGGGAACTTGAGTTCTTGCCCATCATTGAGAATTCCAGTGTCTGATAGATAAAACAGGTCTTCCTTTTAAAGCAAAGAACGCAAGATGAGTGCCCTTAAAAATGGTTCTCATTTTTACTCTATCAACACAACCACTCTTGGCTGAACAGGCGGCCTTTGGCAATGCTCTCGAGTCTATGTGCATGCAACGTGCCCAGCACGGTGAGCCTCTGAGCAGACACAATAGAGGTGCAATGGCTCCTGGCTCACAAGGAGTTGCAGGCTAGCAGGCAAGGCAGCTGGCAAACGAGTGCTCAGGAGCTGCTGGGGGAGGGGAGAGGGCGGGGAGGCAGGGGCTACAGATGCCTAGTCTGGTGAGAGGAAGGCCCCTGTTATTGCCAGGCCACCAGCCCATGAAAAACAGTAAAATGTGGAAGTGGAGTATGTGCTCTGTCCAAACCTTCTGGTGTTATTTAAGCCCTGCCCATCAGTTTTCTCATCTATAAAATGGGAATGATAATAATAGGATCTACTTCATGGGACTGTCACGGAAATAAAAATATGTTGGTAAATATCAAGTGTTTAGAAGAGTGCCTGGCACACAGTATGTGTTTAACTCGTATAACTGTCACATGTGTTATATCAACTATTTACATGCCTATTCATTTACTCTCCCCCCACTAGATTATGAGCAGGGACTTTTTTACTTTTTGGTGTAGTATTCTCAGGGTCCAGAATAGTCGCTAGCACACAGTAGGCACTTACTAAGTATTTGTGTATTGCATACTGACAGCTAATATTACATTTGACCTGAATTATTTTAATAGCTTCCTTCCTGGTTTCCTTTCTTCCAGCCTATATATCCCTCCAATCACTTTGCTCCCTGTCTAAAGCCTTATAATGGCTCCCTTTTCCAGAAGTGAAGAATCCACACTCCCTGGCCCAGGACTTTATAATTGGCCCCACCCTGTGTAGACAGTTTTGACACCTGCTCTTGCTCCAATCCCTGCAGCCACCTGCCATAGCCTGCTTCCTACCCTGGCTCCAGATTTCTCTTCTCCCACTAGGACCAATGTTTTTATTGATTTTAGAAAGAGAGGAAGGGACCGAAATAGAGAAATAGAAACATCAATGAAAAAGAAACATCGATTGGCTGCCTCCTGCACGCCCCCCACTGAGGATCAGACCTGCAACCTGGGCATGTGCCCTGATAGGTTTGAACCGTTACCTTTTGGTTCCTGGGTCCACACTCAATTACTGAGCCACACCAGCCAGGCCCTAAGTATTTTTCAATATCCATTTCACTCCTTCATTTGAGAATCTCTCCTGTCTTTTCCATATCTTTATATACTCAACCTATTCCAATGTCTATCACTTACTAAGAGCCTGTTGAATAGCCTCAGTAGTAAAGTTTCTGTCACCCCGTAGTTACTTGAGTTGTATACCTTCCCATGGCCTTTGTATCACACATTTTAATCAGGGAGTATCTTTTTAAATTGCTTATTTGTGTCCATGTTGGAATGTGAGCTTCTCAAAGAAGGAGGTCTTATTTATCTTGTTTATTTCTGAGCCCCTAGTGCCTAAAAGTGTCTGGTACAAACCACTGTAAGTAGTATTTGTGAGATGAATGAAAGCACAGTGTCTGTGTGGAAGGAGTCTAACTCTGTTATTCCAAGTTGCCCACCACTTTCTCCCATCCCTCCTCCATCCTCATTTCTTCTTCCTGTTCCTCTTGGTGCAGGCTTGCCTACTGTGTATGCCCAAAAACGAATTCTGGGTACATTTCTGCTCTATGGTGTTTTTTTAAATTTAGTGAGAACATTGCTTTTACAATAATTTATATATTTGAGGAGATATTATAACCTCAACAACAAACACTGTTGTCTTTTACATTGAACTTATAAACAGTGAGTTTCCAGAAGTGTTCACAATGTTGAGAGATGTTTCACCTTGAACACAATGAATTTCAAACAGCTTTATGTTGATAGACAATGGAAAAAAGTGAGCTATTATTGGAATTGACTGATTTTTTCTATTGATGCATCTGATTACACTAATATGAAACTGGCATCATTCAACCCTATGTGAACTTCTCTTGAGGGTGCTACAGCTATCACTACACTCTGAGCATGTGTACAAGAAATCTTGGATTTGACAAATGGGCTGGACAGAGTTCTCCAGAAAAACACAACCAATAGGATATAAGATAAATATAATTATATGATTATATATAGAAAGAGATTATATGATTATATATAAAAATTATGTGATACACACACAGATATCTATCTATCTATCTATCTATCTATCTATCTATCTATCTATCTATCTAATTCTCTCTCTCTCTCTCTCTCTCTCTCTCTCTCTCGAACGACTGGCAATTCCAAAATGTTAGAGCTGATGTTTCAGTTTAAGTCTAAAGGCTGAGTCTGCTATAGCAGTGGTTGGAAAACTGCGGCTCGTGAGCCACATGCGGCTCTTTGGCCCCTTGAGTGTGGCTCTTCCACAAAATACCACGTGCAGGCGCGCATGTACAGTGCGATTGAAACTTTGTGGTCC